>NC_080672.1:349671272-349980723 GCF_030247195.1 Topomyia yanbarensis | reverse complement strand
CAAAAAAGCCATTCCCAGCTATTCCGGCGGAAGGTTATAAAACTTTCCATCACTGGCATTGCACAGCCAGCCAGCCTCAGAACTAGAAATCTCATCCCATCCCCAAGTGGATAACCAGTAACGAGAGAGAGACCCCCATACTTTAAAGCGCCACAAAACAGTCACACAATCACAGTGGGAAGTGCAAGGCGGATAATAAATGTAAAAGCTTTAAAAGGAATGCCTTTTTGCCTGGAGACTGAAAGAAGCAAAGATTTCCTAGGGGCGCTACTGGAGTATGCAAAAGGTTATAAAGCGTGCTTCACCAGTCAAGCTCCACTTCCCACTCACTCACTACCGGTGGACACTTGCCATTCTGTAAACTTTTACCATAAAGTCAACCAAAAACTTTACCCAGCTCGACTGATGGACTGAAGATGGCGGCGGGGGGATGTTTAACGACGTTTTCTTGTACATATTTTAAATTGCATAACAACTACGTTTCGTTGAACAGTAATTTCAACTGTAATTTCAGTTCTGTTCGCAACAAAAGTTCACGCTTTTTGTCTCGTTACTAATACTGTTGGCATATGTTGACAATCAAAGTAGCAGGACAATATTATGCTGTTTTGATCAACAATGTTTATGCTTAATTTATTCCAGCTGAAATTTCACGCAAAGTCGAGGATCCGCCTGCCGTTGTGATACTGGATTTGGATCACTGTACGATCCAGCCAAGGTTGTGCGATATATACGCAAACAGAATGTACGCAAAATTTATTAACATTTGCTCTCAGTTGTTATCGCCGTCGAGTTCTTTGCCATTTTCGTTTATCGGGCATGCAAAGTAAGCAAAATGGTTCGAAAGCATTGCCAGCAGAGCAATTATACTTTTCGGGGATGTAGCTTGTGGCTCTGCTTGGCTGAGTCCCAGTCAGAAGTTCAAAATAAAATTAGTCACTTTTTACTGTTACTTGAGCATACTAATAAATCTAGCGCCACCAACGCCTTTCCAACTGAAATAGATACAATCACGCTAATGATGCTTCGCTCGCAACGTTGAATCAACATCATTACCAAGTTGTGAGCCATCCACTCAAAAGTTTCCGCTTGCTCATCGTACGGTGTTTTATTTGTAGCAGCTTTGCAGGATGTACGGCCATCGTTGGTGATACGTAGCACACACACACAAAACAAAAAACTTTCGGTTCACATCTGATGCTGATCAACAAAATGGCAGTCATTTTTGCGATATTGGAATTTTATCCACTACCGGTCAAAAAATTAACGAATTTATCAAAAAAACATTTGGGAGAAATTCGAGCGAAATTGGACCTTTTTACACGGGACCCAAAGCAATTGAAGTTTTATATGGGAAATACATGTATTTTTTGATACGTTTTATATGAAAATTCAAAGCTTTTTCAAAATTTGTTAACTTTGTAATAGTTTTCAAAAATATTGTATTATAAAAATGTTCAAAGGTCGGTTTTTCTTAAAAAAAACCGATGTAATCCACCTAGCAGTAAGATGTAAAATTTCTTACACATATCACCGTTGGATCTTTCATGCGAAGTAGGCACCCAACTAGTCTAGGTGGGATGAACATTTTCTAGTCCTGTACAGAGCTTTCACCATTCATTCAAATTCAACGAACCACAATACAGTTCAGTATAATGCTTGGCTTCGCCCCAATCGAATGAATTGTCGCTATTGATACCGAAGCAACGACACGAGGAAGCAGAAACAGGAACGAATGTATCCCCACATACTTGCATAAACACGTATCATTATAACGATGAACAGTTGTGAGTGTCATCGAGAGAGAGAGAGAGAGAGAGTGTATATCAGTATTCTCTTCTCTCTTGAATAGTGGTCCCTTATTGCTTGGTTGGTTATTTGGTAGATGTGATGCACGAACGTACAAGCTGTTGAATTATTCAGATTCATTATGTAATACTGATCTGAATATAAAATTCATCTGGGCATATTAGCGGTTTTCATTTTTTTTTTTTTTGATGTTCCCTCAGATGACTAGATAAACGCTCAGTCCAAAACATATAGATTCAGTTTTTTTTTCTAATATTGTATCTCTAGCGTGAACCAAAACGAAGTGGATATTCAGTCCTACTACGCGGATTCCTACAACGCGGCTTCCTACTGCGCGGATTCTTACTGCGCGGTACCCGCGTTGTAGGATACCCATAACTTACGGGATTTCGACTAATTGGGACTGTGGCCGATTATTTCGTCCGCGTCAACATGTAGCGCCATACTTTTTTTGGCGAAGTTGTTGTACTCACTTGGGCCTACAACTTAGAGTCATAGGGTATCCAATTAGTTGATAACCATGCCGCCAGGGGTGCTATGAAGAAAGAGTAAATAAATCGAACCTCTCGTCGTAAGATCGACTATCATCATATGGATTCAATGTCAAATTTATCAAGACCCTGATTATTTTGAAAGGTGGTGTCTTCGGGGAATTTGTGAAAGAAGTTCAAAGCTTCTGGATGGTAGAAATTATAACTCGCAATTGCTCCACCAGACTGCGCTAGTGCTAATGCAAATATTCAACACATATTAAAATAATTCTATATCCCAACATCGGGATTAGATAGAGTAGTACTATCTCCAGCAAAGTTGCTCGACAGGCCGAGGACTATCCAACGGTAACAGATTAGTTTAGAATGCTCTCACTATGCGGCGCTAGTGAGCGTAGCAGCTTTCAGCATATGGTAGGTTATGATATATCTCAAAAGTCTAATAACTTAGAAAGATGGTGTTTTCGGAAAAGCTCTCGAGGAGGTCAAAGGCTACTTGACTACGGAAAGATTGAATTGGAATGGACCCGCCAGGCGGCGCTAGTGAGCGTTTTTTTCATATCTCGACATCATTATTATTAGGAAGGGTGGTGTATTTGGCAATATTCATAGGCAGGTCGAGCTCTGTCCTCCGGCGAACAATTTAGTTCAGAACTCGCCCACTAGGCGGCGCTAATGAGAAGTAAACTTTCTTAAGATTAGAGATATATATCTAAAGTGTGATAATTTAGGAAAACGCTGTTTTTGGTGAAGTTCTCCAGGAGGTCAAGTGGTATTTGACAATGTGTAGAAAAAATTCAATTTTACCGGCTAGGTAACACTAGTGAGCACGCATTTTTCCTTTCAATTTCTGCAATTTCTGTAGTAGATAATGATATATCTCAAAAGTCTAATAACTTAGAAAGATGGTGTTTTCGGCAAAGTTCTTGAGGAGATCAAAAGCTACTTGATTATGGGTAGATTAAAGTGGAATGGAGCCGCCAGGTGGCGCTAGTGAGCATTATTTTTCATATTCTGTACCTCGAGATCATGATCATTTGGAAGGGTGGTGTCTTTAGCAATATTCATAGACAGATCGAGCTCTGTCCTAAGGCAAACAAATTAGTTCGGAACTTGCCCACTAGGCGGCGCTAATGAGAATGAAACATTGTAGATCTATCTCTAAAGTCTGATAATTTAGGAAAACGCTGTTTTCGGTAATGTTCTCCAGGAGGACAAGTGCTGTTTGACAATGTAAAGAATATTTTGGATTTACCCGCTAGGTGACACTAGTGAGCACGCATTTTTCATTTCAATTTCTGCATCTCAAAATTAAGGCAGTTTAGACGGGTGGTATCTTCAACAAAGTTGCTCAAGTGGTCGAGGATTACCCAACGGTAACAAATTAGTTTAGAATACTCTCACTATGCGGCGCTAGTGAGCGTAGATGCTTTCAGCATGTGGTATATAATGATATATCTCAAATGTCTAATGATTGCGCTTTCGGCAATGTTCTTGAATAGCTCAGGGCTACTCGATTAAGGATAGATTAAATTGGAATTGAACCGCTTGGTGACGATAGCGAGCAAGTATATATTATAAATTCTGTATCTCGAGATCATGATAATTTGCAACGGTGATGTCTTTGGTAATATTCATCGGCAGGTCGAGTTCTGCCTTACAGTAAACAGATTAACTTATAACTCACCCATTAGGCAGCGCTAAGGATGGTAAAACTTTCAGCTAATTGTAGGTATATTGTAGTCTGATAATTCAGGTGACTCTAGGTGATGCTAGTAAGTACGTGTTCTGGATGACGTTAGTAAGCACGTATTTTTTTTCAATTTCAGCATTTCAATATTAAGGCAGTTTAGAAAGGTGGCGTCTTCAACAAAATTGCTTGACAGGCCAAGGACGTATTAGTTGTTACATTTTGTGTCAGCTCAAACTCTTCGGTTGGAATATATTCAATGACTGCCGCCAAGCATCATTCCATCCAATGATGCACAGGTGTGCCAGTTTCATGCATACAATGATCAGCACACATCGCAGAGAAAGCAGAACGCTCTTTTTTCGGCGTTCAATAAACGGATTACAAGTGTGCGCGTGCTAAGGGGTGGTTGGGTGCGAGAGACCCCGCTCCACAGTGGCACGACGTAGAACAAAAGGTGGACTAAAGTCCAAACTTTTCCGTATCGGTTCATATAGGATGTTTTTATGTAATTTTGGTACGCTGAATTCGTTTTCGATATTAAAACATTTCAAAAATGAACATTTACTATTCATTAGGGTGTCTCAAAAATATTTTTTTTTTCGTTCTTAAAATTTGTGTATATTAATTTTCGTGTGCTAAATCGCTTTTGATATTAACATTTGTAAAAAAAATTTCATTGTGCATTAGGGTGGCTCAAAAATAATCATTTTTTTGTGAAGGTTCAAATTTTTTTTAAAGACATTTTTGTGCGCTGAATTCCTATGTTGGTTACAAAAACTAAAATTAACTTTACTACTTATTAGAGTGGCTCGAACGTAAATATTTTTTTTTTATAATGATTTCTTTCAATTGTAACTTTGGAATTTCTTTTCCGTATTGAAACGAATTGATTGACATCTCATTATGGGGTTTCAGAAATGACTATATTATTTTTAAGGATCAAATAAGATGTGATCGACTTATTTTGGAACATTTAATTCATTAGTGGGTTACTTGGTATGAAAACTACATTTTCTTTCATTTTCAAAACAAACATTTTGAGCGTCTTATTGGAATATTAATTTACATTCACTAATCAAAAAGATGGCTACCGATTTTGTTTTCGCAGGTGTGTTTTAAGTTACTTAGATTGCTTATTTCATACCTTAATTAAAAATCCTATATGGTTCATTAAAAATGGTCTTATTTTATTTGGATAATATCACATACCCTTAAGCTATATCAGTGCTATGCAAACTCGGATAAAATAGTTTCACCAAATGACTAGAAGTCAACTTTGTTCACTCAATTTGACAGTTATTGCGTAAGTTAGCAAAAATAGTTCATGAATCATTTTATGACACATTTCAGATGGTTGCAAATATTTACTGAATTTTAAACATTCTTAATTCCTTTACCACTTAAAACTATACTTCTCAGTCGGCTCCTTACTCTTGATCACTAGTAAAACCCTTGTAGATCATCCTCTAAATGCTATTTGGAAGTTGTACATTAATTAGTATCATTATTCTAGTTATCAAGTGAATATTCAATTAAATATCAGTAATAACCATGCGTCTCCATTTACAGTTTTTTCAAATTTTGACTGCTTATCCCAAGGTTTCGCAAAACTACCATAGGCTCATTTTAAAGAGAAAATGAAAAGCTTTCGAATGAGCATAGTGTGATCGCGGGCATTCACGGGTGTCGTTGTTGTTATCGCTTTAGAAGTTCGAATTCAATAAAAATTCATGACAAACAGTTATCTAAACACTAACTAAACCAACTAGTGACTTATTTTTCGGCGATTTTTCGATGTAATTTTATCACACGGATAATTTTGGTGAAGTAATGCAATTCATAAAATCAACCGTTTCTTTGAAAATCGAGAATAACCGTACGGTGTTTCGTATGGTCAAATAATGCAAAAAACACTTGAGTTATGCCCTTCAAAAAGCTGTCAAAAATTCATTTTGCATTCAAATTACCTAAAATCACGCAAAAATGTCTGATGGCTCAGCTGATACGAGAAAAATACTAGTGAGAATATCGCATAACCTTCATATATCGACTTAAGTCCGGGCTCGTCCCACTGTGCGCACTCTTGCTCTTTACATTATGCGTGGCGGGCTCAGATAAATTCATCGTTTGGTTAATTTTCTTTTGGCAAGCGGTAGTGCGATTGACGATGACGATTTGATTAGCATTGGTTGGAGGTTGGCTTATTGGATAATAATATAATATGTTTCTGCCGTTGATTTGATACTCGGGGCAAACTGGGACAACTTTTTACATATCATATATGTATATGCTGCTATAAACACAGTTTAATTGTATAACTGCTGCATGTATGACGGGATTTGTACATCCACATTAGAACCGGTTTATTTTATGTTCAGATAAATGATTTTACTTATTTCGCAGTTCAACTAGTGAAATGCTCCATTAAAAGTAATGTCCTGGCACTACACTCACTGCTGGGTAATATCATACGTGGCAATTGCAGGGTTATTGCGAAAACTCCACTCTGAGAAACCTGCTTGGTGAAGGTTTGAAAATATTATGTATAGGGAATTCGCCTTAAATCTCTAATGCTGACATTCCACGCGCAAATGCCCTTCTGTTGGCTCTTAACTGTAGAGTGAGTTCAATTTAGAGTAAGCCCAAAAACTATAGTCAGACTTTAGAGATAGAGATAGACACAACATTTTTTTCAATGTATATTTTCTTCCGTACAGAAATATTCATTCCCTGTAACTCGTTTTCAGAAAGTTTTGCTGCATAAAATACAGTAATCGAACACAATTTTTTTTGAAATTAATGCGCGTAGAAATGTCTACGCCCTTTTAAAAAAATGCTCTCGTATCAAAACATTGCAATTGTCAGAGAAAATTAAAGAGATTCATAAACCGAACTCAACTTCAAAGTTTCGTTCGAATCGACGATGGTCATATTTTGTTGTCGGCCAGTATCTCATGGAATCCCTCTACAACAAAAATGAATGCTCTGCTTAAAGAATTCACTGATTCGTGAATATCGAAGCAAGAACCAAAATTTTCGATCAAATGCACTTCCAGCCTGGGTCCGATAGTTATTTTACCATCTCCTAATTGCTGAAATAAATATGCAACTGATATATTTTTCGACGCAGTATAATGGTGCAGTCCAATATTTGGTCGGAATTGCTCTGATTATGGGCCTGGGTGGACTAACATTTGCCGAAACGGTCTGAAGGGAGGAAATGCAGTCACAAGGATCCAAACAATAAAGCACAGCTAAACGGTATAGTTAGTGCTCATTTCGAATGCAGATATCATTCCCTGTCCATAGATGTGCATTTGCCTATCTGTCCGTCCTTTTGTTTCTGCTCGTCTGTCAATTTTATTACTGCACGGTCCGAGGCAGTACCAGATAATGCAATATAAAATGCGCAAAATGATAGTAAAAAATCCTATCGTTGATTGACCTTTTGCGACGAAATGCGTTGGAACGAGTGCAGATCGATGGGATTTATGTTGACTTCATTTTGAGAGGATGGATGGGTTTCGTTGATTTGGCTTGAAGTAGTTTATTGCAATGTTTCCGCATTTCAAATATACAGGGAAACAGATACTACGATGCGCCAGTCTGCAGTTCATTTTACGCTCGGTGAATAGTTCATTAATGGCGTCTCTTAGGAGATGGAATACTATCTCTAAAATTCGTGTACAATCTACTTTAAGATTTTCGTAAACATAAATCCAATAACTGTTCCCTATTCATTATAGATACTAACTGAACACATTAATTAGTTAGACGGTGTCTGTTATCTTTGCTCAGTACATTATCCCAAATATTAGAGCGTTAGATTTGAATTTTTGCATCATTTAACTACGAATATTTCATTTCTTTAACGTTTATTTTGTTATTATAATACTTTTTGGGAGTGAAGCAAAATCTGGCGCTAAGTCGGTGCCATATTCTGATGGGACGAAGTCGAAATGTAATAAATGACTGTTAGGCATTCATGCAAAAATGACTCTGATATTACCTTGTTAAAAGTTTAATAACTTGTGTGTAATAAAATTAACTTGCTTATTCCCCCTTTGCAGTGACAATCTAATACATACTGTGCCAACTAGCACAGAAAATGCGAGCAAGTGGGTTTTAGGTTGTAAATTGTCGAATTATTTACAATTCAAACTTCAAGCACCTTATACCATGTTCACACTACAGAGTTAAAACACGTTATAATAATTAGCAACAAGAAAAATGTTATCAAGATAGCGTTAAAACACGTTTTAACTCGTAGTGTGAACGTAGTATTAATCAGCTAGCTGGACTTATACGATTTGACGCAAATTTCTGGCCGGACTAAGAATCAGCTCGATACCACTCCACTGAATATACTTCCAATGATTTTCCGAACAGTTTTTTTATACTTTCGAGCGATTCCAAACGAATCAAATCAATCACTGTATAGGAGATTATTGTTCCTCTCCTCTCTGCAATATGCAATGATCCGTTATATTTGATGTTTTTGTCTGAGATGATGTTTTTTTGCGAGCTTGAAAAGTTTTTATTCATAATGAGGGGTTCCCATCTGTCAAAACTTCTGCTGTGGGGGAGAAGAACTTTGTGTGTTTGAGAATTTCTGTGTCGGTGCCCCATCCCTTTTGCAAGTTTTGTCTCAAGTGTAGTTAATATAACAGGGAAAGTAATTTAAATAATGACATTCATTTTGGCGCCAGTCTAGATTGGCATTTTGAATTACAAGTGAGCTACAATCTATGAAATTGGGGTAAACATGCAATATTTATTCCCAAAAAGGGAAAAATAGATAAAATCACTTTGTGCTTCAAGGGCACAAGCACTAAAATAAATTAAGTTGCATTTTTTGTTTCGAATTTATCTCGTCAGTAACTAGCACCAGCTTGGTAAGCCGTGTGGTATGTCCGGCGGCCTAAAATGTTTTTGCACTATTTTAGCCAAGTATAGAACCACTGGGAACCTGCTCCCATGTCGTAAGAGGCGAATTCCTAGGTCTCCGTACCGAAGACTTAACCTT
Organism: Topomyia yanbarensis; assembly: GCF_030247195.1. NCBI lineage: Eukaryota > Metazoa > Arthropoda > Insecta > Diptera > Culicidae > Topomyia > Topomyia yanbarensis. The sequence continues at coordinate 349,971,704 of NC_080672.1, read as the reverse complement.
GTTAACCTTAACTTGTTCTTGATATCAAGACCTTAGTCATGATTTTCGTAAGTTCTCTTCTATCAATTCCTACTATCACATATTATTTTTCCTAGCTCAATGCAAGATGAGAAGGTAGACTGCTGGCTTATTATTAAGTTCGATGTACTGTCGTAGACAACACACCCAGTTTGTGTCCGACATTTCGGCTGTACATACAGGTTGGGGTTTCGTTGGAAACACACCTGTAAACTGAGGAGTTTAAATCAAGCGTTGATCGAAACACCCTGTAGCATTTGAATAAGTTACACATATAACGCAGATTAAACTCATGAACACAATCATGTACATGTCTGGAAAATATATTCCTGAGTACAACCTAATGTATTTCATTCGATGTTTTCATGTTCAAGCAAATAGCATATGTTTTCGGTACAGATACATCTGGCAGGATTTATTACACCGAAGCAAACATACAAACACCGCCGACGTTTAGCTTTCCCATCATGCATTCGCTAGTGCTACATCTTTTCAAGGTCCAACCAAAACCCATGAACTTACTGCGAGTATCCGAGCTGCTCGTTGTCCTGTCAACGGCACAAGATTTATTTATCGCAGGAATGATTTATTATTTCATTTGAGCCACTCTTCATCCAGAGCTCATCCATCTTGATATTTTCGATATCGGGCTTATGCTGGGCAGGACAAGGAAAGAAAGGAAGGCAGGCAGACAGGCAGCCAAGCAGTGTCACATTCGTTATCTCCAGGTTCTCTTCTAAGCAGCCGAGAGGTGATGCAGAGTTGGTTGGTTGGTTGGTTGGTTGTTGCTTGCCACCAGAAGTAGGTACCAGAAGTGAAAGCGTCCTACTAAGCAGCTTAAGTACTTTGGCGCATAGAATCCCGTTTCTGTAATCCCATTCTATCTATTCATCTATCTATACGTATCTATCCGTTCAAACCGGGCGTTTTTGTAGCGGCAGATTCTGGCTGGTCCCGGAACCAGTGAGTTTGAGAAAAGCAAGCACTAGCTTACAGTTGAAACGAAAGCCCATATCTTAATTACCATTTAAATGTGATTAGTGTGCTTTATGCTAATGCAGGTTTTCCGATTACTCCCTGGGAAATTCTTGGCCAGTTGGCTGGGAGAGCGAGGCCGGTACAGTCTAGCAGCTAGTAGTAATGAAATCTCCATTTGGGAATGTTTATCTTGGGTGCTTGATTTATTGCTTGGTTCCTTTTTTTGTAACCGATTATATTTGGCATATTTATTTGAAAAAAATAGAAAAATCCTTGTAGAGAAAATTATCAAAGGTTATGTGTTACTGCTATGAAATGAGATTACTAGCAGCTCGCATGGAAAAGATTTGAACCAACTTGTTTACCTTCGAAAAACTGGAGAAGTATATATTGTGGAATAAGCAATATTTTTTTAACAACTGATTACTTATTATTATGAATAACGCTTTGCATTTTTGAATGATATAACATTTTCTGAATCACCTTTTGTTGTAGCTTTAGAGCATGTAGAAAGCAAACTCTTCATTTTTAACTTTTCGTGCTATAATAGTGATATCAAATTTATCGTCCAACTTTTACACCACTATTTTGATTGTTATGCCGTATTTGTTCAATTTACGCTTTATAATTGTGCCAATATTTTCAATAGGTCAAAAATCAGGACAATTTAGAGAATTTGTCAAAATATCGACATTTTACTAATAAACCATTCAATGACACCATTCATGATCCCAATGGGAGCTAGCGAAGTCGGACTAGTTCTTCAGGGGACTTTCGCGTGATAGGAAAAAAAAATTCGCACCTCAATGTTCATCGTTGCCCCAGAGATGAAAACATTGGTTTCGTTTCTACAACAGCGAATACCTTGTCATAGCATAAACGAATCATCGAACGTAATTTATCTACAGACGTATTTGTACTTACTCGGAGCATCTGCCTTACGTTTGACAGAGTGAAAACGGCGACCTGTAGTACCCCTCTTGCTTTCAAAAAGGTATTTTTACGTAACTTCAATCGACAATCAAAATAAATCCGTTACACTTGGTCAAAACTTCACGGGACAAATTTCGTTTTCTATTACTGTGTTGGAGTTGAGAAGCAGATTGCGGAAATCGATGAGTGATATAAATTTTGTAATCCAAGATGGCGACGTCCGGTTGAGCAAAACTTTTTAAAATATTAACAATATGCGTATTTTGTGGAACGGGCGCAACAAGTAGATGACAGAAATCGATAAGAGACGTTATTTCGAAATTCAAGATGGAAATTTCCGGTTGAGCAAAACTTTTCAAAACCCTAACAATATGAGTATTTTTGGGACGGGCGTGACAAGTAGATTGCGGAAATCGATGAGTGACGTCAGTTTGAAATTCAAGATGGCGACTTCCGGTTGAGCAAAACTTTTTAAAATCTTTGAAATATGGGTATTTTTGGAAATCGATGAGAGACAGCATTTTGAAATTCAAGATGGCGATTTCCGGTTGAGCAAAACTTTTCAAAATCTTGACAATATGAGTATTTTTGGAACGGGCGTGACAAATCGATTGCGGAAATCGATGAGTGACGTCAGCTAGAAATTTTAAATGACGACTTTCGGTTGAAAAAAATTGTCCAAAACCCTAACAATATCTATATGTCGGTAACGGGTGTGACAATTAAATGACGGAAATCGACGAATGACGTCATTTTGGAATCCAAGACGACGACTTCCGGTCGTGCGAAATTTGCTAAAACCCTTAAAATACGAGTATTTTGGACCGGGTTTGTCGAGTAACAATTAAAAGTCGCCATTTTGAATTTTCAAGTTGTGTCATACATTGACTTGCGAATTCCGGAATCTACTCAGCTAGTTTAAAAATAGCCATATTGTTAGGGTCATACAAAATTTTGCATTACCAGATGGCGCCATTCTTGCACCCCATTCCGAAAATAGTAATAATGTTAGGCACATCAATAATTTAGCTCAACCGGATGTCGCACAGTGAGACCAATCCAAAAAAGGTGGGACAAAACCTTTTTGAGGCCTTAGATGTCATTTTAGAGCCAGCATTTCTTCTTAGGATATGTTTACAATATTATTCTGCAACTTTTTAAATAGAAAATTTTTTGGTTGGACTAAGGTAGAGTACCCGAGCAAAAAAATTTTTTTCAAATTTTTTTTTTAGAGGGTCGATGTCTTCGACAAAGTTGTAGAACATTATGTTTTGAATAACTTCTTCTAAGATACCATAGACATCAGGCCTCGTTTTTGAGGCAAAATTGTTGTTTTTTGTAAATATGACTAAAAAATCAGTTTTTCGACTTTTCCATGCTAAAAACCTCAATTGATTAATTCAATATGTTCTACAAACTTGCAGGTATCACTAAAATACAACTTTTTGTTGAAGGAACTGATAACGTAAAATCAATTTTTTGGCTTCTAAAATTATTTTTCATATAAATTTGCTCTATTTTCATCAAAGATTTCTGTTTTTTTGGGCACTTTTGGGCAGCCAAACTTTGTCTATTCCGACACTCCATTATTCCTAGAATACATTTAATATTACATGGAAACAGGATATAGTTGGACGCATTGCGTGTGTGACTATTCATGTACGACAGTTTATAACATAAAATGTGTTTATATTATTTTTAATTTATATACATTATTAGCTATTCCCAAAATATTCATTTTACACGCACTTACAAGCATGTAGAACATATTGAACTGATCAATTGCGGTTACAACATGTAAAATTTAAGAAAAATACAAATTTTATAATTAAACTTTCGGATTAAAAAAAATCGACAGTATGTGTAAGGTACTTTCAACAAATGTTTGAATTATATTGTGAATGTTTTTTTTTTCCAAAGACGCCAAGGTTCTATAATATCTAAAGCCTCAAATAGGTATTGTTCAACTTTTATGAATTGTAGAACTAACCTTATTGGTTAAACTAAAGTAGAAATCCCGGACTAAAAAAGTCAAATTTTGTTTAAATGGTTCAGATCTTCATCAAAGTTGCCAAATATTATGTTTGGAACAATTTTGTTGATAATACCATATACATACTGTAGATTTATTTTTTTAGCCGCAATCGTTGTTCTTTGGCAGTTTAACTTCAAAATTTATTTTTTTTTTCACTTTTCCATATTGTAACCGTAATTCGTTATCTCAATATGTTCTATATGCTGGTAGGTGCGTGCGAATTATAAGATTTAGGGAATAGCTAATAATGTATATAAATTAAAAATAATATGAACATATTTTATGTTATAAACCGTCGTACATGAATGGTAACCCAAACAAAGCATCCAACTATATCCTGTTTCCATGTAATATTAAATGTATTCTAGGAATAATATAGTATCGGAATAGTCAAAGTTTGGCTGCACAAAAGTGCACAAAAAATCAAAAATCTTTGATGAAAATACAGCAAATTTATATGAAAAATAGTTTTAGAAGCCAAAAAATTGATTTTACGTTATTAGTTCCTTCAACAAAAAGTTGTATTTGAGTGATACCAGTAAGTTTATAGAAAGTATTAAATCAATCAGTTGAGGTTTTTAGCATGAAAAGGTCGAAAAACTGATTTTTTGGTCATATTTACAAAAAACAACAATTTTGCCTCAAAAATGAGGTCTGATGTCTGTGGTATCTTAGAAGAAGTTATTCAAAACATAATGTTCTACAACTTTGTCGAAGACATCGACCCACTAAAAAAATTTCTTGAAATTTTTTTTTTTGCTCGGGTACTCTACTTTAGTCCAACCAAAAAATTTTCCTTTTAAAAAGTTGTAGGATAATATTTTGAATATATCCTACAAAGAAATGCTGGCTCTAAAATGACATCTAAGGCCTCAAATAGGTTTTGTCCCATCTTTTTAGGATTGGTCCCACTGTGTGTCGTCATCTCATATATTAAATTGAATTTAATGCATCAATTTCTGTGTTATCTTTCTTCCGAAAATCTCTATTTTGTTTGTTTTATAGAGAACTAGCTAAAACTTGTCGCGCGTTGCTGCGACTTTCAACGAAGTAGGAGTAAAACACATTTTTCTCCGAAGCGCCATCTGGCGGGCAAATAATCCCCAACCAAAAGCACACAAACACGCTCCAAAACAAATGTCTACTATGTATAAATTTTTACGGCAATCTGTCAAGCCGTTTGGTAGTCCATAAATCACATACATACAAATAGATAGATTGTTGGCATACAATGAAGACCCGATTTTATCAGCCCCCCATTTTGGCTACCCCCGATGGGCTCTGGCAAACAAACCAAGTTAAATTCGAGTACATAAATGCTTTTTTGGGCAAATTTTTCTCATCTTAAAGATTCAAAAATAAAAATACAGTTTTTTTGCGTTGGAAATATATGATGAATAATCAAACGGGATATGAGACTGTATCCAGAGACTACCGGAACCGAAAGTCGCCATCTTGCATTACAAAATGATCTCAAACATCGATTTTCGGCATCCAATCGTCGATCACCTTCCAAAAATACCCATATTGTTGAGGTTATAGATCGTATTCTAAACCGGAACCGTCGCCATCTTGGATTACAAAATGGCCTAAAGCATTGATTTCCGTCATCTCCTCGTCAATTTCATTCTGAAAATAGTCATATTGTTGAGTTTGTAGAAAGTATCCTGAACCGAAAGTTGCCATTTTGGATTTCAAAAAGGTTAAAAACATCTATTTCCGCCATATACTCACAATCTCATCCCAAAAATACTCATATTGTTGAGTTTATAAAAAGTTGTCTAACCAGTAAATCGCCATCTTGGATTTCAAAACGGCCTAAACATCGATTTCCACCAATTACTAGTCCATCCTATTCCGAAAAAACCCATATTGTTGATTCTATAGAGTTTTCTAAACTGGAAGTTGCCATTTTGGATTTAAAAATGGTCTAAAACATCGATTTTCGTCTCTCCTCGTCAATGTCATTCCGGAAATAGTCATATTGCTAAGTTTAAAGAAATTTTTCTAAACCGGAATCCAAAATGGCGGATTTCAAAATGGTTTAAAAAACATCGATTCCCGTCATCTACTCAACAATCCCATCTCGACAACATAAATATTGTCGAATTTATAAAGAGTTTTCTAAACTAGAAGTCACCATCTTGGATTTCAAAATAACCTAAAAGATCGATTTCCGGCAACGACTCGTCAATCCCATTCCCAAAATATCCATATTGTTGAGGTTAGAAAAAGTTTTCCAAACCTGCAGTCGCCATCTTGTATATCAAATTGACTTAAAAGATTGATTTTCGTCATCTACTTGTCAAACCCGGTTCGAAAATACCCAACTTTTATCGGTAATAGAATAGAACTTTTATTTGGTAATAGAATAGAATATTTCAAATTGTGTACAACTTCACACGGTGCTGTTCGTGCTCAAACTTTTTTTGCGAACTTCATTTTTTTAAAAAGAATTCGGTATTTCGGATTTAGTTCGTAAAAAACCTGTTTCAATCCTCCTAGAGGTGCAATTGTACCTTGCTCATTTCTCCAAACTATGATTTAATAGCTGGTTCGTACAATATAACATTATGGAAATGTCTTTCATTCTTATTACACTTGGTAAGTATATATAAGAGCACCTTTTTGCATTCATCGCGGTATCGGTTTGAATCGGAGTTTTCTATGTGATCGCACTCCACAACCCTTAACTCCGGATCCGGAAGTCGGATGGAGATGCAATTTAATATCAGTTTCCGGGGCCATTTTCGAGAAACCAATATAACCGTTATTCTGAATTTGGATGCTTCCGGATCCGTCGATGGAACTAGAGACTTTGAATGACTGTTGGTGACCTAGATCTACAAATTCAACAGTTGTGTTTACATTTTGGAAAAAATTTCACCTTTTTAGATTCATCGCAGAATTCGTTAGAATCGGGATTTGCTGCGTGATCGTACGTATCACCCTGTAATTCAGGAACCAGAACTCGGATCCACACAAAATTCAACAGCAGCTGATGGACCTTTCATTTAAAATCAAGTTTGCCAAATCGGTTCAGAAAATTTCGAGAAACCGATGTGGACAAATCAACAAATTTTGTTTTGTAACCATGCTCTTCAACTCGTAATCCGGAACAAGATGTCGGTTGAAAATGAAATTCAATAGCAACCTATGGGAATATTATACCTTTCATTTGAATCTTAGTTTGTAAAAATCGGTTCAGCCATCTCCGAGAAACCGATGTGGACATTTTGTTAACAAATCCGCACATACACACATACATACATACATACATACATACATACATACATACATACATACATACATACATACATACATACATACATACATACATACATACATACATACATACATACATACATACATACATACATGCATACATACATACATACATACATACATACATACATACATACATACATACATACATACATACATACATACATACATACATACACACAGATATTTTGCGATCTCGGCGAACTGAGTCGAATGTTATATGAGACTCGGCCCTCCGGGCCTCGGTTAGAAAGTCGGTTTTTGGAGCAATTGCATAACCTTTCTATATGAGAAAGACAAAAGAATAATATTTAATTAGCTTAATCAGCATGAGTTCAATGTTATCTTCATGTGATTATATTTTGAAATGTTGGTGGAATGGGTTTAAAAGTGAAGGGAATGGGGGGTTAGTAGAGTGGGAGTGCAGGTTGCGTCAGAAATCCTTCATCTTTTTTCGGTATGCGGGGTGGATGAAGGAAATGCGGGCGTGAGGGTGGTCCAAGGGGAGGGGAGTGATGAAGCAGAGAGGTGTAAGGACAAAGCGGGGAGGAGGGGCGGCGACGCAATACTCAACTGCATATTTTGCCTTCCATTTGAGATTTGGTTCAGTCATCACCGAAGAACCGATGTGACTTTAATTGTGGAATATTCCCGGAATTCCGGACTTCCGGAATCATCAATAGTGGACAATATATTCAAAGAATGTTTGATTGGCAATCAGTGATCTAGATCTGTGATTAGAAGTAGTTTGGTGACCATTTTAGCCTCTGAGGTATTACGATTGTAACGATTTATATGGGAAATTCCAGTGTATGCTTACTAACACCCCTGTAACTCCGGAAGCAAGAGTCAGAACCGAATAAAATTCAGCAGCAGTCAATGGTATTACTGTATCTTTCATTTGAAATCAAGTTTGTAAAAATCGGTAGAGAATTCGTTGTGGAATGGGTGTGATATTAGCTTAGGAACTTGGCGGGTTCCCCGGGGGCGTCATGAACCGTCATAGGTGGCCAATGTGGTCAAAGCTGCTTTAATTGATCATTAGTGATCCAGACCCGCAAACTAGAGTAATGTTACATCAATTTTAATATGTTTTACATCATTTTAACATCATGGTGGTCCCAGTTTATATGGGAATTTGCTGGGTGACCGCACTCTTCAACCCGTAACTCCGGAACCGGAAGTCGGATCAACTAAAAATTCAATAGCAGCTTATGGGAGCGTTATACCTTTCAGATGAAACTAAGTTTGCGAAAATCGGTTCAGCCATCTCTGAGAAAATTGTGTGAGTTTAAATGACACACACACACATACATACACACACACAGACATTTGCCGATCTCGACGAACTGAATCGAATGGTGTATGACACTCGGCCCTCCGGGCCTCGGTTAAAAAGTCGATTTTTACAGTGATTGCATAGCCTTTCTTTATATGAGAAAGGCAAAAAGGTGCGAAATCGGCAAAGTCCCAAAAAGTCGATCTTTAAAAAAAAAAATTTCGAGATAACATAAAATCTCGACGTTTCATGCATTTTAAAGATGTTTGGCATCAAAAATACGAATTCGATTTCTGAAATTTCATGGGGTCCCCCCTTTGAAAAAAAATTGAGTTCCGGCTTATATGGGAATTTCATATGTGACCGGACGATTTAGTCTATATTTCCGGACCCATATAAGCGATTCGTACGAAATTTTATAGACATCTTTATAGAAATCGGCCCAACCATTTCCGGGAAACTGATGTGAGTTCGTAAATTTTGAAAGATGGCCGCTTTTCCCGGGCACTTCCGGAACCGTCTATGGTGGTCAATGTAGTCAACGAAAGTTTGGTTGTCCGTCGGTGATCTAGAACTGCAAATTTAAGTTGTTTGAGAGACATTTTAGCGAAATTTTTACCTTTTTTGCTTTCATCGGAGTATCGGTTTGAATCGCAATTTGCTATATGATCGCACGCCACCACCTGTAACTCCGAAACCGGATGTCGGATCGGGATGAAATTAAATAGCCATTTACGGCGCAACACCTTTCATTTGAGACTAAGTTTGGTTTAATCGGTCTAGCCAGCTCCGAGAAACCGATGTGACTGTTATTCTGAATTTGGACACTTCCGCCGGGGCTTCCGGAACCGATGATGGTGGCCAATGTGGCCAATAAGACTTTGAATGGATGTTAGTGACCTACAAAGCAGTTGTGGTCATATTTTGGAAAAATTTTCACCTTTATACATTCATTGCAGAATTTATTAAAATCGACATTTTCTGCGTGATCGTGCTCACCACCCTGTAATTCCGAAAGCGGAAGTCGGATCCATCAGAAATTCAATAGCAGCCTATGGGAATGTTGTATCTTTCATTTGAGACTAAGTTTGTGAAAATCGGTTCAGTGACATTTTTGGTCACATACACACACAGACACACATACACACATACATACATACACACATACATACACACGCACAGACATTTGCCGAACTCGACGAACTCAATCGAATGGTATATGCCACACGGCCCTCCGGGCCTCCGTTAAAAAGTAGGTTTTCAGAGCAATTGCAATACCTTTCTATTGAGAAAGGCAAAAAGGTTAACGGGTAGCATCAGTACTAGAAGTCACAAACATCTACTCGTTAATCTATTTACACCCTAGGCCATAACGACACATGATTACTAGCTGTGTTCGCTTGAGCTATTTGAACTCCCCAACATTGCAGTAGCGATCACAAGTAGGGCAACACGGAGACGTTGGTATATGTTAGTCGAGTTATCTCTGTACTGTGTAGCCAACAACGTGTAGCTATGGAGTTCGATCTTGTAATGCACAAGTATGCCAAATAACGAATCATTTGGGAGCTTTTTCGCTCACAGAGAGCAAAAAAAACTGATGCATTTACGCTCCCGATGATTCGTTTTGGGTGTAACTGTAGAAAGTGGTATGTAACTATTTGGGACCGCGAAGAAAAGCATTTTGTCAATCAGAAAATTGAACTTGATTGATGCTAGTCAATTCTAGTTCATGATAGTCGATTATTTTCCGTAAGATGTGAACCTACCTTTTTCAAAGGAAATTTCCAACCCAGTCAAAACGTTATAATTCTCTTCTCAGACTACAATAGTCGAGCATAATGCAAGCATATATTAATGATAGAAACCCCGGAAACCGATCCTATTATATGGTAAGAAAATAGCTGCGTCTAAACAAAAGACTTCTCTTGGGCCAAAACGGCACAATGTGTGACTCCCATGCTTCTCACACTAAGCGACACATGGGGGTTTCACCTACGCACATCAACATCATCCATCATGATCACTTTCATCAGCCGTATAACACCAACCCGGGCATAGGTGGGGGGTCCTGACAGATGATGGGAAAATCCCCTATGCTGTGCAATAGGGTAGCAATTTCACTCTGATGTCGGTAAGAGTGTTTTGTCTGTTGTCAGGTTTCAGGTTCTTTTTTTTCAACGTGCGGGGAACCCAAACATTTACAATTTTGTGAATTATGGAAATCTCACCCGCGCTGTCAACGCGTTGGCAAAAACAAAATCTAAACAGCATGGATTTCGCAGTTGATTTCCCTCTCATTTATGTTTTATTGAACGCAGGAAGGTGGTGACAATTGGAATACCAATTGTTCCAAATTCTTTTGAATGTTTATCTCAAACTGTTCTAGAAAGCCCGTAAATCAACGGGGTAAATTCAAATTGCGCACAGCATGCGTTGCTCTGGAATCACAGCTCTCATGAATAAGTCTGAAAAATAGAAGGTCATGATTTGTGAGCTTGCTTTGTTTTTATAGGGTAGAGGACACTTCATACGAAATAATGTGGGGGGATACGGGATTAAATCGGTATCAATATCTCCGTTTCGTTTCTCAGAAACAGTACAACAACAAAACTGAAAACGATAAAATTGAGTTAGTAATAACAAAAGCATAATGGAAGTGAAGTAGAATAAACTTTTGGTCGTTCATACGAATTCATACAGTTATTCTGAAAGAGTACGGTGGGCCTATTCGTAGCTGAAATGCTTCGCGAAATTTCAGCCGCCGGATACCACACGTCACTTCTCCCCGGGTTTTGGATTCCCAATCTTCACTCAGATTGCCTGTACTCCAGCTAGCACAGTGAGAAGAAAGAGATGGGAATGCTGTATCACTCATTTGACACGATTATACAGCTTTACAACCACTTTTATTATTCCACTTTGTATTTTTTATAAAAGATCTATATGAACCAAAATAAATCAAACTAGAAATATATGATTAGTTTTATCCTGAATTATAATTGACTTTTATCATTTTTACTGGAACCAAACTATTTCAAAATGAAAATAAAAACGTGGAATAATATACAATGCTAGTTCCAACTAATCGCTCATTTTCTTCTAATTTCAGGTATGCAAGGATTTATTTTCAAGCTACTGAAAATTTAATTTGTAAGTACAACTGTGTCATATGATTGCTAATCACCTTTCGTCGGTAGATAGTCTTCTATTCCATTCGATTTCAAAGTATCAAACTGATTATATCGATTCTATAAAAATGTAACATTTGAAGGATCGGCCTAGCTTAAAACATTGCAACACTTTCTAGTCGATACTTGGTTCATGCAATGAATTATCTTTCTCCACCAGCACAAAAACATATACTAGAGTCACGACCACCATGCGCCATGCTTCCAACCCAAATTAAGCAAATTACACGGAAATCATACAAAACTCTACTTATCAACCATTAGCACGTAACACAAGCTCTGTTTACACAGTGTTTACATCATTAGAAAAATCTCTGTTATCACCTCAGCACGTAGCAGCTTTGAAGTGGAATGTGATACATAACAGGTTATAGATCCCCGCTGCCATCCTATCCGGCCCATCCACCCGGTTCACCCACTTCCGTCGGCATGCCTTTCCAGGGTGACTCTGTGTGACTTCAAAGCAGCCACCGGGGGACTGTAACTGAACACGATATAGTTACAGAAGGCTGGTTCTCGTTAGTCGTGAAGCCGTTTTCTTTTTTTTTTCATCGAAAGGAGAGCGTTTCCCGGTTTGAAGGAAAAAAAGGAAAATGAATGGTAACAGGTGGGGGAAGGAAAGAAGAAAATTGAATTTTTCTCCACTGGAACGAACAGTGTTTAGTGTTCAGAAAATGTTAGGGCATATCCCGTTTTTGCCCCGGTTAAAATCACGCCCACCAATGTAAACGCTTGGTTGTTAATAAAGCATAAACCATCGTACGTCTCCATCGAGCGCCATAAATAAAACTGATGTTAACAGGCTTCGGATTTCCAGTACATTAATCGCAAAAGCGAATCTCTAAAAGTGCTTTACATTTGTTCTTTGATGGGCATCTTCTGTAAAAGGAGGATGGTTCCTTGTGATCCTTTGCTTACAACTGCAAGCACATTCTTGCAACCGGATACTGAATAGCTAGCTAGCTATACTGCAGCTTCGAATCGCAAGCATTTCACTTTTCTTTCCATGTACGGAATTCTTTGCAGCAACGAACTAGCGTAAAAGCATAACTTCTTGTTTCATTCTTTTTTGTCGGTCTTCTTTCGTTATTCAAGAACAAATCTCCCCAGCAAGAGAACAGCTTCCCGGTTGGCACAGAGGTATACTGGTCAGTGCGCACCGGTGCACATCCATAAACACACGTTTCCATAAAGCAAATTACTTTTGCTGTGTCATGTTTTGTTCCACCATCCGAAGCCCCGGAGGGAAGATTCTGTTCTGGTTGCGTACTCGGAACCGACAGGCGGTGCATGCGAAGCGAGAGATCAGTGCAGTGCTTCAACCACCGCGTGGGCATGGAGCCGTTATGCAAGTTGAAAGAGAGCTGCGACGCTAAAAGTATTTTTATAGCCTTTTACCGATCTTTATGATTGAAGTTTTTGCCTTTATCAATAGAAAGGTTTTGCAATTGCTCTAAAAACCGACTTTTTTAACTTTCTGTTTCATGTTAAAATTTTGAGCTTGTTAAAATTTCAAAACAACACTGAACCTGTGCTCGAAATCAATCCAAAGGTTCGAATGTTTGGACCACTTGGACTGTAAGCCAATACACTTTTGCCAACAGCTGTTCGGCTTCTTAGAATTTATAAAATGCACATATTCGAAATTTTAATGGGAACGGTAGTACTTTGTACTGCCTTAAAATGACAACCGATTAATGACGCGATGACCTCATCGATGAGTAACCATCCAAATTATTGAAGAACAAATATAAACCCCAAAATACAACCGCAAACGCTTCGGCCAAATAAAAAAAATTGATTAAACGATTAATCACCATTCGTACCAGGACCAAACTGAACGCTATATCGGCGGAGAATAATCCACTCCCCAGATTTCGAGTTTCGGATTCATTACCGCGGTAATTCATTTAGCGCGAAATGATTTGGCACCGTTCTGAGTTGGCCCCGTATCCCACAACACATACCGCAGATCGATTTTCTGCATTATTCGTTCGGTGAGTTGCATCTTCCGCATGCAATTCATTCCGCAGCAGAAACCGCTGCACAGTGATCACCTTCCATACACAAGTTGGACAAAACCTCAAAAGTGGCCCGAATTTGATGAAAACTTCCCAGTGGGGTAATTTTGTGGTGCTGAATTCATATTTGATGTTAATTTTTTTGTATTACCTCAACATTTTGGCACTTGGGGTTATTCGAAAATTCAACATTTACAAATATAATATATCGTCGCTATTGTGGTATCTTATGACAAACGCCATTTTGGGGTAAACTGAGTTAGATATGCCACATTACTTGTTTGAAAAATCTCTACAAAGTGGCGTTTTCAGAATTTTGAAATTCTACTTGGTTACTTAGATATTGCGAGAAACGTCATGAGAAATTGTGAGTTTTTTGCTTAAAATCACTGTATCTAGGGATTTGCTCAAGTTATATTGAAGTTTTAGATGTTTTTATGCGTGAAAATGTCTGAGGAACACAATGACATAAACATTTTCAAAAGAAAATTACACGAGTTGTGAGAAAAACACAGTTTTAGTTTTAAATTGGAAATAAAGGATATTTGGCAACACTGTAACTAAAAATAACTATTTTTTCTAGATGCCCTGACTCATTCCCTTCAAAATGCATTTCACCGATTGTTTATAGCCCATATGAACGCAAAGATATGAATAAAAGTTAAAAATTGATGATTTTTTTCTCTGGAAAATTTTTCATGCACGATTATGACACGTTATACAAATTTTGTCATCAATACACGCCTATGACACGTGTGAGTGCGACTTTTGTTTACATTCATAGTAAAAACTCGCAACATAGTCAAGCGATCTTCGTAATATTTGAGAGATTGATGAAGAATAGATAGAAGCATTAATTGTCTTCTTTGGAATGTTTATACCATTTATAAGTTTCAAGATATTCAATCTCAAACTTTAAAAATCGTTTTTCTCGAAATGTGCTAAATGGCGCTTGTCATAAGATAGCACAACAGCGACGATATCTGAAAAATCGTTTTCAAAAATTTTAGTGTAGTGAATTTTTATCAGAACCCTGAGTAGTCCAACACTACCATGCGTCTCATTCAAACATATCATGAAAAATCACCTTTTTTCATACCTCGGGGCAGAAAGGGGCAAAACAAGACGTTCATTTTCGGAAAGTACACTAATTTTCAAGTGTCATTAACTACAAGTGATCTTTCCGAACTGTTTCAAAAAAGTACAACCACTTTGAACATTAGAATTTTAATTTAATGCTCGATTTATTATTTTTTCTTCATGTCTGAGCGAGAAGAAAGGCTTGTATAGACTAAATCGAATCGTAAGTATAATTCCAGCGAATAACCTTTCAATCGAAATCTTATTTCAAAATATATATTTATTTGAATAACATAGGTTTGAATACAGTTTTTTAGAATTGATCGTCCATTTCACCTTCGAAGCTCTGTAAAAAATCTATCTTTCATCTTTAGGATTTAATATTTGGATAAAACTCTATTGAACCTGTTTACGAATAGAGAAAAATGTTAAATCATGAAAAATTAAAAATTAAATTTTGAGGTTTTGTCCGGCTAGGCGACACTGTGTGCTGTCGGAGTGCGACCCGACTCGAGCAATTTGTTAACGCCTTTAGGGCTGGTAACCGAATGACGATTCTGCAATACTGGGTTTGGATGTCAAAATGCTAGTCGAACAGCAATATATCAACTGGCATTATATTTTGATTTAAATGGTCATCGTCTTTTTATCCCTGGCGTTTCAGTTCAACTTCACGTTCATCTTAGTGCTGTAGTAACGGCACGTAGGAATAGCGAGAATTATAAAAAAACCGACTTTATCTACCAAGCTGTGAGATGTGACATTTCTGGCGGTGATCAGCTATTTTCGTCCGCGTCCCTTATCTCTTATTTAAAAAAAATGATTCATCAACAGTGCTATCTTTGAAAATGAACCACCTCGGTTATGCAACTATTTTTTCCGATTTTTTTAATGCAAATAATTAAGTAGTCTTCATTTCGTTATATTCTGAATTGCACTTATTTTGTTGTATGCAATTTTAAATGTTCTTTGATTTGATGGCATTGTAAGGGAACACGTATCCGCCGGTTGATGCCAATCGTTCTTTAGACTGAGTAAACCAATTTCTTTGTTTGTTTAGTATTTATTTGACCAACTAGGAAATTAATGCACCGGGTATTTAATACGCGTGGAGAATACGCATGGTTTTGTCTGAGTGAATGATGACTTTTGAATTATGTATGAGGGTTGAGAATTAACAATTTGCAAGAAGAATACAAAACCAGTTACCAATTTTCGGCAGTCATATCATTAAACCATCAATAAATGATATTAATTGTTCATATTGCAATGAGTACTTGCATATGCTATGGAGTAGTACATGCACTATATTACTGTCACGTTAACCATATTTCTTCATGAATTTGAAAAATATTGTAACTTGATTATTGACGCAAAAGGTGACAAGTTAGTTTTTTTTCGTTCTTATTGTTTTCAATCTAGTTCTAGTAATTGGCGTAAACAATGCGCATATATCATCGGTTGTATATCCGACATAGAAAGTTAGACGTTTCAGTTATTTCGGTACGGCTTATTTTATATCGCATAATAACGCGGCGAATAATTATACCATAAGAATCAATCGTCCGCGGAGAAAGAAGCCAATACAAAATAGCAATTAATAGTAATACCAAAATTTATACACGATAAATAATGCGTATATTACGAAACCTTTAATTACACAGATATATCGACAAATGCCTCCAGACACTAACAGTAATTGCTTTTCGTTATATTGTATTGTTTTTGGAATGCCGTGTTTCACCGGAATGAAGGAGTAGGAGAGTCCTTCATTCTGGTGAAACACGGCATATAATCGTTCACCTATAATTTGATTCAATTCAATTAAACATATGCAACACTCCTGTCTGTCGTCCGGAACTAAAGTTGCTTTTTTTTACAAATTGAGCATTTCAAAATTAATTCAACAAACGATAAATCTATCACAAATTCTCGGCAGCCGGCTGCCCAGAGCAATAAACGCATGATAACACTACTGAGAGTTGCATAGATCGTATCACTCATCGAGGTGAATCCAGCTTTGTGTAACTCTTTACCCCATCCTACTAACAAAAACTCCTTCCCGTGGCAAACGAAGCAGAGGTATACACGGTCTCCATAACAAAGTTTGTTACAGCAATATTTCTTCCTTTCCTCAATGACTGTAAGGACATGGCATATCAAAGTATACAACTCTCGAAACGTGCACATTGAGGATGGATAGCTACTCTCAGACCGCATTCGTTGATTCTCTGTACAATTTCTCTTGTTCTGGTTAATCACGGAGTAGCAACTACGAATTGTACGGTCATTATGCTCATGCTTATGCTCTAGATGAGAGATGACACATTTCTTACATATACCACTGTTGAATCATGCATTAGTTTGCAGAATTCATGTGAAGTAGACACCCAACTAGTGGTGGGATTTACAAAGTTTCGAGTTCTGCACGAACAATACGTTGAATAAATTAAATAAATTATAGAAAAGCAATAAAGGGACCATTCACATATTACGTAACGCTTTTAGCCGAGGGAGGGGGTACGACAAGTTGTTAGATGTTGTGACATATGGGGGAGGGGGAGTAAGCTAGATAGTTACGTAACATGTTTTTACTAAACAAAAAAAATATTTCGAAGAATTTGTTACGTAATAGGAGAGGGGGGATAGAGAAATTTATGACAATTTGTTACATGGGGGGAGGGGGAGTCAATTTTGGGCAATTTTCGCGTTACGTAATTTATGAACGGTCCCTTAAAGCAAATGAAATTCGAAAACAATTAAAACAAAACATCGATAAAAAGCAAATTCATAAAATGAGCAGAATGATTAATATAAATCAAATAAATGGAATAAATAGATCAAATCAGCTCAGCTCATTGAATAAAAAATTAGACAATATAAAAAAATATTAAATAAATAAATTAAAATGATTTAAACGAACAAATTGGATGAAATGAATAAAAGGAACGACAAAACAGAATCAAAAAACCTGTTTTAATCCACCTAGAGGTGCAATTGTGCCTTTCTCATTTCTCTAAACTATGGCACGGAGGCTTTTTATGTTCAACATAATCGTGGAAATGTCCATTACATTCTTAGTACACTTTGCACTTATACACAATGGCATGCCAGCCACGAACTTGATGAGCTACGTGTCGACGGTGAAACACTTGAAACAAAAAAATATCATACTCCATTAGCCTAATCAGCATTAGATCAATGTTATCTGCTTGCTAACTCATTTTGTCATGCGGGGGTGGGGATGTGAAGAGGGCGAAAGTCCCATGAACGAACGACTCCCCAGCTTAAATTGGTATGCTTTGTGATATAGTGGTGGTTTAAAGATGATGGGGTTGAAAGGGAGGGGTATGAGGGCTGGATGGGGTGGTGATCTGAGGGGTGATTTAAGGAGATTTTTAAAGGAAGGAAGCGAACAGTAGAGGGGGGGGGGGTGTAACCCCTCTCCGTAAACCATCAACTACGCCCCTGTTAAAATCCAGAAAGCCTATGCGAGTCGAAAAAAAAGAAGAGAAAGGCAAAAATGTGCCAAAATCCAAAAAAGTGAATCGTCGTCAAAATTTTTTTCGAGTTTGCATCAAATCTCGACGTTTCATGCACCTTGAACACATTTAGCATCAAAAATAAAAATTCTATTTTTAATTTTTCCTATAGTTTATATGAGAAATTCCTGTGTGGCCGCACTCTGAAACCCGTAATTCCGGAACCAGAATTCCGATCGATCCAATTCAATAGCAGCCGATGGGAAGGTTGCACCTTTCATTTGAGACTAAGTTTGGGCAAATCGGTCCAGCCATCTCTGAGAAAAATGAGTGACATTATTTGACACATACGCACATACATACACACACATACACACACATACACACATACATACACGCACACATACAGACTTTTTCCGATCTCGACGAACTGAGTCGAATGAGATATGACACTCGGCCCTCCGGGCTGGGATTAGGTTGACGTTTTTCAGAGTGATTGCATGACCTTTCTACATGAGAAAGGCAAAAATCATAAAACGGAGAAACTGAATAAAAAGAATTACTATAATTAATAAAATGGACATTATGGATAAAATGAATAAAATGAGACAAGTGAACATATTAAACTTCAATTGTATTGAATAAAACGAATAAAATAAAAACGAATAGGACGAATTCCGCGCTAAATCGTATCCAGAGTTGGCAGCACCCTCTCAGATTTTCATGAAACTTTCTGTACATGAAGACTTTGTCACAAAAAGCCACTTTGCATACTTTGTTTTTCCAAAAATGAAGTAGACTGTCCAAAAATGACAAATCCTACAAAAAAAATGTTGTAGGAGTTATTTTCACAAAATTAGCCAAATTTTTTAATAAAAATAATTTAAAATATTTTTTATGGCCTCGTACACTGAAAAAAATTGATTTTGAAAAGTTAAAGTCGATTTACAAAAAAAAACATCTTTGATTTGGATGAAATTTTGTAGGTTTTGTAGTCAAAAATTCAAGTTAGGCACTTTCATGCAAAAAAAGTTATTTAAAAAAAAGTCCCTTGTCCAAACTGAAAAGAGTTAATGTCATTAAACAAATATTTCATTATTGCTTCTTTATTTTCTTGTTTAGTTCTAAGGAAGGATCACGTGACAAACCTGTTAACATAAAAATGCTTTGGCCCTTCGCGACCATCCACGGTAACTGCACGCGCGATCTCGCTAACTTGATAACAGGTAAACGTCTCAGCGCTTATAAATTTTCAAACGCGGTCTCAAGCGTGAACCTAACTACTCCCGCGCTCGCACGATCATGAATCGGTCGCTTCCGGAAGTTTCTATCTTTGGTATCAGCAGACTAGCTCCATACCTTCAATTAAACCAATTTAAAAAAAAACAAAGCTATCATATCCACTGGACAACACGTTCCATGACGACATGACCTGGAACTCTAGTGATATGGAAGATCTTACTTTCTTCTAGCACCTAAACCGCACTCCGAAAATTAAGTAGCAGATTTACGATTCGCGCCAAGAACACACGCGAATATGCGAAAGGCACGCGGTTATAAAATCGAATTTATACACGCGAAGTTACATACACGTTAGCACACGCAACATACAAACGCACACTCGATTAAACACGTTAACGTACAAATACTCGATCCCTTCGCGATGATACACGCGATCGCAAAATCTCTACGCCCGCACATATCTGAACCATGCAATGAATATCACATTCCGAATCACAGCCCGCTGTAATTAGCCTTCAGCAGTATATCAGTGGGCCGTTACCTGTCTCGACTACAATGGTAGTGTGTGATTCTGACGGGGAGCCCCCTTCCGACAACCTAGCTCTACAGCTCCAGTAGGACAACTACCGAAAAAAAAATTTTTTAAACATTTCAGTTCCACAAAATTGTTACCACCATAGGAATACACTATTTTATTGAAACAAATAATTTGATATATCGAACAGTTCTTGAGTTATTCTCATTTTTTTATTCCCACCCTTGTTGAGGGGTTTGGCGGTATTGCAAACATCATCAAGCATATTGCGTGCATCAGTGCCAAAGAATCTCTAACAGACAATAGTTTTAAGATGGAGACCGAGAGATCTTATGGACCTCTTTTATGTATGATGTTTTTTTTCATACTCCAAACCTGCTTAAACAAACGACCACTAATCTGTGCGCGCCGACGTGGCCGACTCGCGGGTCGATGTAAATTGTTTTTTACTGTGGGCCTTGTTTGCAAACATTATTCCACAGCTTAATGGCGGGGTTGTTGCACGCGGCTCGCAGTGGAGGTCATTGTATGTCAATTTATCGGTCGACTTCGTCATCGTGTTAATTATTTTAAAAATGTAAAAGTAGAAGCCTATTAGTGTTAATTAATTATTGTGCTCATTTGAAAGTTTACATTCAAGTTTGTTATGAATGTGTGCCAAATTCGTTACTGACACTTTTTACGTGTATCAGGCAACTATCAGTAGGGAAATTGGATTCTGAGATGATTATGACTTTTATTGGTTTATTTTTCGATAGAAATGCACTGAAAATCAGTTTGGACAAGGAAAAGTTTCTTTTAAATAACTTTTTTTCCTTGAAAATGCTCAACTTAAATTTTTGACGGTAGGTAAGGAATATAATTACCTATCTTGGAACAAAATTTCATCCAAATCAAAGATGGGTTTTTTTAGTGAATCGACTTTAAATTTTTAAAATCAATTTTTTTCAGTGTAGAAGTCGATTTTTTCAATATTTTTATTCAAATTTTTTCAATATTTTTATTCAAAAAATTCGACTAATTATGTGAAAATCACTCCTGCAACATTTTTTTGTAGGATTTGTCATTTATAGATTATAGCCATTTTACACTCCCACCACCATGCCTCAAAAAAAGTCGGTACGGTATTTTCAAATCGCTATATCTCAGCAGTAGCTTGACCAATTTGGACAATTTTGGTATCAATGGATTTTTTGGACTCTTTAGATTACTTTGAATTAGTTTAAATTTAAATTTGACCACAATTGATCTTTTTACGACAAAAAAATGTCGGAGCAAGTACTACGAAAAATTGGAAATTTCCAATATTTGTGAAGAACTTAAAATCTAGCGCGATGACCTACGCATATTATTATGTTAAATTCTTTGGATTGATGTAGGCAATCAATTTCTAGCAGATTGTTCATAATTTCTTATGAAAGGAACTACAATATCTTCACAAAATTGCATACAATACAGAAAATGACAATTTTCGGAAATAATTCAAATTTCATAGCGATGACATGCATATATTATATTGTCAAAATGTTCGTATATATGCGAGTGACAATTTTCAAGAGCATTGTTCATAGTTTTTAATTCAATGAACTACAAAATCTTTACAAAATCACGTATTTTACAGAATATTTCTTTATTTTCCATTGTAACTTTAAATTTTCACAAGGAATATCGCATTTCATTATATCAAAATGTTCGCATTTATGTGGTAGACGTGTTTTCAGAACATTATTCATAGTTTTAAAATCACTGAACTACAATAGCTTTACAAAATCACGTATTCCATAGAACATTTCTTTATTTTCCATTGTAGCTTGAAATTTTCACAATGAATATCGCATTTTATGATGCTAAAATATTTGCATTTACGAAATAGACAAGTTTCGAGAAGATTGTTCATAGGTTTTAATTCAATGAACTACAATACCTTCACAAAATCACGTATTTAACATTTCTTTATTTTCCATTGTAACTTATTTTCACAATAAATATCGCATTTTATGATGCTAAAATATTTGCATTTACGAAAAAGACAAGTTTTTGTAGCTTGAAATTTTTACACTAATTATCTCATTTTATGATGCTAAAATATTCTCATGTAGTTTCAAGAACATTGTTTATAGTTTTAAATTCAATGAACTACAATATCTTAACAAAATCACATATTTTAAAGAATATTTCTTTATTTTCCTTTGTAACTTCAAATTTTCACAATGAATATCGCATTTTATAATGCTAAAATATTCTCATGTATTCAGTAGACAAGTTTCGAGAACATTGTTTATAGTTTATAATTCAGTGAACTACAATATCTTCACAAAATCACGTATTTTACGGAACATTTCTTTATTTTTCATTGCAACTTGAAATTTTCACAATGAATATCGCATTTCATTATATCAAAATGTTCGCATTTAAGTGTTAGACGTGTTTTCAGAACATTATTGATAGTTTTAAAATCACTGAATTACAATATCTTCACAAAATCACATATTTTACAGAACATTTCTTTATTTTCCATTGTAACTTTAAATTTTCACAATAATTATCTCTTTTTATGATGCTAAAATATTCGCATTCATGAAATAGACAAGTTACGAGAAGATTGTTCATAGGTTTTAATTCAATGAACCACAATATCTTCACAAAATCACGTATTTTACAGAACATTTCATTATTTTGAAAACATTGTAGTTCAAATTAAATTAAATTCAATGTTCTACAAACTTGGCTACCATATATTTACAAACATTTTGGTGTCGTAGCATTATTCATTGTAAAAATTTCAAGCTACCCATGAAAAAAGTGTTCTGTAAAATACGTGATGTTGTGAAGATTTTGTAGTTCATTGAATTTAAAACTAAAAACAATGTTTTGGAAACTTGTCTGTTTCGTAAATAAGAATATTTTAGCATAAAAAATGCGATATTCATTGTAAAAATTTTAAGTTACAATAGAAAATAAAGAAATGTTCTCTAGGACACGGGATTTTGTAAAGATATTTAAGTTCATTGAATCAAACCCTAGGAACAATGTTCCACAAATTAATCTATTAGATAAATGTGAACATTTTGTATTAGAGTTTGCAATATTCCTTGTGAAAATTTAAAGTTACACTGAAAAATAAAGGAAAATTCTGTAAAATACGCAAATTTGTGAATATGTTGTAGTTAATTGAATTAAGAACTGAATAATATTCTAGGAACTGGTCCATCACATAAATTCGACCATTTTGATATCATATACATGGCGTAAATTTCAAGTTGCAATGAAAAATAAAGAAATGTTCTGTGAAATACTCGATTTTCTGAAGATAATGTAGTTCATTGAAATAAAAACTATTATCAATGTTCTAGAAACTTGTCTACTTCATAAATGCGAATATTTTAGCATTATAAAATTGTAAAAATTTCAAGCTACAATGGAAAATAAGGAAATGATCTGTAAAATACGTGATTTTGTGAAGATTGTGTGGTTCATTGAATTAAAAACTACAAACAATGTTCTCGAAACTTGTCTACTTAATACATGAGAATATTTTAGCATTATAAAATGCGATATTCATTGTGAAAGTTTCAAGTTACAATGTAAAATAAAGAAATGTTCCGTGATTTTGTGCAGATATTGTAGTTCATTGAATTAAAACCTATGAACAATCTTTTCGTAACTTGTCTAATTCGTAAATGCAAATATTTTAGCATCATAAAATGCGATATTCATTGTGAAAATTTCAAGCTACAATGGAAAATAAAGAAATGTTCTATGGAATACGTGATTTTGTGAAGCTATTGTAGTTCAGTGATTTTAAAACTATGAATAATGTTCTGAAAACACGTCTAACACATAAATGTGAACATTTTGATATAATGAAATGCGATATTCATTGTGAAAATTTAAAGTTACAATGGAAAATAAAGAAATGTTCTGTAAAATACGTGATTTTGTGAAGATTTTGTAGTTCATTGAATTAAAAACTATGAACAATGCTCTTGAAAATTGTTACTCGCATATATACGAACATTTTGACAATATAATATATGCATGTCATCGCTATGAAATTTGAATTATTTCCGAAAATTGTCATTTTCTGTATTGTATGCAATTTTGTGAAGATATTGTAGTTCCTTTCATAAGAAATTATGAACAATCTGCTAGAAATTGATTGCCTACATCAATCCAAAGAATTTAACATAATAATATGCGTAGGTCATCGCGCTAGATTTTAAGTTCTTCACAAATATTGGAAATTTCCAATTTTTTGTAGTACTTGCTCCGACTTTTTTTGTCGTAAAAAGATCAATTGTGGTCAAATTTAAATTTAAACTGATTCAAAGTAATCTCAAGAGTCCAAAAAATCCATTGATACCAAAATTGTCCATATTGGTCAAGCTACTGCTGAGATATAGCGATTTGAAAATACCGTACTTTTTTTGAGGCATGGTGGTTCGTGTAAATAAAACTGGCACGGTTGAAGGAGTGTTAAATAAAAAATTGGTAAAGAAAGTTTGACAGTCACAGTCTACATCATTTTTGGAAAAACAAAATATGCAATATGCATATGGCTTGTTATGACAAAGTTCTCCTGTTCAGAAAGTTTCATTAAAATCTGAGAGGGTGCTGCCAACATTTGTTCGAGTTGGCGCAGAATTCGTCATATAAACACTCAGTCTCATGACCATAGTGCAACGTTTCAAAGGGATAACCCTTTATCTCCAGATTTACCATCAATATAAAAAAATGTCAAGCGGGTTTTTTCTTACATCAAAAATCAAAATTAATGCTGAGCACGATTATTGTGTTTTATTGATATTTTTGTTTTTGCCAAAAATACGGACATTAACATGAAACATACGCTTGGGGGCACGATAGGTCAGCCGTTTGGGGACACTATAGGTCCCTGCTGATCGTCTCACAGCTAAACAACCACCTAAGCCGGAATGAACAACTTCAATTCCACACTCTGGCGACGACGTGGACACCGAAGAAGTCATTCGCAAGTACAAAGCAATACGCAGCTGTCGAAACAACATGTTTTTTCAACATTTTTCGTGAGCCAGAGCTCTTTTGCTCGTCTTAAAAGCTAGGCTCATCGCCCTCATTTTTTCCCGATGAGGTCGGGTCCTTTTCGCTTGTACCTTCGGATTTGCCTTATAATTTAAGACAGTGCGCCATCCTCTATACTAACTACTTATCCAAGATAGTCTTCTTGGTCGTTTGATTATGCTTCTTTCTTATCTTCCTCTCCAGGCGTCTTCTATTCTTTTCTCCGAACGTCTATTTTGGAAACCCTTCGATATCTCCTGTACTTCCTCCGACACTGCTTTCTCCTTGGCCTCTTTGAGCGCCTTTACAGGCGTTCTCAGATTGCGTAACATTTTCACGTTCGACGGCATTCTCGTCACTAGTTACCATATCCGTGCATCGTTCTTGTTTTTAATAAACTCATAAAGCCTTCTTATCGAAAAGGCATAAACCTCTTCTGAAGGCACTCCTTTTAATAAACTACCAGATTCGCGACACTAAGAATTACGAAAACATCACTTTTCAGACAGTAATTTGAGATTGCTTGCTAAACGAGAAAATTTTCCCGGAAATTCCACCGTTTTATGCTACACTACTCCTTGGGGCGAATTAGGGGTAACACAACATATGCGAGTGAAAAGCAAAATAACTATAACTCAGTAAGTCCTCCATTGCGGTTCTACTTGGTCTCATTAGTATTCAATGAACGAGTGAACGACCAAATTTCTACGCACTCAGGTCGCGTTTTTAGCGTTTTTTTTCAACGTAGTGTTTTTGTTTCGCTTTTTAGGACTAGGATTTACTCGAAACTGGTGTGTAAAAATCTCATTTATTTTTATGACAAGCGCCACCACATTTTTCTATTTTAACCGCTCTAGGACGCCATGACATCACAACCGAGAACTTCCAACTGAAGTAAGCAAAAATCTATCATGGCTCCCGCCCGTTTTCGGTTAATAATCAAAAGGATAACAATATCTCCCGGTCCGACCGCACGGTTGGCTGCACTTGACAGGGGATGCGAATCCTAATTTTTGCCGTTGCAACCCATCGAACAGCGGGTAAAACAATAACACACGGGTGAGAAACTTCGTACACAGGAAGCTGCCAACAATGCTTTCAGCACAACGGGTGGACGCCGCCACGCCGGCAAGGAGAGCTTTGTAATTTGTATGTTTTTCGGATTTCATTAGTTTCGGAAAATAGCTCGGAGCAATTGTTTTTCGGCGCTAATAAATTACAAAGGAAACGAGAAACTTTTCCGGGACGATGGAAAAACTGTTTGTTTTTCCGTTGGTTCAATCGGGCGAGCTTGACAGCACCATTTTTAGCGAAGGTTAGGGTGAGCATTAAATTGTTATTTTGCCGTCAGCGTAGACGAGCAGTGTTGCCCATCGTACTTCGGACTGACGGATCGATCCATTTGGTATGCCATGTCAGTGCGAGTGTGAATTGTATTGAGCTGAAAGTCTGTGACTGGACACTCAATGATAACAAATATGTAAGGCTAACTTTATATTGTAGTTTTTATAGTTTTTATAGTTATTTTAGAACTGTATCGTTTCGGTCACAAAAACATATCTAACTCTTTTCTATCTCATAGAACTTTCATAAGCACAGGCTAACTAACCGCAATGTGAACAATTTACCCTATCTTAATAATCAAATTATCAAAAAAGTCTCCATAAAACTACACACATGACAAGTGAGCAACTAACTTTAAAGTAACATATTTCTGAATGCTAAACGAACTAGCTCTGTTTATGATTTTCCACTCTCAATTTACCCGCCGGTTATACACGAACGCAGCTTAGGACCTCATCATCGTACCATCACGTTGTTCTAGAAACCACTCAAACCATTAGGGGAGAGGGGGTAACAATGAAACACATTTTTTATACGATTTCATTTTGATGATAATACATGTTATTTGTGTAGCTAAAAGTGATACACAGTTTCACTCTGTTGTTAACTAATGCATATATTTTTTCCAGCTGGTAAAATTCACGGGAAATAACTTTTTTTGGGTAATCAACAGTCGGTGGTAAAATGTACCAGTGAGCCCCATGGGTAGGAACTATGAAACACGACGTCGTCTACAGTGAAATATTCTACTTGCGAATTTCATTCTTTTGTTTTGACGAATAAAGATCCTAAAGCTTCCTATTAAAGTTATTTTGAGGCGCAAATTGTTTGTTTCCGCAAGATATCACTTTATCATCGCGTAATATCGGACCACCATATATGCATATAAGATACAATCCTGAAAGAGGCGATAATTTCTACAAAACTTGCCCAAATTGACAAACTTTCCATTTAATGAAATGTATTTATCGTGGAAAATCGGAACCCATTCACATTTTAATATAGATCACAAAGACAAGAAATTTTCACTGTTCCCCATATATCATCGTTTCACAGCTACCCAATGGGTCTATTTATGAAGGTTGTCAAATTGCACAGAACCACGAAAAGTTACCAAAAAACTTTGTTCGCGGAAAATGTTGAGCATAAAATTTGCTACAAATAACAGTAGAATAAACATTTTTCTGGTGAACGGTAACTCATAAAAATGAAATAATGATTTTTATGGCAAATTTACTCTGACTGTTATAAAACAAACAAATATCCATTAAAAGAGATAGAGTTATCAGAAATCTTCCAAAATATAGTAACACGTATAAAGAATTAGAAACCATGAAATATGAGGGAATGAGACGATTATGTTCATGCATTATTATTTTATTGCGATTGTTTCATAGTTCCTGCTGATCCACCGTTACCCTCTCTCCCCTAACACGTAGGGGAACTGGTAGTAAGTCCGTCACTCCATGACTTTTCCTAGAAACTAAATTTTAAATCGTTCAATAATGGCAGGAAATTATGACTACGATTACATTGACTTGAACTTGCTGAAACCACGTACTGCTTTTCGGAAAGTGGAAGTGGACTTGATGAACAATTGAGTATTCGCTTGTCTCTAGTACGTCAGGTTCGATTTATCAATTTATCAAATTAAAAGGGAAATAATTGGCCATTTACGGTGTACATTTGAGGGCTGAAAT
Source organism: Topomyia yanbarensis (assembly GCF_030247195.1). NCBI lineage: Eukaryota > Metazoa > Arthropoda > Insecta > Diptera > Culicidae > Topomyia > Topomyia yanbarensis. Next base: position 349,943,541 of record NC_080672.1, on the reverse strand, counting down.
GAATGGCGTATACAAGATCGTGTTCTCAAATTATGAACTTTTAATGTCAAGAATACTGAAACGATTGTTCAAAACCAGTATTTTACGGACAAGATCACATAAAGTCGAAACCGTCTACTATGAAGGTTTAGTGTCTTCTAAGAAGTTTTATAAAACAATAGTGTATCTTGTGAAACAATAGTATTGGTGATTAATCCCCCTAAAATGTATTGTTTTGAGACTTACTGTCTTCAGTAAAGTTGTAGAGATTGCTATTTGAAACAACTTTGTTGAAGACATAGCATCTCGATCCAACGAATTTGCCAAAAAATCGCTGTACAATATCGCAAACTCTATAACACATGCGGTAATCCACGAATGATGAGATCAGAGAAAAAGATTTCACCACCTCTCCAGGCCAGACATGTATGAATCTTTCCCCATTGATCAAACCGAAACACACGCGCGCGAAACTAATGGAAACTCCACTACGCTTTAAAGTTTCCATATAGGAATAACAGAAGGGTGCCTCTCACATTGAATAATACTGATTGGAAATGATGTTGCATAAATTTATGGAAAGACGCCTGTTAGCTACTACTGTTAATAATATATCGAATTAAGTGCAGAAAGTTATTGCGTTCTACACATTGGTTCACTTGGAATAAATAATTATTTCTGGACGAACTGACAACCCGTTACTTATTGTTTCAAAATAAGAGACACTACGATGTAGCGTTGTTACTCGGAGTAACTGTTGTGCCGGGAAGCATACGGGTACGGGCAACATATAACATAAAGCAGCTTGCATCGGGGAAACATACGTGGGCGCGAATTGTGTTGTGGTTTTGTTTTCCATCACGGTTGTTTCCGAAACAAATAAGAGCATTGCAAGACAAGCTTACATGCTTGATAAAAAAGACGTAATTGTAGAAGTTTATAGTGCGTAACAATGCCTTACTAACCCCTTAAGGGTTCATGCTAGCTAGCTTCTAATTTGGAAAAAGAATTATAGCTGCCATTTTTCAACTGAGTTTGAGGATAAATAGGTCATTAAATGCGAAATTAAACATTCTCTCTAAATTTTTATTGAACTAGATACACTTCCTAAGAAGAATGTTGAGTAATGTTCATGACTTTCATGAAAAATTTGCAAAAGAATGGTTGTTTTCATTTTGTTGTCCATAAACCGCATAGTATTTTTAACAAACGAACATTTCATAGCATACCGTTAGTAAGGCCATTTCCTCTACTTTCCAAAACGCTAAAAAATTGAAATTCGGTCTAAAATTAAATGTGTTAAGGAAAGTCTTGCGCAAATTAGTGAAAATTGTATATGTATTTACGAATTTTTCAATATTAAAACATACAAATAAATTGAGAATTGAATTGTCTGAATTGACTGGAAATGTATAATTAATAATTAATAAAACGTAAGCGAAAAATTATTCCACACTTTCGTGACGCGGGTCCAATTTCAAATTTTAGTTTTTCAGCTAACCTCAGCTCCCATTTTCAATTCTAAAATAAATCAAAGTTTACTATAAATCGCTACGTGTACACTACGAAAAGTTTCCGAGCTGTTTATACACACGGAAAAGATGATTATGCAATCTGCTGATGTATATCACTTATAGACAAGTGGCCTGCATAAAGTGCAGTCAAACAGCTTAAATAGCACTGTCTTCCACGATCTACATAATAAGCTACAATCCACTTTTAAAAACTCCTGTCGTCTAGAGAACGGCGATGACTTTTCCGCTATATTTGGTCTGTGTCACCTCGCATAATGCCATCACATTGTTTGCCGGGAGCCGCAGCAACTTTGTTTATCGCTCGCTTGCGTCGTCGTCGTCGTCAGTTGCCAACGTAGACGAGTGCACAATGTGCAATGTGTGCCAACCGAGGAAGAACTTGCTTCTCAGAAAGTTTACCCATATCCTGGCTAAGCTTGTCTCAAGCCGCCTCCTGTGTGTCTGTGACGGTCACACCAATACGAGCTGGTGAATTGTTCAAGTGGTCGCGTTCCTTTGCAGAACCAGCCAAGTTTTCGAGCCTTTTTGGCAGTGAGTGCGACACTCACCCCACTCGACCCTTTCGGGAGAAAGTGAGCAAAAGAGTGAGAGGCTTCACGTAAGAGGATCACATCTCACTCGCTACGGTACTGTGTTGGGATGGTACAGGTACAGTGCACATTAGCTAGCGGCTATATATCGATGCTTTGAAGTTCCGTAAGTGGAAAAACACCACTCCGAGACACGGAGTAATATTATCGTTGAAGCAGACCAACAAGTGGGAGCTTGCAAGTCTGCGGCTACACAGCATTGTACCAGCGAGCAGTGTCGAAAAAGACCACTTGGTCGGTGTTAAGTCAGACCGGACCAAGTCGCAAAACATCAAAAAATGAGTTAATGATAGCACTGGATAAAGAATTTCTTGATCTACATTCCACTTTTACCAGATTTGAAATATGAAACAATAAACAAGAATTATGGTAAAAATTATTTTCCACTTATAATGTAAAGGATGCTGCGATTCAAACTTTAAACGCGTTTTTCTCGAAATCAATGCACTGTCACTTAGTCCGGTCTGACCTAACACCGACCACTTGTTCTTTGCATATCTGCTCTGTTAGGAGCGGATCGTCGGAAAACAAGTTATCTGCAGCAAGAATAACACTGCTTCACAGTTTCGGAATAAACCTTAAATGAACTGGATATGCATTTTAGTACTTCATTTTAGATTCATCCAAATCAACAGCTCAATTTTAATTAATGGGAATCTCGTTCCTTGTATTTTTGGAGGTTGGCTGCAATATAATTACCAATCGTCCTTATTTGGAGGACATGTCCTCAATTTTGACGAGTTCGGGAAACGTTCTTTATTTTACCTCAAATGTCCTTAATTTTAGTCTCAAACCGAGACATATTTCAAAATTTTTCAGATCAAGTTAATTTCGAGAGAATGAAACTTCAATGATTTTAATTAACCATTACCGTACAGTGCTTTCTGTCAATAAAGTTACTTGCGTAGCCTTCGCGACTCACAGCAACCAAAAGACATTTTACTATAAAATAAATTAAATTTACTACACTTAAAATTCGGAGAGTTGGGTGGAATTGTATTTTTATGCGTGAAACCCACTTTATTGTCTCGGTACAACTGTCTATCGTTTTAGGGTGAAAAGCTTGGTTTCGAAGCCGTAGCTGAAAATTCCTTGCTAGATGATTTAAATCATTCCTTCATAAATCAAACAATCCATCTACCAATATTGCTAGTTTTTGGGCAATTTTATCGCCGAAATCAATATTGAATTTGCTGGTTACCTTGTGCTTTAGCAAGATAAAACTTTTTTTTGAGCATGCAGACACTGGTTTTCTAACATGTGTTCTAACGTTCAATTTGTGGAATGAAATTCTTTTAACGTTTCAATACAGGGGCCCCGTTTCAAAATTTTAACTAATCCTGTCATCCTTAATCGTCAGAACAAGAAAAGTACAATTAGAGCGCAAATAATGGAAATAATGTATTTTGCGAAAACAGTAAATTTCTGCGCCATGATTGGTCCGTACTATTCGACCGAGCGAACTAGCGTTTTTAACACGACGCCTTTGTTATTAAATGAACTCAATCAAATACGTGAGGTTATAAATAGCGGTGCCACGTGTCCCTAGGAATCATTCATCGCTCGCATGCCAAATGAGCAACACCATGACTATTCCATCCGAACGGCACATTAAGCAATTAAACGCTATTAACCTCGCTGGAATTTGCACTCATTTCTTTACAGTGTGTAAAGCTTATCGTTCGCGCGATTTAAAACGAACGAGTATAAAAATGCTATAGTATAGACCACTTTCCCCTATTTTTTTCGAAATGTATAAATGGCAATTGAGATTGTTAAATATTTACCAAACTTGAAAATAAATCATCGCAGACGACTTGTAGTTTCCAATGACAATTTATAGCACAAATTAGAAGGGAGATAGAAAAAAACCTTAGTTCTACATCATTGAGGTTATGTTTCTGAAATTACTCACCCATCTTTTTATTCTTGTCATCTAGCGCAACTTTTTAACTGGCCAGTTCGACAAAATTTTCCCCACTGAAACACATATTATCTTTATGATTTTATCGAACTCAACCGCTTAAGGTATACTATTACGATTATATTTGAAAAGTAATCGAGTTTTATTTTTTTTCTTTTCAGGTAATTTTTCTGATGCTTATTGAATAACACTGTTATTCAAAACAAGGTGAATTATTCATACAATTACATTTGTGGTCTGTCGCATTAGCTACAGCCAACCTGTAAATTTGTGTGCGTGTATAGTGTATAGCAGACGCAAAATTTGCAATGATGTGTAAGATTAAGCGTAAAGCGTCTTAGAATAAATAAAATTGCTCAGTTTAAGACCGAGATCCGCCATGGGCGGCACACTGTTTCGCTCGTTGTTTTATTAGGAACTCCTGATGGCATTTTCCCGATTTCAACACCACAACGTAGGGACTAATCGCTGGCGCGATCATAATGATCCTGGTTACGGCAGGATAAGTTATTCGCGTTTTTCCATTAACAACAGTAGGTTTTTCAGAAGGCCCATAACATTTCTTGTAACTTTCCCTTTGAATTGAGTAGATAATGTAAACCATTTGAAAGATACATAAAAACAACCCAAATGCGATTCAACTATACAGGGTGTTTAGTTCATGGTTAAGAACCTCTCGAGGGATGATTGACTGTCTTATTTGGAGAAAAAAAAATCGTTCCACACATAACATCAAATCTCAACCGTTACTAAGTTATTGAACTTTTTGAGTTAAAATCTTAGTTGTCTTCAAATAGTTCTAACTCAAAAAGTATACTTTGTATTTCAAATCTTTTAGATCCATTGAATAGGTGAAAAAATTCACATTGAATGATGTCCTAACATGTTTCAGCTAATGAGGTTAGTAACCTTTTCACAGTAATTTACTTAAAATTTAACAATTTCGATCGATTTTTCGTTCATTTCGCGAAAATCTTAATAGTTAACATCACCATGTTAATAATAGAGATTATTTGTCTTGAAGGGCTGCATAATTTGTTCTTTGACATGATACACTTATCTTTTCTTGTTTTCATGTGTTTGAGTTATTAAACTTTGATATTTTTATCTCATTTTCACTAATACTAGCTCTTATTGTTAAAGTATGGCACTTATTGTACCTTTTCTTATTTTTATTCGAAATGTAATGTATTTTAAATGTATTAATACCTTTCAGTTAAGTGCATTTAGTATTCTTTTTGAAGTAAATTAGTTTAAAGTTAATGTTATTTTTAGCATTTTCGTTAATTTACTTAAAAAAGTAAATAGTAAACATGACCATTATTATCATCGAAATAATGCATCTCAGCAAGTTCTACAATTCTTTCTTTGACTCCATTCAATTATGTCTTTTAGTTTCGAAGCAAAATCATTTTTATCACCTCTCTTCATATGCAAAAACAACGATTTCGAACCCACTACAATTGTTGTGAGGTCATGCTGTGTTAACTATTAAATTGCAACGAAATGAAAAGCGTTAGGGATAAAGTGTCAAACAACAAATTATAGAGAATGTTAAGGGACACCAAATGAACAATAGTAAGCATAAATTTAGTTGAATAATAATTAGAATAATTACAAAATTCTCCAAAAAACGCCAATTTTGAGTTATTTTACTAGTAAAAAGCCATTCAGTACACTTAACTAAAGGATATTTGTACATAAATCGAAAAGATATTTTCTCAGCTATCCAATGAAGACTAGGAAACAACGATATAAAGCATATTTTTTAGATTAGAGTCTTTAAAGTTTTGTAATGAAATTACAACGAAACGAGAAGAAATAGGAATATAATGTTGAAGAACAAATTATGAATCGTCCTAAAACCCAACTTTTGGATAATAGATATTGCTATAATCATGATTCATTATTTTTAGAAAATTAACAAAAACCTCATCAAAAACTTTTAAACACTTTACAACTTAAAGGTAATTAAAACTAATTAACTGAAAGATATGAGAACACTATTTAATAGAAAATTTTCTCGCCTTTCCAATGAAACTAAAAGATTTAAAATATGAAGTATACTTTTCGAGTTAGAGATATTTTAAGATAAATAAGTTTTTTACACAAAAAGTTCAATAACTCTCTAACGGTTGAGATTTGACGGTATGTGTAATTTTTTTCTCCAAATATGACAATCAATCATCTTTCGAGAGGTTTTTTTATCATGAACCAAAGATCCTGTATAGTTTAATCATCAGACCCAATGGTTGAATCATATTTTAATTGTTTTATATAGCTTTCAAATGATTTACCATATCGCCTTGATGTCAAAGAATAAGTTACAGAAAATTTTATGGGCCTTATGAAAAACCTGTTGTTGTTGTTGAGAAACGCGATTAACTTATGAATTGGTCGTAATAATACAAAATAATTGTGTTGTTAAAACAAAATTTAAAATATTTCGAGAACTACTACATTTCAGAAAATGGTTTGTTAAGAGCATTTTGATTTAAAATGGCGTTTAAAGAAAATTGTATTTTCGACTGAAATATTATGAATTCTAAAAATGTGCCAAAAGTTGATTTTGCGAAAAAAAAATTTATTGAAAGCTTCTCCATAATCCAAATACACTGAAAAAGTTTATTTTACATCTTTAGAACGATAAACATTAGATAATTATTTATTATTTATTTATAAAAGTATATCATTAACAGGCCGCAATCGGCCTCAATAATGATGTCCTAATCTAAGAATTCTTGAATAAAATTACAAATCTTGTCCTTATAACATTACTAGTCAAATTAAAGTCAAAGAGATGTGTCACACGATTGAATGTTCTTTGTAATCCTGTGATGGCCGCATTCGCTGTGTGGTTGAACCGCCGAAGAGGCACTCTCAAAAGACTATTGCAGCGCAACGCCCTAGTTCTAGCTTGGACATGTACTCATTAGGGTGGGACAAAAATTACATTCCGGCTCCGAGCAACTTTTTTAGGTACCATTTGGGTCCCAGAACAACTGTGCAAATTTTTAGCCCCATCTTTGAAACTATATTTTTGCGCCCGCTGTTTGAAGTTTACATGGGATTTTGTATGGGAAAATGAACTTTCACAAAACAATTCCTCCAGGAGTCGCCCATTGCTTCCTAAAAATAAACCGTTATGTTGCTTTTATAGAAAATTTAACAAAGAAACAATGTCTCGAAAATCACAAAATGATCTGACGCTTGAGAAAAAAGTTATTAGGCTGAAACCGATTGATGCTCTGACGATTGGTAAAATATTCATTTTTTCTAGCACCACTGCTTATGGTAGTCCAACTACATGAAATTTTGATTTGATCTTCTCCAAATGTGTCTAAATCAATTATCTGTACTGTTTGGCCACTTCGCAAGAGTTTCGAGGGATAAATTGAGGCTTCTTTTGTACATAATTAGAGAAAATTAAAAATTTTGTATATAATTTGATCATCAGCAGCAGCGATGCTATGAAAAGTGAAATTTTCATCAATTGAAGAAGCATCAATCGGTTTTTGTTTAATAACTTTTTCCACAAGCATCAGATCGTTTTGCAGTCTTCTAGTTTTTATTTCCTTGACAAATTTCCTATAAAAATAAGACATCAATTTATTTTTAGGAGATAACGGGCGACTCTTGGAAGAATTAATTTGCAAAATACAATTTTCCCATACGAAATCCCATGTAAACTTTAAACCGCGGGCGCAAAAATATAGTTTCACCGATCGAGCTAAAAATTTGCAGAGTTGTTCTGGGAGCTAAATGGGACCCAAAAAGTTACTCGGAGCCAAATTTAATTTTTTTCATATAACCATGTCCCACTCTAGTACTCATTCGATCAAGGCTGGAAAATCGATGTGCGCTGACAACAGATCGGTGACAACTAGAGCTCTGGCTGTGTCTCTGTGATGCTGGAGGGTGTCGAGTTGAATTAGTTGGCAGCGGCTCTCGTAGCTAGGTAGTCGAAAACGATTTTGCCAGGGTAGTTGTCTCAGAACGAATCGTAAAAACTTACGTTGGATACCTTCAATTCGATCACAAACGTTATATAGTGCAGCCTCCAAATCGTCGAGCAATACTCGAGAGATGATCGAACTAGGGAGCAGTACAGACTCTTTAGGCAGTAGATATCCGTGAAAGATTTGGCAGCACGGAAGATAAACCCCAGGTTTCTTGATGCCCGGCCAATGACATATGAGACGGGTTGCTCCAAGATCTTTCACACAGGATTCTCGCGGAGTAAGCAGTCCTTAGAGATTGTAGTCGAAATTAATAGATTCTCTTTTCCTCGAGAAGGTGATTGCAGAATGCAATATATTTTTCCGGATTCAGAACCATTCGATTATAGATACACCACTCGCTAAAGACATCGAATTGTTTCTGCAGGATCTGAGCGTCTGCCAAAGTCTTGATACGGTTGAATATCTTTACGTCGTCAACATACGACAAGTGTGGTCCACTGAGTCTGTAATTCATGTCGTTGAAGTAAAGTAGAAAGAAGAGTGGTCCAAGATGGCTTCCCTGTGGGATGCCAGACGTAGCTGCAAACATTTCAGAGTGGTCGTTGCCTATATTCACGCTGAGTTGACGGCCTACTAAATATGACTGAAACCAACGGGGAAGTGATTGAATCCAAGTTTAGCTAATTTAGCGATGGTGATATTATGGTTGATTCTATTAAAAGCGGCGTACAGGTCAGTGCAGTTAGCATCAGTTTGCACGCCATCCTCAAACCTCTCAGAGATGAAAGAAGTAAATACCAAATTCGTCGTATTCGATCGACTAGGCATGAATCCATGTTGGTCTTCAGAGATATATTGCTTTCAGCTAAAGGACACCGGCTCCATCACAACTAATTCGAAAAGCTTCGATATAGCGCATAGTGCAGCAATTCTTCGGTAATTTTCTGCGTTCTTCTTGTCCCCTTTCTTATGGACTGGAAACACAAAAGCTAATTTCCACAACGATGGAAACGTTGCGGTGGCAAGCGACAACTCGAATAACCGACGAAGTGGTTCAGCAAGTCCGGAAATGCACTTTTTCAAAAGCACGGACGGAATACCGTCCGGGCCGGGAGACGACGATGATTTTAGCTTGGATGATGCTGAGAAATTAAGCAAATTACTCACTTGAAGCTCATTAATCGAACGTTCAAACTGAGGTACACTACTGGTGGCTGTGGCATAAGGTTTCTGCGACAAAAAACGGAAGAAAATTTTGTGGCAAACAATTCACAAATACATTGTGAATCATTCCCGACTTCGCCGTCTAAAAACTCAATTCAATCAATTTCAAATGTTTTCTGTGTTAAAATTGTAACAAATTAAGAGAAATCAGCAAAACAATAGTTTGTTTACAAATCTTATTAGCCCCAAAAATTGATATGGAATTGTTATTGTTGGAGCAAAATTCCAAATATCTTGATAAAAATTGCGATTTAAAAATACATATTTAATTATTGTTAGAAAAACTTTTTACCGATAAGTTCTCGTCATTCAAAATGTATCTTCTCTATTTAGGTTTTTGCTAACAAAATATAAAAAATTAAACAAATGTGTTTTTTGCAATTTAAATTTTAAACTAATTTTTTTGTTTTTGTGAAAAATGACACAACATTTTTTTCAGTGTATATTTGTTTCGCACAGAAGTATTAATTCCCTATAACTGGTTCTCAGATAGTTTTGCTGTTATAAATATAGTAATCGAACAAAAAAATCGCTCTTGTATTAAAATATTGGAATTGGTAGAGAAAGTCATGGAGATTCATAAACCAAACACAACGGCAAGTTTCGTTCGAATCGACGATAGTCATATTTTGCGTTCTGCCGGTTTCTCATAGAATCCCTCTAATAGACATATATCGAAATATGGATCCAAAAAAAATTGCAAGGCTTGGAAAATCAGAAAAAAAGACAAATTAAAACCGTATAAAAATCACATGAAAAGACAAGTGTATATCGACTGTACTTCGTTTCTGCCAGATGTTTTAAAAACCGGTAATTTTCTCCCAAACCTTTAAACCCTCTACCGATTTTTTTTTCTGACTACATGTTTGTTTAGGTTCCATTGATTCCTGCATGATGAGAATTGAAGAATGCACTGTTGAACTCCTGCCCACTTATTCTCTTAGAAGAGACAGTTTTTTTTATTCTTGGCGAATGGCTCTTCTCAAATTTATTTCCATGTTTCTCTAGTTTCGCCACGTTTAACGAACATGAGAGCATCAACGGGAAGTGCTTTTATTCAGAATATTGGTTAAACATTAGGATATAAGCATGTCGTTAACTTGTCCAAACAAATTCCCCCATATTAGCTTCCAACATCCCATAAACCATATTCTGGTGGTCCGACGAGATATGTGTATCAAACCTTCGGAATAACCACTTCTCAATCATTGTTCGGATACGGCTCGGGAAAACCATTACTCAAGCAAAGAAAGCCCAAGCCTTGATAACCTGAACACGATTTTCCACTTGGCTTCAATCGATTCACCGGAACCCAGCCCCCCCCCCCACTCCATGTCCAGACACAGCCAGGCGTCACTTTCGGATCAGATTTCCTACATTGGAAATGGAAATCGCTCAATTGAAACGCCTTTCGCCCGTAAGATCGACCCACACGACCGACCGTATGTGGTGTGGAAACGTGAAAATAATAGTCCATCTGGAACACGATTGAAAGGACCTCGGTAGGTTACTTCTTCATCCGTCGTTCGTGCCTGGAAAAGTATCCGCTGGAACAACTTGGGCTGTAACCAAAAAAACGTGTTCGAACATAGCATCGTTTCAGTCGATTTGGATGCTCTGCCCAGATTCTGCTCCATTATTCATTGGGCCTAAATCACCGATTAACGAGGCCTAACATGTGGTCAAATGGAATCTGCTCCGTATACTTCAGAATGCATGGAATTTTTGGCCTTTTTTCGTAATCAAAAATTTATTGCTTCTGTTTCAAATTTGATCATTATGAATTGATTGGCTCTATTGAACTTTTCTTATATCACAAGGGAATGTTAAAATTACTTTGATGCCTAAAAAAAACGTTAAAGTACTTTTATGTCAGAAGCATCAGTGTTGCCAATTTTCAACTCCTACCACTATTCTCCAATATATTTCGGAAGAGTAAAAAAGCGCATACCCAAAGCAAAAAAGAATGGAACACACCATAATTGCGGTTAACCGTCGAGGCTCAAAAATCATGTTTATCCTAGCTATGTTCGTACTCGGTCATGACGTTTCCCAATCAAGCAAGCAGCCGTTGGGCCTGCTTCGTTCGTCATTCCAAAAAGAAGCGCCCAAAGAGGACAATGTGAAAATAGGGTGGAAAGTGCTTGCACCGCCTGAATGTGTTATTTTCCTTTGTTGTGGAAAAAGTGCCACTCACTTACACTCACATCATGCACACCTATTTTCTCTTATCGAGTATGGGATGACGCTTCAATAGTACATACATACTGCGAATCATAATAGAAAGACTTGTGACAAACGATCGAAACAGTCTCCTCTAGTGCCACAACACATACGCCCAAGCATGCACGCCTTCTTTTCAAATAAAAACAAGTCAAAACAACGATTCTTCATTCCTTTCCAGCACACTTGGTGTGATTCCGATGATGCTTCTATGCCCCATCAGGCGGCTCCATTTACGAAGGTACCTACCTACGTGTAGGGGATTTGCAGATGTGGCCCGTCTGCAAACTGTACACAACAAGTTGCCGGTTGAGCTGTGATGTTGCTGATGGTGGTGATGATGATGGGTGTACTGTACTCATCTGTCTTGTTGGGCTTGATGGATTAGGGGTGGAAAAAGTGCTACCAACAGCACCTGATGATCCAGAGGCTGATGATCGCCGACAACACGTGACCCATTAGTTGTAATTGGCTGGAAAGTTTCTGTCGTAAAGTTGACATGATTCGGTTTGCTATGTAATGGGTTATTTTAACTAAATTTACCACTTTACGACGTCAATCCCTATCAGTACGGCTTCCTTGATAGCCCAAAACGCTTTCAGTAAGAGGCTTGATATGGCAATATAGTTTAAATTGGGATTCCTTTCAAGTCATCAATTTTGTCTTTGTGCAGCTGTCATCCTTATGCTCTGTAAGTATTTCCAAGTGTAGCTAGTTGCCAGCCACCCATTATACGCTTGATCGCAGAACACCTAACCTAAGAAAATATCCCTGTAATAGCATTGGTACAGCTTCCGATTGTTACGCACCGTACCTAAGTGCTTATATCTCGAAAAAGCGTCAGCAAATAGAAGGGGGAAAATCTCCGCTTGAACAGCATTGCAAATTGATTTTCCCATTCCCAGTGCTCTTTTCTATTCGTTTCACATTTTTGCCAACCTCTTACAACTGTTACCATCTCAACGCTGCGCCCCCTATTCGGGACAAAAGAAGTGCTTCCCTTTCAAGTGGGCAGGCAGCATCCGCTGCTGGTTGCGCGGCTTGGCAGAACCGGCTACAGACTCCGCTTCCGATGTTCTGTTTCTTCGGAGGACGCGTCGGATAGGAAAGCTTGTGTGTAGTTTTAATGTGTTTTTTGCCGTTTGAACTCATACATATTCATATCCCTGAGGTGCTATTTTCATCGACATCATTCGCAGCAGCTGTTCTGCTATGGACAGGATGAGCCACGTGCAGATAGTGTCGCTTCTTTTCCATTCGAGTGACACTCACAAATAGTAAGAGATGGTCGTATCAATTTTCTCCTACTGTCGGTCGTGATGCAGTATATGTCTATTATCGATGCAAAGCTTTATAGTTTTTTTCTACTAGTTCCAATAATAAAAGGGCATCACTTCACTTGAAATTTAGGCAAAAATTACTGCCATCGTAAATATGTGAATAGGACGAGCACCTCTTCATTCATATACAACCTCTGATGAACCAAACAGTTATAAACTTAGCTTTACATTTATTAGTATATACATACATAGTGGAATGAAAACCTATCTTAAATATGTTGTCACTGAAGTTGAAAGTGCATATGTCACGGATTCGTTTGGCTACTCCATTTGACCAACCATTACTATTGGTCTCACATTATACGATGACAATTTACAAAAACAAGCAGCAAGTGCCACTAAATTCCAATTTGTAGTTATGCCATCACAGCAGCCGTCCCGGTCCTGTGGTAGAGTTGGGACGAGGGGTCTTCCGCAAACCTACAGCAGTCAAGTATGAAGCATCTATGAGCTCTTTTTGCATCAAAACTCTTCGACTTCCAGCCTTGGACAACGACGGGACAAGCTGCTGCTATACTACCAAAACGTTGGTGGTATCAATTCAACCGTTGAGGAATATAGTCTTGCAGTCTCCGATAACAGTTTTGATATCATCGCCTTCGTCGAAACGTGGTTAAACGATGACACGCTTTCCAGTGAGGTTTTCGGTACTGAATATGAGGTTTTTCGTTGCGTTTAGACGCGGCGATAAAAAAAAATTCCTTGTAACATTTGCAGAATACATAAATTACATAACAAATACAAATATTTCAAAAAAAAATCCGGTGAGATCATGCGAAAGCGTAACTTTTATTATCTGATGCTTTTTTCCACTAATCTAATAGTTTCTAAGTTATCGGGGATTGAAAAATGTTCAATTTCATTAAATTTATGAAACTTAATCAATTATTTTATAAGTTTCTAAAACTCATAACTTGAAAAACATATAAAATTCAGCCAAAGCTTAAAATTCGTGTCAATATTTTTTAGCTAAACAAAACAAAAAGAAATTGGAGGGAATAGAAATTGTTAATCTGATGTGGAATGACTCGTAGTCTGCAAATATGTGACTTTTTTGGTGGAAGTGTTAGAACCAAATAATTTTTTTTAAGTCGCCCTGAAAAAAATTTGTTTGATAACAAGTATATTAGAAAACTATGTAAAAATTTCGGAATGGAATTCGAAGTATTTTAGGAGATATTTCAATTATAACAGGCCTATTATTGGGCTTTTAGTGTAAAATTGCCCCCACTCCCAAATTATTACACAATCTTTTTAACATGATTCTTAATATTTAAAAAAATAAGTAAAAAAAATTGGTCCAGCTTCAAAAAAATCAATTTGTTTCAAATAATTGCAAATTTCATATGTTATATAACAAAAAATAATTTTTGTAAAAAATTTTCGGTAAGCTCATTTCAAAACGCAACTTTTTTTTATTTAATTTTTTCCCATATATCGAATCGTTTCCGAGTTATGATGTCGCTTACCCCTACGTTGTGATTTTGTTCGATGTCACCAGAATTTTCCGGTAGGATGAAGGCCACTACAGGTACACGTACCCTACTTGCAGCATGCAATGTTACCTGCAGGTATCCAATATTACCGCCGAGCAGCAGCAAAACGACGACCACCGAATAGCAGCTCGCAATTAAGGCGAGCAGAAAACAGAACTGCACGAGAAGCAGCGAAAACTTACGGTGACTGCTATCAGATGCACCGAACACACAGCGAAGAACTTAGCGCAGGAGTTTTCGGGCTAGTTAAACTGCACTTTTTCACTGTACTAAACACTGCCTTTAATCGCCTACATGCGGCTTATACATTGCACACAGTAACTTTATTTTATTAAACGTACACTAGTTTTCAGGATCGAAAAAGTGATCCACTTTCGATGAAGATTTATTCTAGACTGAAATGCTAGTCACGCTCATAGAGTGAGCTAATGTTGGCTCACTACTTCTGATCATTACCCGGTTGCCAGAAGGGCTAGAAAAACCGGTATAACTGGTGCCCGGTAGCACCAATCTTTGCGTGAGAAAAGAACTTCTCACGCAGTGGGGCCAAATACTATTGCGTGAACCAACACAGGGATTGAAAAATGTTCACTTTTTAAACTTCAAAAGTTCAAAAACTAATAACCTGAAAAAATATCATATTCAGCCAACACAAAAAATTGCGTGTCAATTATTTTTAGCTAAAGAATGCAAGAAAACATTTTGGAAGGAATTAAAATTTTGGTTGTAAATCTGACGTGGAATGACCCATATAACTTTAAATTCGATGCGATGACTTATATATTTTCGAACACCAATCGACTACAATTGATACTAGCTACAGTTTTTGGAAAACCAGAATTTTATGTTCTCACCAAATATTCACAATAATACGCGAAAATGCAGAAATTTCGCATTTTTTATAAAACAACTTTTTATTCTATCCCAATATTTACGAACAACCAAAATATAATTTTACTATATAGTTTAATCATCAGATCCTATGGTTGAATAATATTTTGATTGTTTTTGTATAGCTTTCAAATTGTTTACAATATCGCCTTGATGTCAATGGAAAAGTTATAGAAAATGTTATGGGCCTTACGAAAAACTAATTGCTGTCGATGGAGAAATGCGAATAACTTCTGAAAAGGTCGTTAGAAAACAAAATAATTGTGTTATTAAAACAAAATTTAAAATATCTCGAAAACTAATACATTTCAGAAATTTTTTGTTGGAAGCATTTTGATTTAAAATAGCGTTTAGAATCAAATTCAAAAATAAAATTGTACTTTTGACTGCAAATAGTATGAATTATAAAAATTTGTCAAAAGTTGTTGGTAGGAAAACTTTTTTATTAAAAGCTTCTCAATGATCCAAATACACTGAAAAAGCTTTTTTAGACAATTTATGATGGGGTAACGCGAATAACTTTTAAAAAGAACATCATTACATGAATTAATTGTTTTTGTTGGAGCAAAATTCCAAATATCTCGAAAACTATCGCATTTTGGAAGGTATTCGTTAAATGCATTTTAATTTAAAATGATACTTAGAATTATATTCTGTAATAAAATTACAGTTTTGTATGTCAATCAGTATGGAATTTAAAAACATGTATAAAGTTATTGTTAGAAAAACTTTTTTGCTGATAATTTCTCCATCATGAAATTACATTCAAAATGTTTCTTTTCTCTTTAGATTTTTGTTAACAAAATATAAAAAATTAGAAAAAATGGGTTTTTTGCAATTTAAATTTTTATCATAAATTTTTGTTTTTGTGAAAAATGACACAACATTATTTTCAGCGTATGTTTTTTTCGTGCAGAAGTATTCATTACCTGTATTTCGTTCTCAGATAGTTTTACTGTATAAAATAATGTAATCGAACAAAAAAAAATTTGAAATTGTTGCACGTAGAAACGTCTACGCCCTTTTGAAAAAATTGCTCTTGCATCAAAATATTCAAATTGCAAGAAAAAATCATGGAGATTCATAAACCGATCACAAATGTAAAGTTTCGTTCGAATCGACGATGGTCATATTTTGCGGTCGGCCGGTTTCTCATGAAATCCCTCACCATACCGCATTCAAATCGTTACAACTTTCGATTCCGTCAATGAAATATTTTCAAACTTGCAAGGGATATACTTGATAACTATAGCTTTCGAATGTCAAGTACCAAATAAGTGGACAAATTTTTTTTTTGTTTATGAAGGTAGGACCAAACCCGTGGGTGTTTGCTGGTAGCCTTTTAAAACGTGTCATAAAACTTCAAATCGCTATATCTCTCGAATCTCTCGATAGATCATTTTGAAATTCACTGAGAAGATGCTTGGATACTGTATATTTCGAATGCCGTATGCCAAATTTATGGTCATTTTTTTGTTAATAACGGTTTTAGACACACCGTGAACCCCTTGTAGGATATAAATTCGATACTAATCGTTCCCCACACTAAAGTACAAAAAAATAATCAAAAGAATGAAACTCCTTTATTTTGAATGCAAATAACAGTGTAGATAAAACGTGAAGCTTGCGCAACGACCGCAAACTGTAAAATATAAGTTTTGTCCTGAAATATTTCTACACATTAGATTCTATTCTATTCTATTCTACACAGCCAGTATTGAAAAGCATCCTGGAAAACACTGCAGTTACACTTTAGTGTTTTTCTTGTCAATATTAACATTTGAAGCATATTATATGTCGCAAATATTAAAACGGCTAGGCCTATTGCGCAGAGTTTGTTTTAAAGATGATTCAAAAGTACCGACCGTTTTAGTTTCAAGGGGATAATATATATATATATATATATATATATATATATATATATATATATATATATATATATATATATATATATATATATATATATATATATATATATATATATATATATATATATATATATATATATATATATATATATATATATATATATATATATATATATATATATATATATATATATATATATATATATATATATATATGAAAGATTTGTACACATTAGATTAAAAAAATAAAAAAAAAAAAAGATAAGAAAAAACCTTATTTTATGCATTCAATTAACAGTGTAAATAAAATGTCATGTTTTGTACAACGTACAATGTTCAATATTATTGTGGAAATGTCTATTACATTTAATACACTTTGCACCTACACACGCTCGCCAGCTACGGACCTGATGAGCTACGTGCAGGCGTTCTCCTTACTTCCCTAGTTACGCTCCTGTAAAATCCATAAATCCTATGTCAGTCGAAAGAAAATTAGGTTGACGATTTTCAGAGTGATTGCACCTTTCAATATGAGAAAGGCAAAAGCAAAAATTTGCCAAAATTCAAAAAAGTGCCAATCTTTTTTTTTGAGATTTCAGAAAATTTCGACGTTTCATGAATTTTAAAGACATGTGGAATCAAAAATATACAGTCGATTTTTAAATTTTCCTATTCAATTCCCACTGCTATGAACTTAGGTGCACACCAAAAAAATATGAATTTTATCGTTGAGTCGTTGACGTAATTGCAAGCATGAAAGAATTTAACAAACCGTAATTCACGAAATATAACCGTGCTCCGTTTAATTTTACATGAAACATGTACATTACATGCGCAATGACATAAAATTACATTTACTGCCATTCAGAACAAACGCTATATGTGGAGTAAAATTACGTGATTTACGAAATTCAACGTCATGTAAAATTAAAATCAAACTTAAAAGTAAGCCATTTTCGATGCTCGTATATGTCAGGGCCAGGAAACGTAAATTTACACGATTTTTCCTAGGTGTGTGGCGAATTGCAAAGCGACTTTGGGGTGCCATTGGTGATCTAGACCAGTGATTCTCAACCTGGGGTCCGCGGACCCCTAGGGGGCCGTGAAGTCGTTCCTGGAGGACCGCGAAGAAAACTATATTTTTCGAGTCCATATTGAAATTTCATGTCTTATTTTCTAACAAACTGAAAATAACATATTGATAGCATACAAAATCGATGTATATCCGTAGAGGTCCGCAGTAACCCAGGGTGATTTCTAAGGGGTCCGTAGTATGAAAAAGGTTGAGAACCGCTGATCTCGACTGTTATAGAGGTATCAGTTTATACGTGTGACAAATTGTAACAAGATTTTCTATGTAACCGTACTCTTCAACTTGTATCTCCGGACTGAAATGTCGGATCAAAATAAAGTTCAATAGCAGCCGATGGGAACGTTGTACCTTTCATTTGCGACTAAGTTTATGAAAATCGGTTCAGCCATCTCTGAGAAACCGATGTGGACATTTTGTTGTCATGCCTGCACATACACACACATACATACACACACAGACATTTTCCGATCTCGACGAACTGAGTCGAATGGTATATGACACTCGGCCCTGCGGGCCTCGGTTAGAAAGTCGGTTTTTGGAGCAATTGCATAACCTTTCTATATGAGAAAGGCAAAAGAGAGATAGAAAAGCGCAAACGAACAAGAGATTCGTTAGCCTGTTCCGGTAGGCCGCGAGAGCAACGAAGAGTGAATGAGAGCGATTCTGGTAAAGAGAAAGTGAGAGCGTACCTCTTCGAAAGCGACACCAGTTGGGTAGACGGAATCGCGAGCGCGATTGCACCCAGAGATGCCAGATTTGCAAACATGTCTGCAAATTCGCAGACTTTTTTTCGAAGATACAGATATTTGCAGATTTTTAGTTTGGTTGCAGATATTTACAGATTTTTTAGTTTGGTTGCAGATAATTACAGATTTTTGAGAATAAGGGCTTTTGGTTACACTACACACAAAAAAATAATGAAATTTAAACGACATGTAAATCAATACGAATGTAAACATACAAAGATTGAATCAAAACTTTGATTGAAAATTACGTTAAAATCAATGCGCTCAATTGGAGCATCAAAAAGCATACAATTTTACACTTTCATTCGTGTAATATTACATGTCATTCATTTTACAGCAATAAGCGTGTAAAAATACATTGAAGTGCATTGGTTTTCCATTTGAAGAAACTGTAATTTTCAATCCACGTGTAGAATTATAATAAAATTCGTTGAAGAAAGCACGACAAGTCGTGTGGATTTTTGGTGGAACTTTATTTTACATTTATATTCGTGCTCCAAATATGTGCATGAAAATAAACTTAAAATCACAAAATATTCTTTTCTGTGTAGTTTCGAATTACAGATTTGTTTACTTCAGGGTTATCCTCCATGAACTATTTCTGTCTTCTTATCTTGGGCTATAAATGCATCATTTAATATAACGCATTATCGTCATTTTTGGTCGAAAATAGTTTTCCTGATATTTTTGGTACTTCCCAGACTTTTAAAATTATTATTGCAGACATTTGAAAAAAGTATCTGGCATCTCTGTTTGCACCGGCATTCAGTATTCGATTTTTGAAGCGCTAACACGCCTATGCGGAAGGTGCAACAAGAAAGCGAAAAATCCAAGATGGAGTCAAAAGGTTACGACACCCCTTATTACAATAGATTTAAGAGCTAGAAACCAGGAATCTTCTTTTCCCACTAAGTGTGGCACAATTTACTTTTCGGACATCGTAGCTTCTCCCACTATCGTCGTATCGCTGCTTGCAATCCTTCACTTCGTATCGTAAACCAGGATCGCCTACAATGTACTCGTTTCATCTACGGTGTCTGCAATAACCACAATAGGTAGGGGTATATTTTCAGTAGCAACGATTCATGAATTATTTATAATGCTTTTCGAAATTATGCAAGTTCTTATTTCAAACAAAACACTAAAAAACATCATAACAAAGCGCTTTCTTTCCCACAAAGTCTTGAGTTTTCATCTCCAAAGTTTTCTCCACTTTGCCAGATTCCCGAATCACATCCCTAGCTTATACACCATTTGTAAACTTCAAACTTGATTGTCGCTCGCTTGACTTGTTCAGAAAAAGAAAACTTGCTAGATATAAACTTTGGGAAAATAAAGCAATGCAGTGCACCCGATGCACAACTTTGACACATTGCTCAACTACCAAGTCTCTTATTGCTACGTCGAAACATTGCTGCTGCCAGTATGTAGTGCCACGAAAAATCGACAGACTTGGAATCGTCATTTCGTTTCTGAGATTGAATTTTCAACAGTCATTTTTCCATATTCCCTCACTCCATTATTCTCGCTTTTCGTCTAAACATTCTGCTCGAGTGCTTTCAAACACCGTCGGCAATATTAACGTTGCCATTCCGAGGGATTCGAAATGAGGACAAAAAATACTTCTCGAAAGCCCTACTCCTTCGGAGGGCTTAACGACTTGGGTTGGGAGAAAAGTGTGCGAAAAGTCAGTTATTTTTACCGAGCTGTTGTCGCCTTGCCACTCCCGCCGTACGGGCGGGCCAGTTCTTTATACTTTTGGTGTGCTTGTCGCTGCCTTCAAGATTTTCGTAAATTTTTGCAGTTGCCTAAGTACCACTATGGGTGGGAGATTAAAGGGGCTTTTGATGTTGCTTTGATTACAATGTAACTACGGTACCGTGTTACTGAGGAATAAATGCGGCGATTTAAATTTAAGCCACGACTTTCAGATGTGAATTTTCGGAGTGCTATTTGCTATCAACTTTATTCAATTATCAATTTTCAGTCCCTGTTATGGTTATGGTTCTTTTTAGGAAAATAAAATAAAGACGACAGGGTCCTAAAATATAGAATCGTCGGTATCACTTCACTCACTTCGCGAAAGGAAAAGCTTATACTCAAAGCTTATATATGAACAGGATTATGACTACTATTCGATATTTAATATCGGATAGCGACCAAAGCAGTGTTCAAATAGAGCTGCCACTCAAATGTGAATGTGTCACGTTCTATTCCAACAACATTAATCCTCTATGTGGATTTTGGAGCTCCATGAAGAACTTTGCAGGAATTTCAGTGAAAATGCATTTCATATTTATGCAATCCATTTTCTTCAGTTGAATTCCATGTGCACATCGATGTGATATCTGAAAAGTGAAAATCCGAAAACTTGCTGGTTCTCGCCCACCCGAAGTTTGTTTTGTGTTATTCCACTGTCCATCCTTGGTGACAGTATTTGCCCCCCAAAAAATAAACTTCATCTGCATAGCCACGGGAAATCACATTCCGAGCGGGTGTCTTCTGTAATTTATTTCCAATTTTGAAACTTGTCATATCTCTTCCTGAATCTGGCGAAACCCGTTGTGTGTATGAATTTATGCAGCTTTACTTTACTTGCCCGCTCTCGCTAGTAACGCCACACACAGAGGACGTGTTCTGGTCGTCGCATTTTCCATTTGGTGGCGGAGGTGGCGCCACGCTGGGATATCTCATCTATCGTACTTCTGCAGAGCGACTTTCCGATTCCCGAACGATTGCCATTGAAGCACCCATGCATGGTTCTTCTTGGTTGACGGTATCGATATACCATTAGACAGCATGGTGAGAGGGTGGTAATGGAACTGTCACCTGCTCTGGCATTGCACTTACCGGAAACCGAGATCAGTTTTCTAAACAAACGACAAACGCATACCAGAGCACGATTTTCTCGAACTCGGAGCGATGGGCGTTCGGAACACACCCCCCAACTGGCTGTGCACTGACTTTCACCGCGGAAAAGTCGGGCTGAAATATTATCTCAGCCACTCCGAGGCCCATTTTTTTCGTTTGTTTTGTCACTGCACTCATATTTCACTCCGTTTCCGGTGGAAATCTCCTACTTTGTAAATCGCTCATCTCCCCCCCCCCCCTGATCCGATGCCTGGAAAGTTTTCTTTTTTGTTCCGACTACCACACGTAGCTACATAAATGGTGAGTGGGCGCGATTGAATGTGGAACATTTGCTGAATTTCCCGTTTGGCTTACGGGTATATCATTCATTTCCCCGAAGGCCGTAGGTGGTAAGCCTGATTACACTTGAATAACATACAAGTAGGTTTTACTGAACGTTCGAGTGTATCTAGAACCATTTGTCTGTGGTAACAAGGCTCATGCGAGACGAGGATTTTGGATTTTGCACAGGAAGGTGAACTTTGTAGGTGTGGTCTTTTGGGGCTTGGATGATATGCTTTTAGGATATGATTTTTTCCCTAAAATCACTAGTGTTTGACTACACGGATCCTCCTGTTCATCTTCTTAGTATAGACTGTATTGCAAAGACACTTCATGATAAACTATTCATCAGTTGACCTGGAACCGTTTTTCGCTAACCGGGATTATCAGTCTGTTTATTTGACATGACACGGTGCACTGTGTCACCCAGCTCGACAAAACCGCATAATTTCATTTTCAATTTTACATAATTCAACATTTTTCTATGTTTGTAAACAGTTTGAATAGTTTTCTCAAACTATTAAGTTTTGTGGACAAAAGCTTGATTTTATGCAGTACTTTAAAGGTGAAATAGATGATGAATTAAAAAAAAAATATTATTCAAACTGCTGTTATTCTAAATAATATATCTTTTTAGATAAGATTCCGATTAGAGTCAAACTGGTTTCTTTTGATAGGTCATTCATTGAGCTTATACTAGTCGTTCGATTTAGTCTTAACAAGCCTTTCTTCTAGCTCAGACATGAGGAATAAACGATCAATCGTGTATTAAATTAAAGTAATTAAGTGAAAAGTGGTTGAACTTTTTTTAGACAGTTCGGAAACATCGCTTGTAGAACATGATATTTAAAAATTAGTGTACTTTCCGGAAATGAATGTCTTGTTTTGCCCTAAACTAAGAAAAAATACGAATTTTCATGATATGCCTGAAAGTGACGCATAGTTATTCTTGTTGTTTATTAATACTATATTCACACTACAGAGTTAAAACATGTTATAATGATTAGCAACAAGAAAAATGTCATCAAGAGAGCGTTAAAACACGTTTTAACTCGTAGTGTGAACGTAGTATTAGATACATTTCATGGCGTTTTATATCTGTTTATATAGGGAGGAAGCTTAACAGTTTTTCCTCGTTGTCTCCGACGATGCTTAGCGCTACTCATAGACTCGTGTGGTCCATATTGTGCATCTTTCTAACGTGGTCGTATTTCTGGCAGTGGATGATCTCATGACCCACAGTTGTCGCATACTGGTGGGATGTCTTCTATAGTAGCAAGTCGTGCGACAAATGGTTATGCCCTATTCGCAGCCTGAGAAGCACTCGCTGATCAGCCGAGTTCTCGCGGTCAGTCCACTTCACCTTGTCAAATTTGATTTCTCGTAGTTTCACTTCAATGGACGCTGACCACCATTCGTTTCGGATACATTGTGTGATTTGATTGACAGCGTCTGCTCCTGGAACGGGTATTTCTAGTAGAACATTGCCCCTGGCTTCTCCTGCGATGCGGTCTGCTTCTTCATTGCCGCGAATGCCTGCGTGCCCTGGAATCCAGCAAAAATGGATTGGACGATTTCGAAGCATGTTTTCAATCTGCTGAATCCACGGGTGTTGCGACGTGCCAGCTTCTAATACCGATAAGCAACTGACCGAGTCGGACATGATTACCGAATCATTGGCCGTGTTGTATATTACTAGCGCTGTTTTGATTGCGAACGCTTCTGCCGAGAAGATGATGCAATGCGATGGAAGTCCAACCGATGTTCTCCAAACACTCCCGCACCTACTGTGTTGTCGTCTTTTGAGCCATCCGTGTAGAAAATTGTTCAGCGGCTGAAGCGACGTGCCAGGACCTGCCGAAAAGCAGACCGAACAATTTAAGAAATGTCTAACTTTTTTATATCCCACACAATCTGCGGCTTGGGTTCGTGCCACTTTCGTCCAGTTAGACGCGTACGAATACAAATGTCTGGAAGAGGGGTACCGACCACCTCCACCAAACAACCGGAGGCTATGGGGAGTCAATCCCTGAGGTAGAACTAACCGCAGAACACGCGATCAACACGGTGGAGGAATGGATGAGCGCGAGAGACCTGGAGCTTGCTCAGCATAAGACAGAGGTAGTTATCGTCAACAACCGCAAGTCGGCACAACATGCAGTTATCCATGTGGGAGAAGTCGTGATCACTACACAGCGGAGTCTGAAGTCTCTCGGAGTCATCATAGACAACAAGCTGACCTTCGGCATCCATGTCGACTTAACGTGCAAGAGAGCTTCGACGGCTGTTGCGGCATTATCGAGGATGATGTCCAACAGCTCAAAGGTGTGCGCCAGTAGGCTACTGGCAGGCGTTGCCGTATCTATCCTCAGGTACGGCGGCTCGTCATGGTCAAGAGCACTGAGGGTAACCAGTTACCTACAGAAACTGGAGAGCACCTACCGCGTGATGTGCCTCAGAGTGATATCTGCTTACCGCACGGTATCACACGATGCATCCTGCGTGGTAGCGAGCATGATGCCTGTCGGGCTGGTCATCCGGGAAGATGAGAAGTGCTTTGAACTACGCGGAAATAGAGCAGCCCGCGAGCGCAACATGGTGGCTTCGGTCGCAGATAGCAGCGTGAGTGAGATAACTTCTTCAAAGGTAGGTGGACCCACCGGCTGATACCTAACATATCGAGCTTGGTGGGCAGACCCCATGGGGAAGTTCACTTCCATCTGACACAATTCCTGTCAGGCCATGGCTGCTTCCGACAGTACCTCCACACGTTCGGGCACGCGTATATGTGGACTGCCTCATGCAAAGATGGGAGGGTCGTAGCGTAGAATGTTGTGACTTAGCTACTGATACCTCGTGGCGTGGCAGAGGAGTGAAGGGTGAGCATCCAAGTCAGTCTCACACGGTATGTTAGGGGTGAGCATAAAAGTAAGCCTCACATGCAGTGTTAGAGAGTGAATCAGGGTGTGATAGAGCGAGCACCCAAGTAAGCCTCATACAAGATGTATGAACGCGTGAGCGAGTGCGAGTGAGTACATCAAGTACAGCCGTCCCCCCAGATGTAATACCGAGAGGTAGTCCCTGGGGGGAACAATGGCGGTGCCCAATGGAGTTTAGTCGGTATTACCTAGCCATGGTGTCACCACGAGAGCCCGACACTCCAGTACACCCCGTGTGGTAGCTTGGCATCTACTAATACTGCTTCAACAATAATGGCCGGCGTACGCTAGGGCTGCAATAGAAGATGCTGAATTTCGTTACAGATAGCGTAAATCCAACACTTCTAGACAAATTTATCGACGGAATTTACTGCGGACTGAATTTTTCGGTAGAGCGGTTGGTCTTTCTTCCTCCGTACTAGAAGCAGAATATCGTCGGCGTACAGCAAGACCTGTACGGAATTCGGAACCGCGTTGCATAGTGACGAGAAATAGCGTAACAGAGAGCACTGAGCCCTGCGGTACACCGTTTTTCAGCGGATGCGTTGGAAACAAATGCTCCTTCACGTTGACCTGGAACATTCTTTCGGCCAGAAAACTGTTCAGGATGTTTATCATTCTTCCATGTATCTGCCATTCCTTTAGTGTGCGTAGTATGTCGTAAGCCTTCGACAAATCAAGCGACGCTATCAAACAGTGTTCATCGCGGTCAGATAGAGACCTCTCTAGTTCCACGAAGTATGTGTCAGTACCCCGACCGGACCTGAAGGCGTGTTGTCGTTTGTCGAGACGCCCGTTCGACTCTAGTCATACAGCTCGTTAACGTGTTTGGCTGGAAAGCAGATGGACCCGTATCGCACGTATTTGGCTTTAGGATTGGCACAATGATTCCAGTTCTCCAACAGAATGGGAATACGCCACTGCACCATATTCTGTTGAAGAGCTCTAACATGACAATTGTCACCGACAATGACAGCCGCTGTAGCATTGGATAACCGATACCGTCCGGTCCTGAAGACCCTCTGTCGAGTGCCCACAGCAACTCATTCAGTGTGAAGTTGGAATTACATATTTCGTCGGTGTCTGGCGAAAAATGTATTCGGTTTCGTTCGGCCTTTTCCTTCTTCCGTTGGAACAGTTGTGGATAGCTGGAGGTTGCGGATATTTTGCTGTAGTGTTGTGCCAGTTCATCAGCTATTTCTTCCGGCTTGTCAGTGTATCCACTAGATCGTTAAATGACAGTTGAGCTATGCTTAAGTGTCCCTCTCAGCGTGTTCACTGTCTGCCACATCTCTGATGCTGTGGAACTTGGGAATATCTTCGCGACAAAGTCTTCCCATGATGGTTACTTGGCGTCTTGGATCGACTTTTTCGCTGCCGCCCGCGATTCTTGGAAGCTTTAAATGCACCAGCTTTTCGTG
Source organism: Topomyia yanbarensis (assembly GCF_030247195.1). NCBI lineage: Eukaryota > Metazoa > Arthropoda > Insecta > Diptera > Culicidae > Topomyia > Topomyia yanbarensis. The sequence goes on along the minus strand of NC_080672.1, from coordinate 349,917,118 downwards.
CGTCTTCTGTCTGGATACGTTTCAGTGCTCTGGGTGTTTTCCTACGTTCTTTTGATGGATGCTTTCACCTCCGGACTCCACCATGGAACAGCTTTAGGCCCTACCTTACAGTGTTTGCAGCAGTGATCAACTGCTCGGCGAAATTCTCTGTTGAGATATCGACGCCCGGTCGTATAGTGCTGGCAGTCAGTCATTCGTAAGCTGTCCAAACCGCTTGGTTGTACAGCCCTTGCTGCCTTTTTGTTGGAACCTGAGACAATCCGGGATTGAGCCGACTATGGGGAAGTGGTCACTGTTGTGGGTATCCGGAAGCGTTCGCATGAATGAATTTCGAGGCCAAAGTTTCGGTGCAGATTGTGAGATTTATGGCTGATGTGGTACCGGAAGCTTGATCGATTTGGGTATGTGACCCGTCGTTGAGAATGACTAGCTGTTCCGTCAAAGTTTTTTCTGCGATGAAGTGGCCTAGTGCGGTCGATTTGTTGGAAACCCAGCAAATATGGTGCACGTTGAAGTCGCCCAGTATGAGTACCGGACGTGGAAGTCGAGGAAATCACCCAGCTGTTCTTAACATTTTTGAGTACTAGGAGGGACGTAGACTGATACCACCGTCATTTGTTGTGGCAGTTGTATCCGAACTGCGATTGTCTGTATATTGCCCACGATATCGATTCGCTCGAAGGGTACACCGTTCCGAATGGCAACACCTACTCCTTGTTTCCAGTATCGACAACTCCCAGTTTTCAGAACAGAGTGTAGTTGTTACCGATGTAATCTGCTGGGACTATTCGGTTGTCCACTTTAGTTTCCTGAAGTGCTATCAGGCTCGGTCCGTACTCGCAGATCAGCTGTTTAATCTCGCTGATGTTGGTTCGCAGGCACCGGATGTTCCATTGAAGTGCGAAGCATCGGCTGTCTCAACTGGCGAAAGTCCCTGACAAAGAAGATGTTGATGGCGAAGGTGATTGCCTGCGAGTTCTCGCCGGCGTGCTCCGTTGGAACCAGGACGTGGTTGCGCTGATTTCAACCGGAATAGTGGTGCTCTGATGCTTCTGCTGTTGTTGCGGTGGATCTTCGCCTGTGGAAAGCCAGGAAAATTGCGAGGACTGTATATCCGGGAGGTATGGCCAGTCCTCTTCTCCCGAACGATCCCTTCATGATGAAGTGGGGAAGCTACTTTACTCTCTTCTTCCCCAAACCGGTTACTGCTGTTCACATCTGTAACGGTAGAAGCCGCAACAGAATTCGCTCAGAGATGAATAAATATTGGACTGACCTGTGGTACGTCTAACCCCACAGTGCCAGCCGCTGCGCTGTCGAAACTACTACACGATTACTTCCAGAACTACCGACAGCGACCGGCACTGGAGAAAGACTTTGTGAATTTTTCGTTGTTTTCTTCGACACTACTGTTGTGGTTATAGATGTTCCTTCTCGAAACGAATATTTCGATGGGCCTTCTGCTTGCGATAGCAGGTGGTGATGTGCAAGGAGCGTATCGTAGATGTTGTCAGTCAAACCTGGAAGATCATCAAAACAAGCAATAGCGGTGTTCCTATCACCCACAGAGGTGAATTCACTATCAACGGGTTGGGGTATGGTGGCCCGGATAGTTCCTTCATTCTGCTGTGCTTGCGTTGGAAGGAGTACTACACTTTCCTCACTTCCAAACCGATCTATCTCGTGATCAATGTTCGTGCGTGGGTTTATGTTCGATAATGAAAATGAGAATTATCGAAGAGGCTGGCTGGGAGCCGTCTCGGTAATGTCAATTTCATCGTCTGAATAACCCATTGTTTCGTTGGAGGTAGTGGTAGCGGTTCTTTTTGGTGATGGGCTCATGTTATCCGGCGAGGTTGTCGTGGGTTTGCTGAACGAAGTGTGTTGCTTCTGCGATCTTCCTCGTTTCGAATCCGTATTAGTCGTTGGTGAGTTGTTCCTGGATAGCGTAATTGGCCCGCCTGTCAGGTTTGTTTGCTTCTGTTCTTTGCTGTGCTGTGGTTTTTCTTGACTAGCGGACTGTTGCTTCATCTGATGGATGTACACCATCATTTGCTCGATTTTCTCATCCTTGCGTTTGGTCTCCGCCAGAAGTTTTGCGATATGCTCATCCTTCCTCTTCATTGTTAGTTCTAACTCTTTCAGCTTAAAGAATCTCATTCGGTTTTGCTGTGGCCTGAGCGTAGCTGTCTTTACTCAGATTTTCAGCTCGTTTGCGTGCTTCCGGGATGTTAGGTTGTAGCGAACTTATATTTTTATTTTTTATAAACAGGACATTCGCGGCTCGTTGGTTGGTGATAGCATTCACAATTCCGACAGTTTCTTTACATTCTCCTACGCCGTTGTGCTTTCGAGCAGTTAAAGCATCGCTGAGGACCAGGACATCGAACACGTGTATGGCTTTAGTTGAAGCACCCGTACCAGAGCATCAAGTTCGGGAAGTATGGGCGAGTAGGAACGTGAAGCAAACCGATCTTTATGTATTCCGAGTATGTGGTCTTGCAGAAGATCAATATTAGCGCTGGAGTATCCACTAGTGTCCCTTGAGCTTTGGTATTCGCACCTTCAATTGGACCTGCATAGGCAACCTCAACCGATTTGCCAATAATGAACGGGTTTCTCGGCAAAGGTAAACTCTGTGCCAGTTTAGTGCAGGAACGCCAATTTGCCGAATTCGTTCGTCGGGTCCATATGCTTCGGCAATCTTTTTTTACTTTACCCTCCCACATCACCACTACTAGCGGCCGTCATATTAACTCACACCCCCAGACGTTGGAAAATACGCTCGGGTACAGTCACCCTATACCAACCCCAAATGGGCATAAAAGATGAAGAAAAGAAAACATCTTAGCTTATTTACCCTTTCAATATCGACTTTTTCGGAGTGTTCCCACAATTTTGGGACACACTGTAGGCAAGCAGAACTATCTTTATCCGCTTCTACGTAGCCAAGAAAACGCACTTTTTCAAACTCGCCAAGAAATACGAACTTTTCCAATTTCACCTTTTTGACTGTTCCAACACTTTTGGCACGCGCTGTAACGTCCAAATTTGTTAATGCGCACTGTATTATACTAAAGCACCACCAAATCGTAAATCAAAAATTTTCTATTTTTTTTTTTCAAAACTTTTCACGGTTTTACGGCTTCAAAAATATCCCCCGTTCATCACACCGTCACACAAGCGACCGGCATCCACAGCGAGTGAATGACACTGGCCGGTCGGTCCAGTAGGTAGCACTGCGATGGCTATTTGTTTATGCCCTTAGTACCGCGTGGATAAAACTAAAAACCACTTAATTTAGCTATTTCTTCACCAATTTTCACAAATCTTTCGAAGTTAATCACTGGAGAATCACTTCACTCAACTATTCGTCAGCAATTAGACCGCGGATATCACGAAAAACACCAAGAAAACAAACTCAGATGGAGAGGCATAGTAGTGTTTGTTTACCCCAGGTTCGTAATGCAATTTGTAAATGTCAGAAATTCACTACACTTAATATTTGTGAAAATAAATTTTTAGATATAGTGCAGTTTATAATCGTGAATGTTAAATTTTTGAACCACGCTACCAAGTACCAAAATAAAGTTGAAAAAAAACAAACATGCTTCGCAAAATGAGACTAAGTCGAAGTTTTCATCAATTTTCCGCCTTTTGTATGGAGGATTATCGTTGTGCAGATGTCTTTTATTTTTTTTTTATTTTTTTAAACTAGGTATTTACAATTAGTTTTTTTTTCCAAAATTAAAATAAAATTGTGTAGCTTTTGTAAATACTAAGACGAAAAATTGAAACAATATTTAAATTAGGAATACATTCCAATATTAGGAATCAGAATATATTGACTCGATTGGAAATTCCCTAAAGCCATTTGGATGGGCCGAATGTCATTTGGCTGAATGGGCCATTTAGTCCAATGCCGTTAAACCGAATGCTATATGGCCGAAAGAATCGTTTGACCGAAAGCTAATGCCACTTGGCTGAAAGGGACGTTTGACTGAATGCCAATTAATCAAATTCGAATTCGTCGAAAGCCATTTGGAGGAACGCCAATTGATTGAATACCATTTAGGTGAATGTCAATTGGGCGAAAGCAATTTAAAGACTGCCCTCAGGCCAGAGCTGAACAATTTCAGTTTAGTTATATCAAAAGACGTGAAATTGGCAGGCTAACAAACTGAACTATCAGGTACTATACTGAACATTCAGTTGAATGCATCAGTGACTGATATTGACTGCCAGTGAGATGATATTTCAAACGCACAACTATCACGTCATTCGCTGATTGTGTGATAGCATCAACGACTACTGAAACTGATCAAATATACCGTTCGACAGCGGTCCAGCTTTGTTTCAACGTTAGTCCGATTTTGGTCCGACATTGATCCAATGTTGGACCAACTATGATTCAACATTGGTCCGACATTTGTACAACTGTTGGTCTTACATTGCCCAATATTGGTACGACGTTGGTCTAACTTTGGTCTGAGATTCCTTCTTATATCTACTATTATCTTTCAATTTTTTTTCTTGATCAGATCGGTTCACTATCATTGAGTAAGTGAAATGACTGCACACTAACTGATGTTGGTGTTGAATTGATATTCGTCCGAAAAAACGGGAGAATATCAGTTATCAACTGACACCACTGAAATTGTTGAGCTATGCCTCAGGCACAGGTTATAAGAATATTAACTTGAACAATTTTTTTCGGTAAACCTCCAACCCGTGTACACATTAGGGTGGGACAAAAATTAGATTCCTGCTCCGAGCAACTTTTTGGGCAACATTTGGGTCCTATAACAACTGTGAATATTCTTGGCTCGATAAATGAAACTATATTTTTGCGCCCGTTGTTTAAAGTTTACATGGGATTTCGTATGGGAAAAATGACTTTCACAAAATAATTCCTCCAGAAAGCGCTCGTTATCTCCTAAAACTAAACCATTATGCACCTTTAAGAGGAAATTTAACAAAGAAACAAAGTCTCGAAGACCACGACACGATCTGACATTTGTGGAAAAAGTTATTAAGCAGAAACCGATTAATGTTCTTAAGATTGATAAAACATTCATTTTTTCTAGCACCACTGGTTTTGGCTGTCCAATTAATCGCAATTTCGTTTTGACCTTTTCTTATTGTGCCCAAATCAATGATCAGAATTGTTTGGTCACTTCATAAGAGTTTTGAGGGATAAATTGAGGCTTCTTTTGCACATAATAAGAAGTTAAATTTGTATATAATCCGACCGTTAGCCGCAGTGATGCTATGAAAATTGAAGTTTTTAGCAACCTTCAGAGCATTAGCTGGTTTTTGCTTAATAACTTTTTTCACGAGTGTCTTATCGTGTCGCGATCTTCGAGAGTTTATTTCCTTGATAAATTTCCTACAAAAATCATATATCGATTTATTTTTAGGATGCAATTGGCGACTCTTGGAAGAACTTTTTTTAAGTCAATTTTCCCATACAAAATCCCATGTAAACTTTAAACCGTTGGCGCAAAAATATAGTTTCTCCGACCGAGCTTAAAATTTGCATAGTTTTTCTAGGACCCAAATGGAACCTAGAAAGTTGCTAGGAGATAAATTTTATTTTTTTATTATAACCGTGTCCCACTCTAGTACACATTTGAATAAAAATTCATTGCAAGCCACCAGCGCACTCAATTTTTCATACGTAAATAACAATTTTATCCAAGATTGCACGCAAGATCCGTACACGGATTGTTGGTACTCTGCTGCCCGATCGTAGCGCTGACTAGTTACTACTTGTTTTCTTATTTGTAATTATAGAGGTTTGACTTAAGTATCATTCGCCTCTTTTTCGGGTTAGAAAAATCTTTTTAGAAAAAATTTCTAACCCTATGTGCGGGATTGGGAATCAAACCCAGTTGAGTTGCTACTTGCTGATTTCATTAAAAAAAAACGACAGTTAAATATCCTACATATCGAAAACTAGACTAGAATGTCAGTAAACAGTGTCCCACAACGGTAAAAATCTCCGGTTCAAAGCCTTACCCACATCGTTATTACATGGAAAAAGAATGCTGGAGGTGCTGAAGGAGCCGTGATTAGAAAAGGAGTTGGATCTTGTACAGAAGTCGGTTATTCTCAGTATCTGAGCGATCCTTCGAGAATTTTTAGTGACAATTGTTAGGTGATATCTTATAATTAATTTGAAAGTAGAAAATATAAAAATATTCGCTTAATTATCCGAACAAATATGAATGAAATAAAAAAGTTGCAACTATATATTGGATAGAGAAAAAGTTGCTTTTAGATTATTGAAACAATATCGGCCATAAAAACTGTACGGTATCATAGGTCATAAAAAGCCACCTAACTAACTCGCCTAGCACTACTGGGTTTGCATTTACCTGCAATTTCACACTAACAAAGGATCCAATATTCCCGGACCATAAAATAGAGCATTCATACTGATCTAAATTCCAACATCAGCTGGGCCCTTCGGCTCGTTTCCGCTTTGCCATCGAACACTATTACATATAGAACCCATATTCATCATCACAGTAAAGCTGCCGGAAATGGTCACAGAAAGAGAGAGAGAGAGAGAGAGAGAGAGAGAGAGAGAGAGAGGGAGAGAGAGAGAGAGAGAGGGAAAGCAAAGCAATAGCAGTCGAACGGTTCAGGTGGTAGGTAACCTTTATTAATTTTCTACCATGATAAATTGTCTGGCTTTTCAATGGCCAATAAAATTTGTGCGGATGTTTTGCGACCAATCAAATCTAACATACCGACACGCGCCACTTAATATCATAATTTTATATCAGTATACTGGTAATTTTAAAAAGCTCTTGTTCGATAAATTTGCATGTATGATTTAGTAAAATTGATCTAAATTATGGAAAGTTCCTTTTTTAAGGTGGAATAAATCCATCGAAACGTTGGAAGTAAAAATAATATTGTTGTTTTCGCTGTCTAATTCACGACTGATAAGCCGAAAAATACCCTTTACAAAATTATGGAAAGTTCCTAAAAAATAGTTCCAAATTCCAAGATAATCTGCAATATGAGGAACAGATTTAAAAGTCACTTTATCCCGATTATAATTGCTCTATTACATGCAAAACACGATAGCAATCACTTACCTTCAAATCATTTTGAATTCAGCATTATTTTAACCATTTTCCCCAATCCGCCCAACAATACCCCAAGCTCGGTAAGCCATCGAAACCACGCTACGTAGATTGAATTCCAACAGGGAATTATTAGTCCATCCGCTGGCGAACAGCGAATAAACATCCCCCAACCACTTGGATCGACGAATCCCCGGGCTGGGACGGCGATAATCTGCCATTACCATCGGCAAGCAGGGTCGGAAAACTATTTTTCTCCATTTCACTATTTCCCTAGTCCGATTCGATTTCCTTTGGCATGCGGAAAAGAACGCCTTCTGATTAAAGCCTTCAGCTCTGATGGCTTTTGCATATTCATGAATGATTTTTTTTTCGCTCCGATGTTCTTGCTCGGTCTTCCTTGAAACAGAATATTCTTTTCCATAGATTCTAGCACGATAACAATTTTTTTTGCCTGCCACTCTAGCATATCAATTCAGCATCCGGCAGGCAAATCAATTGGTGAATTTGGGAAAGAAAACTCCAAACCAAACTGCTGCTGCCCCAGTTCGGCTCCGGCTGGAAGCCGAGGAAGCAATCAAAGGAAAAGTGTGGTTTTCACAGGAAATTTAAAATTCGCCTCGTCGAAAGATTATCGCAAAGCTGTGCAGATTTTCATTAGGCTTCGCCGATTCGAGAGAACAGTTTATATGGAGAAGCTTATTGGCAGCATAGATTTTCGATAGGGTAGCCCTTGCTGTGATAAATTTGAATCACCATTATTTGTGCTAGTATGTGTGTATTTATTTGAATATTCAATATTATGTACATTACGAACATGTTCTGAACAATCTTGCGGTCATCAGAAGAAGCTTGTTTATCGACTCATAAGCCTTTATGGTTCACCCTACTGCCAGAAATGGTTACCGGAAATCGAATATCGAGTAGCGGGTTCGCATTCACAGGCACCAGACAAGATTAGAAGGATTTTGCCTGCCTCAAAACCGCTTATCATGGCAGGCATCATATCAGGGATACCACGTTGTTTGTTGGAAGAAAACGCAGCGGTTATGGTGTATTCACTCAGGACAAGCTCCCAAAGCCCACTTTATCCGAGTTTGAGATCCCGGGCGTTGCCACGGCCATTGGAAGATTGATGAATAGAATTTGATCTTATGCGGCGCTGCTTGTTTTGAGAAGCCAGCTGGCTTAGTTTAGATTGGATTCCAAGGACTGCTCGCTTTCTGCCAGTTTCAATTGACGTGAAATTTAATGTCAAATTTTAATCAAAAGTGCGGTTTAGCGGTAAATTGATTTGCAATTAAAATTGTTCAATTGGTCTGGTAAATTGATATTTTGTATCAACACAAAAAGTGTAATAATTCACAAAACTAAAATTCGTAGGATTCCATTACTGCTTCACCAACATGCGATGTTATTCCCTGTCATACATTCCAGATTTGACTCGTTATCAAAGTAACAGCCACCACACAGCACAAACCATCAAACGAACGAGCAAAAATTTCATAAACACGCTTCAGGCTGCTTCGCCCCTTAGGGGTCAGACTTCAAAAACTAATCTCCACGATACGGTCAACATTCAGTGTTTCTGTAACATTGTAAAGTCTCTTAAGTGCATCCCCGAAGGTAATGTTTCACAACTGCGAAACGTTCTGACTATTTTACAGTTCAAATTCAAAGTGTGAAGGCAGGTCTAGCCTTCCGACCACCTGCGTTCGGATCAAATACTCTTCCACTACGACATGAAGGAAGGTGTGCAATTGCATGCTGCTTGTCGAGACCGGATGAATGTGAGGCAATCAGTTTTAATTATTCACCAAAGTGGCCATCTATCTGTGCATGTTTAGATCCCGGTAGACTGTTTGTACAGTGTGTTCCAACAAAAATGAGAAAATTTGTTCAAAACTTTGAAACACGATGAAATATTTAAATTTTATGTCCTATACCCTGAGGTCGTTTATTTATTTATTGGTAATGTCTTATTAATCTCTGCAACCTTTGAGATTGCATCTCTTTCGACCAATATGCTGCGTCTGCCAGATTAAAACCTTGCTGTCATTTCCGGATCAGAATTAGTTATGGAAATTGCGTTTGGACTTCGTCTCATCAGCATCCGACACTAACTTATTGACAGGACTAAGCTGGAGCCGGATTGACGCTAGCTCCAAAAATGAAAGCACGATTTGTGTTTTTGAGTTTTCCTTGCAGGACTTAGCTTATAGTTAGCTCAAAAGCACAAATTGTGTTTGCATTGTTGGAGCTTGCGTCAATCCGGCGCCAGCATAGTCCTGTCACTAAGTTAGTGTCGGATGCCGATGAGACGAAGTCGAAACACAAATTCCATAACTAATTTAGTTATTTATTTTGTGCACTTTTCTTCTAAATAGATATAATGGTTTTTATACAAATTCTGCTCAATTGCTTTAGGATGATTATTGCATTATGCCTCGATAGTGGCGCATCGAGGACACCAAGAGGGCTTATGGGTCTTTTTTATGTTTTGTGTTTTTTTCTAGTCTGCGCCTGCTCATACTGACGCTTTGTTCAGTATGTTATGATTACTATATGTCTATACTATACTCCATACTCATATAGAGACAAACATACAAACACTCGTGGCCTTCGCAATAACACAAACCTGATCAACCGATAGTTAAGTAAACGTAGCACCGATAAACTTACAAACGCGGTCTCAAGCATTAACCCACCACGTCCGGAAGTCTAACCTCGATCGTAGCAGCCCAGACTCATGCCTTCAGTTGAACCAATAAAAAAATGACGCTCATGCACTAGACAGCACGTTCCGTGGCGACTTGACCGGGAACTCTGGTGATATGGGGAAACTGACTTTCTTCTATCATCTTTACCATCCACTAAAAATTAAGCATCAGATTCATGGTCCGCACGCGATCACTCAATAATACACGCCACATGATTATAAAATCGATATTATACACGCGAAGTCACATACAAGTGACAAACATAACATATAAATGTCTGAGCCCTTCGCGACCATCCACAGCACCTACACCCGCGATCTCGCAAATATGAAACCATCCCGGTGATAAGGTGAACGTATCAGTGCTTATAAATTTTCAACCACGGTCTCAAGCGTGAACCTAAAAACTCCGCGCTCACACGATGATGAATCCGTCACTTCCGGAATCTTCAATCCTTGGTATCTGCAGACTAGGTCCATGTCTTCGATTGTACCAATAAAAAAGAATGCTCTCATATACACTGGACAACGCGTTCCATGGCGACATGACCGGGAACTCTAGCGATATGGGATAACTCACTCTCTGTCAGAATGTGAATTATACACTGAACATTAAATATCAAAATGACGGCCCGCGTGACCATCCAAGAACACACGCGAATAAGTGAATGGTCACACGGTTAAAAAATCGAGTTTTATACAAGCGATGTCATGCACGCGAGCACTCGTGACAAACACGTTAACGTACAAACGCTTAAGCCCTTCGCGATCAACAACGCACACTTACGCCCGCGATCGCGCTAACTTGATATAGAAAACTGACTGAGTTCGTCGAGTTTCGAAAATGTCTGTGTGTATGGATGTATGTGTGTTTGTATGTATATGTCATATATAGTCTCATTTTTCTCAAAGCTGGCTGGGACAATTTCTACAAAATTAAACTGAAATAAAAGGTGAAACATCGCCACCCAAGTAACAATTGAAGTATTATAGCATGCTGCAAGTACAATCTAGGTTTTATGAGTAGCTATAAAACAACCATAAAACCTCAATTGTTACTAGGGCATAGGTTACTATTGAATTTTACTTGGAGAGGAGTTTTTGTTCCGGAGTTACGGTCTGAAGAGTGCTGTTGTGTATCTAAACTCGTACAAAAATACTTCACTTTGGTACCTAAATAGTGAAAAATATATTAAAATATTTCTTAAATTGATAAAATTACGTTACTCACGTACGCCCAATTAAACACTCTTTTACTACTTTGGCCACCTACGACGGAACTGGATGTTTCGATGATGTGACAAAATCCCGGAACTAAATACACATCTCTTTCTCCGGGACGGCTAACTCGATTTTAACAATTGAATGGAATAGTGCCCTTGGTAACTGCAATCGGATTTCATTTGGATCGGAGTTATGGTTCCTGTGTTACGAGTTAAAAAGTTCGGTCACATTCGAACATTAGGTAGCTTAATTTAACATATCTAAAAAGTTGATACTTTGAACACCCTAACCGTAAGGATCAATAAAATTTAAGTAATATAAAAAACGGCAAAAAAACTAAAAATTTCACCGCAGGCACCATATACGTAAAACTAACGGTTTGGGCGCAAACCGTTTTGTCTTCCTAAATATGGCTTTGCGACCACAGTGTATTGATATTGAAGTATTGGTCCGTATTCAATATTATTTTAATTAATCAGTAAACATACGGCTATGTTTTCCGTGTATCATTCGCAAAATTCTATTTTGTTCATGTTTAATAACAATATGTCGTAAAATGACATAAAATTTTTAAAAAATGATTTGTTGGATAAATTTAACAATTTGCAAAATAAAGAAATCTCACGGGAAAATATTGCGGTACATTTACTGAATAATTACCCCTATGCTGCTCAACCCCGCCTTTTGGTGAGTTACAGAAAAATAGCTATAGAGTATAGAATATTCAAAACACGATTGTATGTTGTCACCACTATGAAAACCTCTTCACAACATGCCCATTAATCATACAAATACATTGTTTGTATTGTAAATACATTGTAAATACATTCAACATTCAAAGTTGAAAATTTCAGGAAAACGAAAAAAAAAATATTTTATGTATAGCAGTGTAATTTTGTTAAAAAATGTTTATGCTTTTTTAAATTTTTGGAGAAAATAAAAAAAAAATTAAGTTTCCTGCTTGTAGCATTCCTCTGTAGCTGTAAAATTAAGTTATGAAAGATGCGGAAATAAAAGCAATAAAATTTTAACTCGTAAAATGGCCATGTTGGACATTATTGACAGTTAAATGAAAAATCCGTAGCTTTCGTGAGCTGACAATATATTTTTCAGTTTTCTCATTGCAAAAGCAATCTACAATAGCTTTTTCAAGCAAAACAAAAATTTGGGCAGCAGAGAGTTAAAAATAAAATTATTGAAATCGGACCAATAGTTTCATGAAAAGTCTTACTCGGCAGCAGGCATTGAATTGCATTTGGATCGAAGCTCTGGTTCCGGAGTTACGGGTTGAAGAGTGCAATCACACATAAAATTCCCATGAAAACCGGTATCACCTTGCAATCTAGATGTCTCAAAATTATAAAAAATATTTTCTAAACTGCTGAGATTTAAGACCTCTGGCTCATTGACGCCCAACTAAGGCCTCTTTAACAACTTTGGCCACTTAAGATAGAACGGGAAGCTTTCGAGGAAGTAACAAAGTGCCTGAATAAAATCCGCATTTCTTTCTGCAGAATGGTTAACTCAATTTCAACAAACTCAGTCTCAAAGAGAAGCTATAGTATCCTTATCAACTGCTGATAAAGATAACTGATTTCAAAGTTGTGAGTTGAAGAGTGTGGTTTTACATGAAATTCCCAGAAGTTTTTTGCCTTTCTCAAATAAAGAAAGACTATACAATCACTCTAAAAAACGACTTCTTAACCGAGGCCCGCGGAATTTGTGTTTCAACTTGGTCTCATCAGAATCCAGCACGAGAATTAACTAAATCGAAACTTGGTTTGGCTTGGCAAGCCAATACAATATGCTATACTTCTCCTTGCTGGACAAAAAATTTGGTAAAAACTATTTTTTCTCCACTAAGAAGAAAATTATTTAAAACCGCACACAAATAGTGTATTCGTTTTTGGGAGCTAGCATCAATCCGGCGCCAGCTTCGTCCTGTCACTAAGATAGTGTCGGATTCTGATGAGACGAAGTCGAAACACAAATTCTGCAACTAATTTAAACTCAGTAGGGGAATCCAGGGCTACTCGGACCTACCTAAACAAATCGCCACCTAGCCACCCATCCACCTAAAAGGGCGATTTGCTTAGATCTTTGGTCACACCTGCGAAAAAAAATTCCGGTCGAACGTTCTAATTGTTAATTTGAAACCTCAGCTACATTTTGGTGCCATAAAAGTTTTTTTACACCCCTCCAAGACAACGCTAGGCGACTGTTTGCAAAACTATGTTTTTCCATCCTTTTACAATGTAGGGGTAATTCGGACCTCCCTACGGGGTAATTCATACCGTAATTTTTTTATGTTTACCTATAAAATATTTATTAAAGAAACTCTCTAAGAAGCATAAAAAATAAATTGGATCACAAAAATTCATTCTTGCTAGTCACAGTTGTCGATTGGCGCATCATTTTCTTTGCTGTGGCGTGTGCAATCGTGTGCATAGCCGTAAGCCGCTGAACGGTGTTTGATGGAATAGGGAATCCTAATAGCCCCGTACGCTCATTTCGCACAAAAGTGGTGAGCGTCTTGAAAAAATCTTTGTTTTCACACAAACAAAATTCATTTCTGAGGATGTCAAAAAAATGAAACACGTTTTATCTCCTTTCAAAAAAAACCCAAAGAATCAGATTCAGCTGTCAAAATTAATGTTTTAGAATAGTGGTTCCACAAATATGTACAACAGTCAGAAAGCCTTACGATTTTCTGAGAAATCGAGGGGGTTCGGATTACCCCCACTCTCTTAATAGCCCCGGGTCCCCCTACCGCTTTAGGGACCATTCATAAATTACGTAACGCAAAAATTGCCCAAAATTAACTCCCCCTCCCCCCATGTAACAAATTGTCACAAATTTATTCATCCCCCCCTCCTCTATTACGTAACAAATTCCTTGAAAAAAAAATTTTCCTTAGGTAAAACATGTTACGTAACGATCTAACTTACTCCCCCTCCCCCTATGTCACAATATGTCACAACTTGTCGAATCCCCTCCCCTCCTAAAAGCGTTACGTAATTTATGATGGTCCCTTACTTGGTTCTAGATCGGCTAGTCCTACCACATAGGAAAACTTGCTGTCTTGGCAAATCTGGTAAACAATATCAGTACTGCTTTTCTTGTGTGGTGGAGCTAGCCGTAAGTCAAACTCCACCTCACGAGTACATGGCGCCTAAAATCAACCATCATGAGTGTGAATCTCGCTCATTTTTATACGTACGATTCCCACAGTAGGGGCGAGAGTCACGGTTATTTCCTTACATGGTACAATCAATCGCAACTCATAAGTGTGTTCTTTAGTAGTTAGATTTGCGTTCTTATAACTCCCAAATTGAAACGAAATTAAGAACTGTTATTTTTTAATATTGAGTTATTTCTTGGATTCATTTTTATGATTTCGTGAAATCTAGGATGTAACGTTCTACCAGTTTTTGTGCACATTTCGTATCTATAAGTATTATGAGTAGTTTTCACATGCTGATGTTTCCCGTATAGTAAAACAAGTTTAATTTTGGTCAAATTATATCAAAAACAGATCAGAAACAGAAATCCAGAAAGATTGTCACAATATTGTTATTTTCAAATATTCCAATAGTTTTTACAATTAGTTAATTGGAGACAGGTGAATCATGTAGCTTAACGAAGCCGTCTATTATATATTTACAGTTCTTATAAAAATTATAAGTAATGAATATAATTGATTTTCGTTATACATGCAGCTTACTATTGCGTGTGGAGACCTATTCTCGCGACTAGGAATCGTTTATTTCCGTGCCTCGGTTGTCATGATGCTCACAATCAGATATTTTCCTTGCTTCTTACCAGTGCTGAGCTCCCTCACGGTACTGATGGCAAACCAGCTAGACAAAAGAGAATGAAACGGTTAGCAGTTAAAGCAGTAAGCGATGCTTTTTTGAGTTACGGGTCTCATTCCAATGAATTGACAACAGTCAGACGGTTCTCTTCTGAATCTCTCACTCATTGGAATCATTATTGAGAGGAAGGGAAATTGACCGTTGTTTAATTAACAATATAAATACGGTTATGACGGTCATCTTATTACAAACAACGAGCTAGAATTAACAAACAGGCGGTTTCACATAAATATCTATGCATAAAAGAAACAGAAAGGTGGAGAAAAAAAGGAACAAAGCACCGCATGCTGCCTAAATACAATACACTGATAATATTTCGTTTACTATACCAATACAAAATAAATGGTAGTCAATCTGTCTATCATTTCAATGCGTTCTCTCTCGCACGGCTTCTGTGAGAGATAGTTAACTGATACACTATCCGAGGAAAATGGAAATGAAATAACGGTCATTTTTGTGGTGATACGGTCACTTCATATTTACCGTCACAATTCAAAGACCATCGTGAGATTGCACAGCACTGCTTCTTACACTTACGTGTCACGAGTGTAAACCCATGGTCAGTTCCATTTACTTCCTCTCGGATGGCGCTGGCTGGTTATTTGAGGGAGCTACACGCAGCTTTTACAGCTATAAGTATTGCCAGAACAGTTGGTTTCTGTGGTTTAGGTGATGGTATCAAGGACTGTGTGTTGAATTTGATTTTTTTTCAGCAGTTGAATTTCGCTTAGCGGTTTCAGCGTATTATTTTACGTTATGTTCCTTGATATTTACATATATGTAAGTCGTCGTTCGTGTAATTGTAGTGCTTTGTATTTTATATTGTAAGATCGGGTAGGAAGTAATAGATTATTCCAACCGTAACAACGTTGGGGATAATTTATCTATGTAGCACGCGCCATGAATCATTAAATGGTCATATTGGAAATACGTAGTGCCAGATTGTGTCGTCGTACCTTGCTGTTTCCATCGCCATATTTTGGCTTGTTATGCAAAATAAATCTTTTTGTCTGGGCTAATTTTTTAAAAGTTACCAATAATGTGTGATTGATGTGAGGTATCTGATTAAAGGCGACTTCCGTAAGCTTCATTTTCACCTTCAGTAAAGGTACTAATCACGAATACTGTCTAACACGAAGGGAGCTGCGCCCACCGTGTTTCTTGATCCGTTTTCAAAACATCATATCTAACAATATGAGGCTCTCATTGTTAAGTTTCTCTTCTTTACCCCTTTACTGTTTGCATAATATGCTAGTCAAAACCGCCGTATTTCGATCTGTATTGTAAAACTAGTGGAAAGGGCTGTAATAACGCCTTAAAAATCAAAATATAAAATGGACAAAGAGAATCCCTCATTATTAGATACAAATTTTTGAAAACCGTATTTGACCGGAGCTCCACTTTTTGCTCATGGGATTCACCAATCTCGACAAATCACGGCAAGACTAAAAGTAGCAATTTCCTTTGTTGTCCAAGTGAAGGAGATAGGTTCACCATCGGTCACGATTCTTGATGCGAATGAGACTTCATTTATCACAGATATGTGCGACTTGGTTCGTAAACAATTCAACATAGTTTATGGAGTTCCATGCCTTAACCTAATAGCTGAAGAATAACATGGTGATGAGCAATCTACCAGTACGAAAAAAGGTTCATACACATCCTACGTAACTCATGTACTTAAACAAAGATATCAAGTTGGTGCGATTCATACAGACCTTACTGCAGCTTTCAACAAGATCAACCATCATACAGCTCCTTGACAAGCTCAGGTTTCATGGCCCTTTTCTTAGTTGGTTACATTCCTACCTGCTTGGCTGTCAAATAAGCAATAAAATCGGAGATACTATTTCCATGCCATTTACTACTACCTCCGGCGTTCCACAAGGTAGCCACCTGAGACCAATAATTTTCCATAATTGACGTCCCCGCTATGCCGATGACTTCAAGCTATTCATCATCGCAAAAAGCCTCGGCGATAATGCACTTCAACGCGATCTAAACACTTTCACCAATTAGTGTAGCAACAATCATAGGGGCTTAAAATGCATCAACGTGCTCCGTAATTTCCTTTACTCGTAAGCATTCATCAATTATTTTTAATTATGACCCATTTGCCGAACATCTTCCGAGTATTTAGTAGATTTATCAACAAACATAACATTATAGTTAGTAATTTTCAACATTCTATTTCCAATATTATAAATTGGATTATTGTAATTAGTTAGCGTGAGTTAATGTGAAATTACAGGTTTATTAATTAAACTTAGTTTGTTACATACTACCAAACCAAAATGCTTGTTGAAAAACCCTTTGAATAATGTTATGGATGTAATTCCGGATTATATATAGCTTCTTCTAAGCATAGCAGTAATGTTGCTTATCCATCCAAAACGCAAAACCTATAATAAAAAATAGCTACAAACAGGCCCGTAGCCAGGAGTTTATTTCGGGAGGGGCTTAAAAAATTATTGTATAAAGCTTTTTTATTTCGATTATACAGGTTTTAACCTTATGGTTATTCGCCTCTTTTTGGGTTAGAAAATTTCTTTAGAAAAATTTCTAACCCTACATGTGCGGGATTGATGAACGAACCGTGATGAGCTGCGTAAAAGGTAATCAATTTACCAACTACGCTTTACCCGCCCCTGCATAAAGCTTTTAGTTCTAATTACTTCATATTGTCACTAGAAACTAAACGAAATTTTGAAAAGTTCTTAATGAAAACAAAGCCAAATCTAAGACAATCCATGTTCTTTGTCACAAGAAAGGCTATAGTACATCAACGAATTATTGATGTTTAATTTGATTTTTATTATTTATATTTATTTACAAGTTACAATTTACTCTCTTTGCCACAATGGATATTCTAGAGTTCTCAGTATTTATGCGCTAACCGAATATGACAATCCTTGACGGTGCTGGAAAACGCAAGGTGTTCTAAGCTACACGTTTAAAAGGTGTAGATGACGCTAAATCGAAATGAGTAGAAAAATTTCCATAAAATGTTCGATCGAAGAGAATGTCGAAATTTGCACAAAATCTTCTGATTTAGCAAACGAATTGTAGATGGTTCAACTTCTATTTTCTTGATCTGGCGTCCTGTAACTATTACCAGTTCTAATGCATCATGCTAACATAATTTTTTGGCATACCCCAGTTAGGAAGGAGGATCTTTGGTGATCAATAGGATCAAAATATCTGGGTCATTCCACGTCTGATTTACAATCAAAATTTGTATTCCTTCCTATTTTTTTTCTTGCATTCATTAGTTAAAGTTATTGACACGCATTTTTTATTTTGGCTGAACATGATTTTTTTTTTCAAGTTATTAGTTTTTGAACTTTTGAAGTTTATAACATTGAACATTTTTCAATCACTTATAACTCGGAAACGATTCGATATATGGAAAAAAAATATTAAATAAAAAAGTTGTGAGCTTACTCAAAAAAATAGCAATTTCTTTTTATTATATAACTTATGAAATTTGCAATTGTTTGAAACAAATTGAATTTTTTAAAGTTGGACCAATTTTTTACTTATTATTTTCTTTAAATATTCAAAATCATGTTAAAATAATTGTGCAAAAATTTGGGAGTGGATATCAAAATACTTTGCGAGATATTACAATTATAAACTTAAAACAAGGCAATTTTACACCAAACGCCTAGTGAGAGGCCTATTGTAATTGAAATATCTCGTAAAATACTTCGAATTTCTTTCTGAAATTTGTACACAATCTTCTCGATATAATTATAAATTATTTGAAAAAGCTAAAAAGATTTTTTTGGCTCCACCCTGAAAAAAAATTTGTTACTAATATTTGCATAATACATAAATTATTTAACAAAAACAAATATTACAAAAAAAATCCGCCGAGATCTTCCGAAAACGCAGCTTTTATTATTTAATGCTTTTTTCCAGAAATCTAATAGTTTCTCAGTTATGAGGGAATGAAAAATGTCCAATTCTATTAAATTTATAAAACTTTTAAAACTCACTATATTATTAAAAGTCGATATTTGTATGTATGTGATTTATGGACTCCCAAACGGCTTAACCAATTGCCGTAAAAATTTATGCATAGTAGGAATTTGTTATGGAGCGTGTTTGTGTGCTATTGATGGGGATTATCTGCCTACAAGAAAGCGCTTCGGAACAAATTATGGTTTCCTCCTATTTCGTTGAAAGTCGCATCAACGTGCGATGGGTATTAGCTAGTACTTTATAAAGTTCAAAAACTCATAACTTGAAAAAAAAGTCAAATCCAGCCAAAGTAAAAAAATCGTGTCTATAATTTTCAGCTAAAGAGTGCAAAAAAATTGAAGGGAACTAAAATTATAGTTGTAAATCGTGGAATGACTCGCATTCTGCAAATTTAAGACTTTTTTGGGGGTATTCTCATGTTAAAAACAAATATTTTCTAAAGTCCCCCGAAATCAAATTTATTTTGATTACATAACTATATTAAGAAGATTATGTGAAAACTTCAGAATGGAACTCGAAGTGTTACGAGACATTTCAGTTATAACAGGCCTTTCGCTGGGTGTTTAGTGTAAAATTGCCATGTTTTATGTTTATAATTGTAATATCTCGCAAAGAATTCCACTGCCAAATTTTTACACAATCTTTTTAACACGATTTTAATACTTAAAGAAAATAATAAATAAAAAATTTGGTCCAGCCTTAAAAAAATTCAATTTGTTTCAAGTAATTGCAAATTTCATAAGTTATATAACAAAAAAATTGTGATTTTTTTTGGTAAGCTTATTTGAAAACGCAACTTTTTTATTTAATATTTTTTCCATATATCGAGTCGTTTCCGAGTTATCAGTGATTGAAAAATGTTCAATTTCATAGACTTCAAAAGTTCAAAAGCGAATAACTTGAAAAAAATATAATATTTAGCCAAACCAAAAAATTCGTGTCAATTATTTTTAGCTAAAGAATGTAAGAAAACAGTTTGGAAGATGCTTGACGTTTATATTAAGCGCACATTGCTCTAATCTATTACAGAAATTCAATTTGCGTATGATTTAACTAACTTTCTTTATTCAGGCCAATATCTAGCATAAAATGAGTTTTGTTAGATACCATTACTAGCGATAAATGTTAATTTTGGGACAGTTTTTGTACTCAGTTTTCTATGAAACTTCTAATTTTTTATTATACAATTCGTTTACTTGAGTCGGTTCAATGCATTAGCTAAATGAAGCCTTGAGTCTTTAATATATTTCCACGATATAAACAATGAAAATGATAAAACGCTAATGGTTGTCCAACAGATCTCGTGCGATTGACCTGTTTACTGATTGAGAAATATTTTTCATAACCAACCGCGTCTTGGTGGTCGTTCATATCTATCTTGTACACTTCCGTATTATTATCGTGGTAACTGCCATGGACATGGCAGTTCGCGAATATCTGATTTCATTTTTGTTTTGTCCCCTTACGGGCCACCAGTGTCGACTTCCTCAATGATGATGCTGACTGTTAATTTTGAGATACTAGACGCAGTTTTTGCCGTCAATATTATATGAACAGCAGCCACAAATTTGGCAATTGTTTGTTTTTCAGGTAATCGTATTGGAGACTATGGATGTGCAAAGATGTAACGTGTATGATGATATTATCGCATTGCGTTTTGTGCGTGCAGGGTCAGCTAGGACGAAATCCTAGCTGACCCTACCCGTCTAATTCCTAGATGAGTCCTTTATAATAAATTACATTTTTCCCAAATATGACAGGAATCTTTTAATGGCCACGGTTCAAAGAAGTTAAGTTTGTTTATTGGGGCTTTAACCTCCTGGTCGTTCGCCCGCGGTTCAAGTAAGAGGTATCAGATCTTGTAGACGAACATTGATTTTCTCATCATCCATATATATGAGAATCAACCACGTATTACAAGTTGCAAAATGACTGGTTTCGCCTAGGCTAATTTGTTGAATAACATAAGTACTGAATGCCTGACAAGGTAGAACTCGTTAAAGGCGATGTTCGTAAGCATAACCTCTATTTTCACCTTCAGCAAATATTTCCCATCATGAAATTCGGTTATGCAAAAATTCCAGAAGTCAATAGCCTCCACGTTTGGCTGGAGCACCACTTCTTGCTTCTACGATTCAATCATCCGACGGATCACCCCAGCAAGAATTAAAGTAACAGTTTCTTTTGTTCTTCCGACGAGTCACACAATATGAAAGGAAGTGTGTTATCAGACTCGGCATACTGAGTAGATATCGTGACCGATGTCTTCGGTGGCTCGAAATAGCAATCTTCCTCACCATTCTCCCATTATTTGTTGAAACCAAACAAGATACAATTTTTTTACGAGTTACCGAAAAACATGTTGCTTCTTAAATTTATTTTTGAAAAGTTTCGGGGGGGGCTTTAGCCCCCTAGCCCCCCCTCTGGCTACGTGCCTGGCTACAAATCGGGAGTCACACAAGGAGATAATATAGGAACATTGTAGTTATCTTATTTACTACTTTCATGTCGATAATTTGAAGTTATACCTGCAGTCCAATGAAAAAATTTCTGGATATATTCATTGAATAGTAAACTGTCCATTAAGGTATAACAATCTTATATGCATTTTTGTTAAAAATAAGTTTTCAATTCACTCTGCTACATTCCGCCATAAGGAGGAAAAATTGACATTATTAAGTTTTCAATTGAATATTTTGTAGATCACCTTCACATTACAATGCACAATTGAAACTAACAACATTGTTTAGAAACAGTCACAAAAAATACCAAGACTAGTTGTCCCAGCCATAAAATTCAATGAAAAGGTAAATCTTCAACAGCGTTTTTCTCCGTTGGCTTTCAAAACAAAAATATGGCGGTTTCATGCAATAACAAAATTTATGATTGAAAAAATGCATGTGAATGATTTCGCCTTTACTCATAAAAAGCTGAAGAAATCACCCCTTTTTACACGGGCCATACTGTAGACTAGCAAAGCAGTAAACTTTCAGCTATTGAACCTCAAAAAGTGGAAACCAACCTTCGTACATTATGGGCGGGAGGAGGTTCCACGTAATTAGAATTTATTATTACCCAGTTCAATGGCAGGTCATCGTCCGGCAGTATCTCCGTTTGCATACCGGTAGAGCAGGAAAAAGTTACATCGTTTTCCACCGACGCCGATGTCTGGCCCAGCTGAGTCGATAGGACAGCAAATTGCTTTGGAACGTGACCGAGAAGTGCTGCCCCACTCTGTGTTCGTGTGTGCAAACCAAAACCCGGCACGATCATAAGTCATACAGAGCTATGTTGCAAATAGCAACGAGCGCCAAAACCTCGTACAGAGCCAATAGTCCGAGAGTGTATCACTTGCATGTTAGATTAGGTTCATCCAACTTTTCCATCCGGTTGCTGGCCTGGCCTCTTCTCCAGGGGAAGATTCGGTGCACATTCGAAGCCGGGTGCCAATATTGATTAAAATTTGTGGCCGATGTCTTGATGCACGGGTGCGAATTCACACCTAGCCAGAGAACACTTCGGGCGAAATAGGTTCGTGGTGTCACAGAGTGGATTTGATTACGAGCTAGCGCGTGGTGACCAATTCGTCGTTGCGAGGCTATCATGCAAACCTAACCAAATAGGATCTAAACCTATTATAAACTTTGGCGTAGCGATGTCGAATTTATCATGATCGCTGTTAACATTATTTTTCAATTGTTTTATAGTTTTAGCTTGAAACGTTGTCATGTTTTAAGTGTTTGTAGTTGTTAGTTATTTTAATTCTTAATGGATAAAACCCTAAATAACACATGAAACGTATTAAATGAACTATTTCATAACTTTTAAGCTTGAGTAAATAAAAGTACATAGATCAAATCAATTTTTAACTTTTTTGTTTTCGATATGGGGTTTGACTACAACCAACAAAAATAGTGTGTAACGAAAAGTGGTTAGGTTCTGAACGCTTATAATTCGGCCGTGTCACCATAATTTTTCAATATTTTTGCACATATCGTTCAGAAATACTTCTAAGAACAGATACCAATAAAACTATTGATTTTTGATATGACGGCATCCAAATTAATATAATGTAAAGCATAGTTAAAATACCATGTGTGTATGTATTGAAAACAGTACGCCTTTTCGGTTAGCTCGTTGGAGTTGACTATTCTCAAATGTGCCGCTCTCCACCGAGTGTTTTCAGCGTTGAGAATCACGATGAAACTTGTACCCATATCCAAGCGACTGGTTTTACGCCCACTTACGTGTGGGGAAAAATTGAATTACTCGATCCGTGAAAAAGTAAAATTCAATCGCGGCTGTTTGGTTTATGCGTATCAAATGTAATGTTGAGTCTTATTTAGCTCAATTCTTATGGTAGCTCTTCCCATTGAAGCTATTGTTCAAAATGATGTGTTGTTCAGCATATAAGATTGCTGCAACTTTCAGCTGATGAAAATTCGGCCAGATTTTGCTAAAAACGACAACCAAATTGTGGTATATATGTGATCAAGGCGTTGAAAGAGAATCAGACAACCAAGAGGAGTGATAGTAGCAATAGAAAATGTGGTAATGCTTGACCGATGGTATTGAACAAATTCAAGCGTCCATCCAACATTCGATCCAAGCTTCAATTTATTTTGAACAAAGCAGTGAAACCTTTTGTACACTCGGTGGCAAAACTGCACAAGAAAGCTGTACAGAAAGTGAATCAAAAAATTGTCGAAATTCCCTAAAAAATCCTTGTTTGGCAAGCGAACCGATGATACGGCAAATATTCAGTTCTTTATCACATCTGAGACCGACAACGGGCAATCCTATATGGAAGCCTCTAAAATTAACTTCGGCACTTCTTGAGATCTCTCGAAGTCTCAATGCTATCTCAGATGGATTTTGCATCTTTCACTATGCCGCCTTAAACTGGTATAGACACAATAATGGTTTTGTACTACACTCCACCACATTAAAAAAAGCCATCATGAAGGCAATCCTTCATAATACCCAAAAAAGTTTAAAAATGCCCTTGTTATTGGTGATTGAAACTTTCTACACTAATCGACCCTACCTTTACTCTAAACCTAATTAAAGGAGTCAATGCAGATATGCGTGCCTTCAAGAGTGTTTGGTGGCCTATATTGCGTTCACATTGTTTTTCGATTGGTCCCAATATTTTTGCCACCAAAAATATTTTATGAGCATTCTTGTGTTGTGGGGTGTTCCCAATCAAAATATGGTTAACAGAAGCGAATTTTCACAAACTTGCAATGTTCCCTGAATATGTTCAGTAGAAGAATACCTTCAGAAATATAGTGTTCTGATTATTTAATTGATGAGGTGATTTTTTAAGAATATATTTTCAATGTTCACCGATTTTCCATACTAATTCCCATATAAACTTTTGGAAATTTTTGGAGGGTCCGTAGATACAACCGATCGGTATCAAAATTTGCACAATTACTAAGGGCCATAAAAGAAATCAGTAGAGCCTGGTGGAGCAAATAGTAAACCAGTCTATTATACAACCAAGTCGAAACGACTTTTTCATACATTTCATTTATTTTCTATTGTTTAGTGTTTATTGTACCAACTAGGAAACGATTCCACTGGGTCTTTAATGCGTGTGGGGAATACGCCTGGTCTTGTCTGAGTGAATGATGACTATTGAATTATATATAAGGTTTGAGAATTGACAGTTCGCAAAAACAATTCAAAACCAATTACCAATTTGAAGCACTCTTTCCAGCACGAAGAACATTTTTTGCCTTTCTCATATAAAGAAAGGCTATGCAATCACTGTAAAAATCGACTTTTTAACCGAGGCCCGGAGGGCCGAGTGTCATACACCATTCGATTCAGTTCGTCGAGATCGGCAAATGTCTGTGTGTGTGTATGTATGTGTGTGTATGTGTGTGTGTATGTGTGTGTGTGTCATTTAAACTCACACAATTTTCTCAGAGATGGCTGAACCGATTTTCGCAAACTTAGTTTCATCTGAAAGGTATAACGCTCCCATAAGCTGCTATTGAATTTTTAGTTGATCCGACTTCCGGTTCCGGAGTTACGGGTTGAAGAGTGCGGTCACACAGCAAATTCCCATATAAACTGGTACCACCATGATGTTCAAATGATGTAAAACATATTAAAATTGATGTAACATTACTCTAGTTTGCGGGTCTGGATCACTAATGATCAATCAAAGTAGCTTTTACCACATTGGCCACCTATGACGGTTCATGACGCCTCCGGGGAACCCGCCAAGTTCCTAAACTAATATCACACCCATTCCCCAACGAATTCTCTACCGATTTTTACAAACTTGATTTCAAATGAAAGATACAGTAATGCCATTGACTGCTGCTGAATTTTATTCGGTTCTGACTCTTGCTTCCGGAGTTACAGGGGTGTTAGTAAGGATACACTGGAATTTCCCATATAAATCGGTACAATCGTAATACCTCAGAGGCTAAAATGGTCACCAAATTGCTTCTAATCGCAGATCTAGATCACTGATTGCCAATCAAACATTCTTTGAATATATTGTCCACTATCGACGATTCCGGAAGTCCGGCATTCCGGTCATATTCCACAATTAAAGTCACATCGGTTCTTCGCTGATGACTGAACCGATATTCTCAAACCAAGTCTCAAATGGAAGGCAAAATATGCAGTTGAGTATTGCGTCGCCATCCCTTTACCCCCCCCCCCTTTGCCCTTACACCTCCCTCCTTCATCACTCCCCTCTCCTTGGACCACCCTCACGCCCGCATTTCCTTCATCCACCCCGTATCCCGAAATAAGATGAAGGATTTCTGACGCATCCTCCACTCCCACTCTACCCATTCCCTCCACTTTCAAACCCATTCCACCAACATTTCAAAATATAATCACATGAAGATAACATTGAACTCATGCTGATTAAGCCAATTAAATATTATTCTTTTGCCTTTTTCATATAGAAAGGTTATGCAATTGCTCCAAAAACCAACTTTCTAACCGAGGCCCGGAGGGCCGAGTCTCATATAACATTCGACTCAGTTCGCCGAGATCGCAAAATATCTGTGTGTATGTATGTGTGTATGTATGTGTGTATGTATGTATGTATGTATGTATGTATGTATGTATGTATGTATGTATGTATGTATGTATGTATGTATGTATGTATGTATGTATGTATGTATGTATGTATGTATGTATGTATGTATCTATGTATGTATGTATGTGTGTGTATGTGCGGATTTGTTAACAAAATGTCCACATCGGTTTCTAGGAGATGGCTGAACCGATTTTTACAAACTAGGATTCAAATGAAAGGTATAATATTCCCATAGGTTGCTATTGAATTTCATTTTCAACCGACATCTTGTTCCGGATTACGAGTTGAAGAGTATGGTTACAAAACAAAATTTGTTGATTTGTCCACATCGGTTTCTCGGAATTTTCTGAACCGATTTTGACAAACTTGGTTTTAAATGGAAGGTGTGGATCCGAGTTCTGGTTCCTGAATTACAGGGTGATACGTACGATCACGCAGCAAATCCCAATTCTAACGAATTCTGCGATGAATGTAAAAAAGTGATTTTTTTCAAAATGTAAACACAACTGTTGAATTTGTAGATCTAGGTCACCAACAGTCATTCAAAGTCTCTTTGGCCACACTGGCCACCATCGACGGATCCGAAAGCATCCAAATTCAGAATAATGGTTATAATGGTTTCTCGAAAATGGCTAGACCGATTTGATCAACTTAGTCTCAAATGAAAGGTGTTGCGTTCCCGGAAACTGATATTAAATTCCATCCGACTTCCGGCTCCGGAGTTACGGGTTGTGAAGTGCGATCACATAGAAAACTCCGATTCAAACCGATACCGCGATGAATGCTAAAAGGTGCTCTTATATATACTTACCAAGTGTAATAAGAATGAAAGACATTTCCATAATGTTATATTGTACGAACCTAGCTATTAAATAATAGTTTGGAGAAATGAGAAAGGCACAATTGCACCTCTAGGTGGATTAAAACAGGTTTTTTCTTTTCATATTACTTTTAGTCCAATAAATGGTCAATCAATTATACTGAGCTAATAATAAGTACGTACTATTTCGAGACGGGGTGTGTTTGATTCGTATATGATATTAATATAGTTTAGGAACTCAGCATCTACATTTTTTCTGTTTCGCGTCTTCATTGTAATATCGCAACGTTTACTCGAACGATGTGGAAAATTTAATGTTACAGGATCTCAATATACTTGTGATAAAAGAAAAAAACGAAATCATTTGGTTCGTATTAGACCAAGGGGTCAAAGAGCGTGGTAATATGAGAGAAAGTTAGTTAGTATTGGGCAATCTTTGCGTGACATAATTTGTGAAACATCCACAATACCACTTTTAAACTCATTGTTTATGGTCCATTTTATATTGTCGACAACGCCGGCTGTCCGAAGTTCAAGTTGTTTTCGATGAAACAAACTCGATAAACGGTTACCCAGAGTTTAAACGCCTTCACATCTAGAACATTTACGTATCCTACAGTCAATAAACTATTCAAACTTTTTATGCACGAAAATATACTCTCAGTCGCATCGCTTGCTTGAGGCGAATCCTGGCTAACAACCCACCCACTACCCAATCCGTGGTACTTATGGGAGTGTCACTGAGTCGGGGCCTTCCGTTATGTAAGTAACACATTAAGACTTCCTTTTTCGAATCCCAAATTACGGTAAACATGGTCGTGGCCCGCAATGGTGGTTCTCAGGCAAAATTCTCACTTGGGCTGGATCAATTGTTACTCCCAAACAATGCTCCTTACGTAGTGTGGGTGGAAATGAGAGTCATCAGTATGAATCCTACGAAGTATACCGTTCTTACGCAACGCAACGCAGGTTTGTATACAAAAAACCTGTCATCAAGGCGACGTGCACTCGATATGTTTGCTACTCCGATTGTTTTACATGACTGACATTAAAATGAATTGTACCGCTCATATTAATAGATTCGAGTGATTTCGCTGTTTCGTTGCGACAGTATTTTTAAACAAACTTTACATAACAAATAAGATATTAAACACTTGAGAGGTGACTCAACAGTGCTTACCACCGGTGCCGTCTTCGAACTAACAATCTGTTGCATAGGGATACTGCTATTATCATTTAAAATATACATCTTCGCTTTCGACGACTCCCAGTATCAGTCACAAGTATGGGTGAATGACCGTCAGGTTAAAACCCCAATAAACAATTACAATTATCAGGCACAATAAACGAATGCAAAAACGGCTGTCGGATTATATAACAAAAAATCTACCTCACCAACAACTCATGCAAAAATAAACAATATTTTAAGAAATCTGTAATTCTACTCTTGCAGCAAAGAATGCGAACATTGAAAATGTATGAATCTCAAAGCGACTTGTGCGTTTAGATTAAACATAATATCGATTGATTGCAAAGGCTCACATCTGTGACCGTCTGTAAACAGTATGGAATATTGATTTCAAGAAAAAACTGTGGCTTTTTTCAAGGTTGGAAATCGACTTGGTCCAGTTGCATCATATCAGGAATATCAAGAAGTTGAGAACAACACTGAACGAAACAATCTAACTAAGTCCCGCAGTTTAAGTTCCGAAATACATTCGTTTCAGAGCATTATCATGTTTGGAGCGTAAATAAAATCAATATTTACAAGTTTAAATTTATTGACAAATTGCTACTTATTTTTCGTAAATTGTCATAGTGTAATGTCAGGACAGTTGTAGTAGTCTAGTCAAATGAATTCTCAACTTTGTGGTTTTTTGTGTCGCATATATTCCTAGAATAGAGACATTTCTCTAGTACTTTTCCAAATAGACTATCTAAAAATGAGAGATTCTCATTGTTTACTTTCTCTTTCGATTATTACAGCTTCACACAAAAAATTTCATTTGTTTTATAGTACAGATCGAAAGACGATTTTGCCTAGTATATTATGCAATGATATATTAGGCAAAATATAAACGCGCTGAATTATTAACAGAAGAGAAAGTAAACAATGGGAGTGTCTCATTGTCTGTTTGAAAAAGTGCTCCAGATTTATTAGTTTTAGAGCTAAGTATTCCAAAAAACATTTTTGCAATATATCCAAAATACAAATGAGAAACGATCAAAATTATTGTTGCCATATTTTGGTAGATATTGATTGAAAAGTGTGATATTTTAATGATAGTCTACAAAATTAGCAATATTTGCCCATCTGTTTAATAGCCTGACATAGAATAGCCTCAGTGTTAAGAAATTCAGATTTAACGTTTAAAAACTACATGAAATATTCCAGAAATTAGAAGCAATAATTCGCTTCATTGAAGGTTACACATTATGGAGTATTTACCAAGAAATTTTTACTACTCTGGACATAGTTCAAACAATGGACGTTTAACCCGCTCTACTCCACCATTCCTCCATCTTGACGGGGTACTCTTCATCCTCAAACAACGCCTTACAGCTATGAAAGTCAGATTACACCGTTTGTGGATGGTGTACTTACATATGTACGCGGCTCACCTTAGTTCGAATGTCCACTAGAGATGGTATGGTTTCATTTTTGTCGAACTCGACCCTGACAATTTGAATTATTAAAATCGAAAAACCTGAGCACGAGAATATGAACTTTGAAAACCTCGAACCAGAAATGTTTAATATGGAGAACCAACCAAAACTTTCAACGATGTTGAAGCAGAGTAGAGCTCGACGCTAAGCTCATATAAAAATTATAGAATCACTTGAACCTGAAGTAAAACCTTACACGTCCACTTATATCTGACTATGTTTACCATTCTTATACATCTAATTTGTAAAATTCTGTCTACTTCACACGCGGAGAGGTGGGTAAATCGGTTGCTTGCTCGTGAGGAACAAAGATTTTTAATGATGAGATAATATTTTTAATAAAACTTATCCAGCGTATAATAGTCAAAGTTTTTTATTTTTTTTATCGGAAACCATTCCTGCAAAAGTAGATTTGTATTATTTTATATGATTTTATGGAAAAAATGCCGGCAAGCGTGTTAAACTTATAAAATAAATATCAAATAGATTTATAGCCATAAGCACAAAGCCGTACTAACTCTTTTTAAACCGGACTAACTTTTAAACCGGCCTAAAATATTTGGTAAGCTTTAATCAAACGATGCTGTCATTTATATGGCTGCGTTCTGATCTGCGTTACACGTCAATGTTAAAAAACAACAAATTCAAGTTAAAGAAAATGAGTAAATTCATTCCGATATTTTCTTGCAGTAAAATAGCTTTTCTTCGCCAAATATCTCGTTCCATAGAGTTTGAGAACAATTTTGTCAACTTGTTGCCGATATGTTTCTGAACATAGAACTTTAACGTGTTGGATAGTTGAAAGTTGGCCGATGATGTACAGTACTTTGAGTGACATAATATGCACAAAAGAAAATAAATTGATATACAAATGCATGTTTTTATTTTAGTTTGAATAGGCGCTCGTCGAGTTAGAGGTGGCTGAACCATCGGTTGTAACTGGTGCCATAATAGTTATTTCTCGACAAAAATATGATTACTGGTTAAAACCCAACTGTCAAAATTTTCTTTGAAAGGAAATTCCGGACAAACCGTCGCTGGATAAACACAGTTCATAGCAGTTAATACAAGAGAATTTTTTTCTCTTTTGTTTACTGCCAACATCTGTGATTGGCGAGTAACGGTTTGTCCGGAATTCCCTTTCAAAGAGAATTTTGACAGTTGGCTTTTAAGCCGGAATTATATGTTTGTCGAGATTTCATACTTTGATTAAAAAATTGGTTAAAATATTTCAATTTGAATTTAAAATGAACTGTGAGTGTCATTCTAATTGAATATGATACCTATCGACGTGGGGAGAACATTTATTTTCGTTTCAAGTGAATTTTCACAAGTTTGGAATAAAGATCAATTATCAATGAAGGTCTGCGAATTAAAATTATACACGTTTTTCAGCGAAAATAGAAAATTAAACTTTGACAGAATGATCATTTATATTCACGAGCGTTACATTTAATTTTTTTGCACTGTTGCAGACAGAATATAGATATATTTCTATAATGCATCAATGCAAATTGGAACGATTTATGCCAAAAATCGAAATAAATATATTGATCACCGTTGTGTTCACAATAAATTTCAAAACATTTTGTATTCAGATGTTTTATGTGATTTTATTCTTATTGGAACATTGCACATATTTAAAATCAATTATTTACTCTTAGCTTAGGGTATTTGTGGAGTTAGTTTCTAAGCGGTTAACATTCTGATTCAATGTCAACGACCAGTGTAAGTAAATTCATAAAATATTGCATTTTACGATCTATATCCAATTGTCATTTGTTTGGATCTATCGCCTAAAAACAATAATTTTCTTCCGTTATTTACTTTCTTTGATCTGTGATACAATAGATATATGGGCAATAATTCATGAAAATATGTTATCGATTTATATTAACGAATTAAATGGTCCCGCTTATTCTCTAAGCTATAAGCAAAAAGAAAAGAATCAAAACAATTTTTATTGTAGTTCTGTTTCTAATTCACAAAAACAACTTTGAATTGATCTCAATTTATCCAAACGTGCTCTATTGTAACCCTTTGATGTGTAATTTGAATCAAGCGTGTAGAGAGAAGGAAAGAACGAGGAAATAAAAAATACGGGTAGATAAACACGGTAAAAAATCTTTACCCATTTTATGTATTCAAATTGCCCATTTCGGAAGTTATTCGAGCTGTCAAAAAATGGGTATTTTATTGCTTCTAACAATTGGTGCTTTTTATCCATTTCACAACTACTCGATGAGATAATTTCAATGGATATACTGATCTTAATAATGAGTGAAAAGTCATTAAGAATTATTTTAAGCGAGTTAACCTGCAAACTAAGATTCGTAGCGGAAACTGTAAATTACCGGCCTGCATCTGAGTACGTGGCGGAAACGGAACATTTCGGCAATGCTCATAAAAACGGCTGTTTAAACTACTGAGGATGATGCAAATATGCGTTTGGCATTTTTAGAGCAGCTAAAAGATCCAGCCATTAAAAATATATCCAGTTGGCGGTTTTATTTTGTTAAGTAGTTAAGGAGACAATAATGTGAAATGAATATTATTTCATGTTTTTTTAATTCAGAAATAATTCTATTGACAGTATTTTTCATTCTGGCGCGATTTTCATGAATGGATATTTTTCACGAGTTTTGTTGTAACAGTTCTGCGAAAAATAAAGGGTAAAACACACCCAGGTTGACGTACAAGAGCTGTATTCATTTATGGATACGAACTCTTTACCCACTTAGGCTGTGAACCATTTGGCGATTTTTTTGACCTTTAGTTAAAATTTGACGGTTCGAAAGCTAATTTCTCTTGAATGGAAAAATTTAACCGAGAGAGCGAACTATTTCAAAAGTTGGCATAAGGATAGTTATTTAGAATTGACAGCTGCGATTAGCACAAGTTGGTAGAGGTGTGAACATTTGTCGATATTTAAAATTAGTTTTTTCTTATTACATTAAGTATGGCAGTCATACCCTCGAAAAGTAAACATCCACATCATGAAATAACCCAAACAAATCTTAACACAACACGTTATCGTTTCCATCTTTATCCCTTAATTTTGTATTAAAAATTGTTGACAACCTTAATTAGGTACAGAAAATGTTGCCACCTTTTTATTCTGCATCATGTGCAAAATTTTAACCATCGAGCTGTCAAATTTAACTATCGCTCTGTCAATTTTAACCATGCTCCAGAGTAGGGTTATTTTGAAAATAACTTTCGAAGTATCAGATTTTAACTAAAAGTTAAAAATTTCACCAAATGGTTCACAGCCTTAATGGGTTATTCCACTTTTATTGAAAATGCGTAGTTTTCTACGCATTAATTGGTATTTTATTTTATTAGTGTAGTTCGACAGTGTTTGTCTTTCTTACCTGATAAACTGGCTTATTTATTGCCATCTTTATTGCGAGCAAAGAGAGCCATATTTATCCAGAAGAAAGCCGAAGAGAGGATTGAAAATAACGAAATGTATGCAAGAGAAGCATGACAAATTTTTGCATATTTTTGACTTCTTCCGGTAACATGATGCTGCCATTTGCATTGCTGCGTTCTGATCAGTAATACACGGCTATGTTAAAAAACTGTACAATAAAGTTAATTTAAAATTCACTGTTTATGCCATTTAATAGTCTGATTATTTCGAGAATTTTTTTATTGCTCAATAAAATGGTGAATCGACATCTTGTTGAATGGGATTTATAACATAAGTATTGTATCAAATAAAATAATTTTTTCGAGCAATTTCATCACAAGATGGCGGCTCTGCAGCATTTTCACCTCATGCGCGTTTTTTGGAAGGGGTCCACGGTCGGAAATCTATCTGCCGTGATTTTTGACCTAGCGCCAAAAACTAAAGTTTTTCTGATTCCTTATGTCAATAGCGATCAGAGATGCCAGGTACTTTTTTCAAATGTCTGCAATAATAATTTTAAAAGTCTGGGAAGAACAAAAAATGTCAGGAAAGCTAGTGTAACCAAAAGACTTTATATTCAAAAATCTGCAAATATCTGCAACAAAACTTAAAAATCTGCAAATATCTGCAACCAAACTAGAAAATCTGCAAATATCTGCGTTATCCAAAAAATCTGCAGCATAAATTAAAAGTCTGCGAATTTGCAGACTTGTCTGCAAATCTGGCATCTCTGATAGCGATGTACGTAGGATTTTTTGGATATTTTGATTTTAAGCGAAATGGCGCTGTTTTGAGTGAAAATACGTAGAGAATGTCATAAAAATCAACACAAAATCGTTAATTAATAAAAAGGTAAGCAATAAAAAATTTAATCCTGCGTACGTGACTAGAAAAATCAATTTTGAATATACTGTGAAAAATTCAAAGCGACCAAAAATCATTTGCTCGAGTTACATTTCCGGCTAGTGGTTTCGAGAAAAACGCGGTTAAAGTTTGCAATACACATGGGTTATACATAAGATGCGTTGCGGCAAAATTGAAAATAAAATTTTTGAATTGTTTTCGTTCTCCATGTTTTGGGATATCATTTTCTACATCCTAAAGCACATTTTAGACTAATAAATAGAAAATCGATTGTTTTAAAATTCTACAGTGGAGTAACCGCTTAAACAATTTATTATTTAACCCTTAAATGCGCAATGTTGTTTTAAAACAACATTGCGAAAACCATCTTAAAATTATCAGAGTAACGAATTAAAGCTGTGAGACAATTTTCAGAAAATTTGAAAAAAATTGCTTTGCGCCTTTAAGGGTTAAGATCCATAATTGGCTAAAACGTTATTTTGCTAATAATCGTGCATACTATCGAGAACGTTATAGAGTTGTATTGTTAGGCGCTAGCCACTCCAAGGGCTTGAATAGCTTCTCTAACATTACACTTAGTAGTTTGTCAGTTCAGCCAAATCTGACTGTTCCAAATTAAATCAAATGCTTATAGAAAAAGAGTGGAAGCTTACATCTTTTGAAAAGTTTGTATCAGTTGCTGTTCTGCAACAGATGAAAAATGCCATAAAAATTATTTATTTGCTTCAGATAATTATGTCATCCATGGAATGGAAATCTGAAATTTTAGCATGGTGGGGCTTATTATACCATCCTACCCAACTAGTCTACTAACCATGCATATAGAATTTGGCAGACCTACTTTGCTGAAAATGAAGTAATTCAAATTATCAGCACGATTATCCAATCATGCCTGAAATACCAAAGTCCAGTAATTTTAATTAATAAAAATTATAATTAATTACTTCCTATAGTCTGCCATCTGTCTGATAATGAATTGATAATTATAAATTTACAAATTGAACCTGATACTGGATGCAGACAAAATTTCTTGGACCAATCGTTCTGAATTTTGCACTATTATTACTTTACAATAACATGTTAATCGTTGTTTTAGCAATAATCGGACTTTGGTTTCAAAGTACTACGAAAAAATCGAAAATCGACCAAAAAATAAAAGCTCCCTTAACTACTTGTGAAATGCTGTGAAAAACAACTGTGCAAATGTCTCAACGTTTGGTCCAGTAGATTTTGAGTTATGGTGTACAGTTTTCGATGTGGCGCCTGACTGAAAAGACAATCTTTGCATCGAAAAAAAATTAAAGTATCCAATTTTTTGCCGATTATACCTTACACAACCCCCCTTAAGTTCCGACACGATTTAAGCGATTTAAGTCTCAGCTTTCACAGCTCTTTCATACCCTGTGCATATCTGTTCTATCATAAAGAATTAAACGAAAATTTGTACTACAGCGGAAATGCAAATCGTTCAAGATATGCTAGAAAATTATAAATTACGAAACAATACAAGCAAGCTCCGATAACATTTAAATAACGATCAAAATGAGAATATTTGTAACAGTTTGTTTTCCGTCATATTTAAAAGTGTTACTTAGGCTATATGACATGGCTTCATTTACAATTTTTTATTCAATCTTAGTTTTGAACTCTTTCAAAAGCAGTAATAATATAAATAAACTTCCACTCGCTTATGGTGTTCTTTGTGAGAAGATACAACTAGAAAAGGGAACAAATTGTAATTATATATTCTTTTCCTCATGTAAAAATAACTAAAAAATTGTGAGCAAATTAAACTTTACTCATTTTGATAGCCATAGGTAAACTAACGAACGAAAACAATTTTCATCTCTGAATCTAATTATAAAATTTCCTTCGACAGTTTGTTTCAATATGATTCGACTTCTACTAACCTGCAATATAACTCTTCGATGTGGCGTTTTGAAATGAGCGTGTAGCACCTTCTAGATATAGGACGATAAAGAATATTTAAAAAAATGCATTTAAAATTCTATTACACCTGTTTATCGTACGGGATAAAACTTGCTTACTTGTCCTCATATGGTTTGTGTGCATCATGAGCCATAATATTGCACATAAAGTTCGAAAAATTGATTCAAATTATTGAAATGCATGCAAGAGGAACATGGCGGCCTTTTACACTGTTTTCATTTGGTTTCAGGATGCAGCCATTTCTGCAATGACAGGTACTAACGTCTTAGGCCGGACTAAACTCAGGCCCAAAATCAAAGATAGTACCGTGTGGCGGTACCAACCAGGTTCAAGCTTACCGCTATTAGAGTTTTAAAGGGTTATATACAAAGTTGAAGGGTGAGCTGAGTTCGTGGTATTTTTTAAATTTTAATGCGAATTTTGTTTGAAAAAGCGAAACTCAATTTTTTTTGTATTATTATCTATAAGAAAATAAAAACAAGTTGAATTAAAAAATGTCAAGAAAATGGTCCCCCGGATTTGGCTTCCTTAAAAAAAAATTTTCGATAGAAAAAACTGTCGTGACAAAAAATGTTTTAGGTGTTTAAACAAAAATTCATTACAACAAGTCGAAAATTTTAAGGTGCAAAATTAACCGCACATGTAAACGAAAATGTAAAATATGAACAAATTAAATCAACATTTTTTTTTTGGGCGGTCGTAACGTAGTTGGTAAATCGATTGCCTTGTACACAGCGCACCTGGGTTCGAGTCCCGACCCCGCACATAGGTATAGAAATTTTAAATAAGAGATTTTTCTAACCCGAAGAGGCGAATGTCCTTAAGGTTAAAACCTCTGTAATAGAAATTAAAAAAAAATCAAATTTCATTGAAAATTGGTTGAGTAGTTTTTGAGATATCACGTTAACTTCAAAAAACTCCATTCTGAGATAATTGCATTCAAAGTTTTTTGTTAACTTCATTCGTGGATGGAACCAGCGCGCTACGAACGGCTGTAGTTTGAAATCTAGTGTTCCGGTTTGGATGAAGTTTCGCACAGATATTTTTGAAAGTATGTACTTTCAGAATATGCAATTTTTTTTCGATTTTTCGAGCATCCACTTTGTATAGTACCCCTAAAACTGTTGTCAGCTTCTATTTGCAAGTTTTCACGACACCACCGGCGTTACGATTTGGTACATCGAAGCGGGTGTCGATGGATGTAAACCAAGGTTCTCGGATGTGTTCTCGATATCATACCATTTGCGTGAAAATGTTTCTCTGTGATACGGTATATAATTTCTTCTTCGCTTTAAATAGTATGGTATACTACTACTTCATCAGAGAAACTTGAAGGATGCACATAATTAGCTGTACATACATTCACTGGCATCTTCATCTGGTAAATTATCTCGATTAACCCAGTTGTAATCGGTATAAAGTGAAGCATACATCTACCATGCCTTTGCAAACAAATTATTTCGTATCTCATCCTGGAACTCGACCGGTCGTACTTCTCGAAATCATAAAGGCTCTACCAGAATGCTCCACTGACGCAGCATCAGGTGCAATATGAAAGACATAACACCGCCTCGCGAACTACGCAAACCAAACAATGATTGGAGTTATGAAACCAGCTTGGGCGTGGGGTCAGTGCTGAAGCATTCTGTATAGCTCTTTAACAAATACATGTCCACGTTGTTTATAAATAACCATGTTCATTTAAAAACGTGGTTGTTTGTAAATAGCGCTAAAGCTATAACTACTGGTTAAAGCATCTTTTTCTAGCAAAACAAAACTTAGCGAAAAACTGGGACTATTGCCTTCTTTTAAATGCTACTATCTGCACATATTACTAGAGTTATTGTATTTAGTGCCATTGATTTCCGCCGGAAAAAATCAGAGATGAAAACTGAAGAGCATCTACAGAAGAAGTACACATTTTTATTAAAATAGATTTGGAACTCTTTGAAAAGGTTGGACTTGCAAGGGTTATTCAAAACATCTAGACTGTTTACATTACGCCCTCAATAGCCTCCAGATAAAGCCACATAAATGAGGTAATAATAGTATTCAAAACCAGCAAACTACTCTTGTGACTATCGACTATCCATTCATATCACAGACAAATATTGTTTAATACTGCGGAGAAGCCACTAGTCGTTGACAGGCCATAGCCTTAGGAGACCGAAGCGAAGAGCTCAAGAGAAACTGTGCGCCTCCTTTGTTCTACACGGTAAAATAAAACAACCTCCAGAATAAGTTCTTTTAACTTAGTTTTGAGTTGTGCGTCGCTTTCGCACTTATTAGTGTTGTCAAAAACAAAACGAGATATTCGACTCAGTCAACGTCTTCCGTGGAGGAAGGTACTTTTGAGTTGTTTGGGGTATACTCAAAATTAGGTAAATTCAACTTATTTTTGAGTATAAAAACCTATCAATGAGTTGTAATTTTTGCCGTAATTAAATGGAAACTACCTTCAACACGGTTTACCTAATTTCACCTTCCTCCACGATACCTCGAGATTGAGTCAAAAGAACTCAATTTTAGGTAGTTTTCGTTTGCGTGTACGAATGATTTGAGTGAATCCCAGTGAGATTCTATGGTTTATTCCACATTAGTCTCAGTCCGCAATGAGTGACAATCACTGACTCCAAAGATGAGATTTTCCATCGCCCAATCATGCACTGGGACTATAAATAATCGGGTTTCAATTAAACGCTTGTTTGAAAATCCTAATCTACAAATGCTCCGTCGCAAAAACGGCTAACGTTAGCCGCGGCACTCGTTACAGGAGTAAATGTGAACGAACTGACATCAAAGTAAATATAAAACAGACTGATTAACAGGTATCGTGTACACATTCACGGAGCAGACCGATTAATAGCCGATCGATCATTAATGGTACTCCCATTCGCTGTTGATGGAATCGCAAACAAACAAATTGAATTTAAGCGCACATCTGCTGTGTAGATTTCAGGAATGGAAACAAATACCTAGATGCGATGCGTATGTGCATTCCGTTTGTTGACACGACAGAGTCCATAACACATTTGCTTGCAAATATCAATATTGATACATCTAGTTGGTCAGCAAACAATGGCACTGAAGTGGAAAATAGATTACGGGGTAACATGTGATACCTATGTTACACAAAGTAAATATAGTCATCGTTAAAAAATTGATGGAAAGTAGCATAATACATTTAGCGAATCGATTTGATTAGACAATGCTCACTTTTGTACACGGAAAAAATCCGTTCATAAATTCATGAACAAATGGTCACGATTTCGTGAACTGAACGATTTACGAAAACCGTGACCAAGTTTATTATGAATTAATTATGAATAATAGACCTCGTATTCATGAAACTATTTGTATTTTCAAAAACCCAGTTCGCCCCGAATATATACATGGCGTTACATTAGAATGTTTGCCTAGGTTACTGTTGTTGTTCCCTGAACATGTTTAGTTTTTGCTGTGGTTCTTGTTCATGATTTGGGAATACACAGTCGACAGTCAAATGTTGTTCATGATTTCAAGAGTTTATTCGCGATTCTTGTGAATTCTCATGACATTAGCGGGATTAATGTTCATGATTTCAAGAACTTAGCCGCGATGTTCGTAATTTATATTCAGGTTATCGTGATATTTTAGTCATGAGTAGAGTGATTCATGTTAATGATTTCAGGATCTTTGTTACGATTTTTAATATTTTTGTCACTAGTTGTGTGATTTGTGTTCATGATTTCAGGATCTTAGTCGCGATTTTTGTAACTTCTGTTCATGTTATCGTAATATGGTTAGATATTGTTTACATAGAATGTGTATGCAAAGTTTGAAAGAAATCGGTTAAGTGGTTTTTGAACGGCAGGTAACACCGCAAATCATGTTTTTCAAGAGACGTTCTACAAAAAGCTTCGTCACCGAGTCGTTTGTCGATATTTTTGCATAGAAAAATTACAGCATGTTATTGAAATGATACACTATAATGTATAAAAGCTTTGATCAATTCAATTAACGCAAAGTTCTAAAAATATTACAAAAAATGTGTTTTTTCCTCGCTGAAACCATTCTAAACCCCCTCCCCACCTACCCCACCTGAATGAGGAGAGATTTGTTGTAGTTTTTTTCTGACAATCCCTTTTACGAACTTCCAAAACTGACACATGAATAACCCTAAATAGAAAACCGTGCACGGAAAAAAAATTCGTTCATAAATTCATGAAAAAGATCACAATTTCGTGAACTACATGATTTACGAAAACCGTGACCAAGTTTCTGAAATTATAAATAATAACCCTTGTATTCATGAAACTGTGTACTAGTTACATGACGTTACATTCGAATGTTTGGTAGGGTTACTGTGGTTGTTCCCTGGATATGTTTAATTTTTGTTCATAATTTTGGTATACGCAGCCGACAGTTAAACGATGTTCATGATTGCAGGAGCTTATTCGCGATTATTGTGTTTTCTCATCACGTTAAAATGAAATTTTATTCATGACTTTACTTTCGGATTTTTCTGTCGGAGTAGCGTGTTTTATTTTCATGAATAATTGGATCTTAGTCGATATTTTCATAATTTCTGTTCACATTATCATGATATTTTAGTCATGAGTAGAGAGATTCATGTTCATGATTTCAGGATCTTAGTCACGATTTTTGATATTCTCGTCACACTTTATGTTCATGATGTTAGGAGCTTAGTCACGATTTTCGTAATTTAGTTCCATGTCATCTTGATATTTTACTCTAGAGTTTACTTTCTAATTTGACACGCGGAGTGATGTGACTCATGTTCATGCCATCAACAGGTTTATTATGATATACGTAATTTGTCTTCACCTTATCGCGACCTGCTATTTTTTTTTGGTTTTATCGGATTTTTTACTCGCAGTACCGTGACAATACGAATAGGAATATAAAAGTGTGACTGATTCGCGGTATCTTGTTCTGTGAACTATATCACGAACACGATTTGTGGCTCTATACAGCATTTTTGGTGCTCAACGCAGTTTTTGTTCACTGTCCATTGTCATTAGGAGTACACGGAAAGAAGTTTCTGTAACGAATTCTACTTCTCCGTATTTCGACATGCATTTCGCAATTGGCTCAGGAGGGGTACAAGGTGATAGGTCATATGGCCTTACATTACAATTATTTTCAACATGAACGGGGATCTTAATTCCAACGTTGTAACTTTCACCCACGTGTTTTAAATTGTTCTGCAAAACGAAACGCTCTGCTTGTGCTAACGTCACAGACTAACAGACATAACACTACGAAGAAATTCCTGTAAAAAATAACTATCCGCTTATTTACCCAGACACTAGCTCCACCTTTTATACACGGCCACAAGCACTCGTTTCCTAGAGTATTACAATTTTTCACTAGTGGTCTATCCCTCGCATGTTTGTCGGCTACAGCCCCAACTACAAATATATTTCGAATGACCGTTAAAGTGGACAAAGTATTGTTTTCGAGTGTCATGACCTATTAGTCGGTGCTAACGTGTTGAATGATATTAACACTGCATTGCGAAGATGATGGTACTGAAGGTACAAGACTTCCGTAAGCCTAAGTTTCATTTTTACTTTTACCTTACTTCACAAAAACTCGGTCGTATTGAACAAAATTTTAAGTCAATGACCGCCGCGTTTGGTTAGAGTGGAGCTTTTTCGTCAATATGAGGGATCATCCATAAATGACGTAGCATTTTTTGAGTGATATTCAACACCCCCTCCCCCATCGTAGCATTTCGTCACAAAACTCTAAATACCCCCCCTGATAATTACGTAGCTTGACGGTAACCCTACCTCTCCACTTGTCCCCGTAAAAAAATAAAAAATAATAAAAAAAAACGATGTCAGTTAGATGAAACTCGTAAAATTGTCGTGACATCAGGTCAACCCCTATTCCCTTTAAAAAAGCTACGTAGCATGACATGACCCCCTACTCCCCTGTCGTCACACATCATCACAAATTACAAAACTCCCCCCTCCCCTATATAATGCTACGTCATTTATGGATGGTCCCTGACAAGAATAATCTGAAGTTTCCTTTATTCTCGAGACAATGCACACTAGAACGATTGTAGGTCTGACTGCGGCAGAGGTAAAAAGTAGACTGAATAATATTGTATGGTTTCGTGAACTATTTCTCGAGCACGGATATTAGTTCGTGATTAGTATATTAATATTAAGAATTATGAATTAGTTCACGAGGATTGAATGGATTCATGAATAAAATTCCAAGTTTCCTGAAATAGTCCACGAAGAAGTATCCAGACTGTTTTGATTTTGTGAAGTAATGTTCCTAAATCTATGAATAACATCATGAGTCATCCTTTTGTTTTACGAAGTATGTTCATAAAGTTGTGTACTAGTTCACGTACATCAAATCGATTAGGTAATGACGGCGGAAACCGTGACCAAAGTTCACAAAACAAAAACAAATATTTCCACTAATAAAAGCGTTACGCTGGCGTTACGCAAGGCAAATTGAACACAAGTATAAAACTTATTAGTTTTGTCCATGCGTAACGTAAAAACGTTATTGTTCCAGAATTAATGTCACTTTACTAACGATTTTGGGAACTTTTTTTCCGCGCATAGTAAAAATTTATCGCCTGATGTTGTCTCCGTTAATGTTATCAATTTGGAAAGAGTTGCTCACCTGATTTTGCAGCACGGGTACCGCCTTGTCGCGGGCAAAAGCGATCGCTTATTAGGTGGATTCAAGCGCCGTGTAAATGTCCACCAGGAAATCCAGTGGTAAATGGACTGTGGTAAACGTTGCTGTGCCGCTGAAGCGCCTCCCAGTTGGCGCGATGGTAGCTTCCCCGATT
Source organism: Topomyia yanbarensis (assembly GCF_030247195.1). NCBI lineage: Eukaryota > Metazoa > Arthropoda > Insecta > Diptera > Culicidae > Topomyia > Topomyia yanbarensis. Next base: position 349,874,593 of record NC_080672.1, on the reverse strand, counting down.
CGAATGATGGAGTGCTTCGGCTCTGGCACTCAGCGTCAGTACCACAACTCGGATGACAACTCGCTGAACAGAACCTATGAATTATCAGTAGCAATGTTGGTGATGAAGATATCCAGTACGGGATGGACTCGAAATTCTCGTCGGACATTCCGGGGCGAGGATGTTATATTGGCCGGCTTCGAAGTCGTCAGCAAGAACGATTCCATTCCGGATCCGCCTTCTGTTGTCCCACAACCCGTGCCGGGCGTTGAGATCCCCTGCAAATATTTTGCCACTACCACTCTCCTCTGGTAGCACGGCGCACAGTGGGGCCGGACCGGTCAAAACCTCCAAAATTTATTTTCGATTTTCATACCTTTTATATTTTTTCCTAAATGTACATTACCTAAAGCTGTATTCGCCAAAATTTTGAGTCAATCGAGTGAAAAATATAAGTGCTACATTTTTTGAACCGTACAGGGTCTTGAAAATCTGCAAGAATTTGAGTGACAATTTTTTTTTGTTAATTCTAATTCATCTCGCTTTAATAGGTACTACAATGATAATTTAACAACACATATTGGCATTTCTAATAGAAAATCATCTCAGGAATTCAATGGTGTTTTTCGATTTGAGAAGTAATGAGTATTTAAAAAGTTGCCAATAAAATCAATATAACTACGTTGTTCAACGCGGACTTATTTACATTCAGAGTGTCATCTCTTTATCGGTAAAAGCGTGTTAAAGGATCTCATCTAGTACAACTGACGTAGAATTTTATCTAGTTTTCAAAAATCATAGTGCCATCTTGCGCCGTTTTGCGCCGAAGGTTGGTATTTGGACATTGTAAAATTAGTTTTTTTCATGGAGACGCATGGTATTTCTTGATTTCATGAAGTTTTGCATTATTATTCACCGGTGGATTTCTTTTTCTGAACGCTGCTTGTAAATTCAGGGTTTGGGGCAATTTCCTTGATACAAATATAAGTATTCTTTAACCGCCTTGCCACTATGACTCGTGTTTCTACATTTTCACAGTTATATGCAGTATAGAAAAATTCAAATATATAGAAGCTAACGAGGCAAACTAACTGCAACTATTATTATATCTTTCCATGAATCCTGTCTCTTTGGTAGGTATTGGTCGTTAGCTTTACTGGTGGCCGATGAAAGGTAAACACGTGAGTGTGGGAAGTGTTCTTTTTAACTCGATTTTTAGTTATTGGCCAGTAATGCAACATTTATTTTCAAGTGAAAACTCCCTATTGAATCTATCACAATCAACAATCAAATTCAAAATCTCCCTCAATGATTCACTTCCAAATTGACGAGAGTTTCAGGCAAAAACGCTCACGCCTCTATTTCAAAGCATACACATACAGTGCAAAGTATGCTCAGGATATTTTTGTACGAAAAACCAAGTCAGTACCCACAAGGAGAGATATTCATATCATCATTGGAATTGAAAATCAATGGAAGAGTATTGAGAAGCTTAGCTGCAGTATGCATCGTATAAGCAACTGTGAATAGAGCATAGTACGGAATGATTTGATATCTTCATCATAATCAAATAAACCTGTCATCTTTTAATAGCTTTGGCGATAACTATAAATAAATAGACCAATAAAACAAAAATTTAAGGCATTCTATCAATCACCTTAAGATATGCTAGCTTTTACAACTATTCTAAACGCATACGTTTATAAATTCGTACATGAGGATTATCTCTTAAAGAGCTATGAAGGTATGATTTTTTCTTCGATGATATTCAGATTGGACTGAAGATCTACAAACAAATGTATAAAATTACATCATTTTTTATTCACCAGATTTCGATAAATTGGAACCATCCTAGCTAACTCGATACTAAGGACTACCCTAGGAAATCAAAATGTTTCTGTTCACATTTTAAACTACTTTTGAGGTTTTGTCCAGCAATTGTATGGAGTGGATCCACTGTGCGGCGTACTAATTACTCTGCAGAAAAATGCCAAAAATCTGTCATCTGTAAAAAAAAATCTGTGACCGAAAATTGTAAAATAAATCTGTGACATTACAGAAAGATATGTGAATGTACTAACCCTGGTATATATAACTTCCCGTGTTCGATTGAGTCTCTTAGACGCCCCATATTGAAGGCTCTGTAAGAAATAGGCAGGTAAATTTTGTTTCTTCTACGTCGCTTTCAAAAGATTTTCTGAAAATCAGTTTTTGCATTATTTATAGAAATTATGCATACTTCAAAAGTAATACAAAAGTGATGCACATTTTTCCGACTGATCAATACAACCCAGTTAAGCTCAGCCGGAAATGAACCGGGATTCTGGCTGGTTCCAGTTAGAATCGGTTGTTGCACTGGAGCCGGAATACGAACTGGAACCAGCCAGAATCCCGGTTCATTTCCGGCTGAACTTTACTGGGAATGAATGATTCTAGCATTCAGAGTTACCTACTGTTTCCTCTAAAATTTAAAAAAAGAGGCCCCTATGGAGAATTTCGTTTGTTGATTTTTGCATGACATGTTTTATGGAAGGTTATTGGACTCTTACCACTTAAACACATTCCTTTGTTTACTGACATAGAGCTAGAGACACTAATCTCAACCTCTTTCTCCCTCTTCATTTCAGATGAACATCCTGGTAATATCGTTCCTGGCCCTGGCATCACTGTCCACCTTTCCCACGCAGACACTCGGAGCGGCAGCATCAGCAGCAGCCGCCGATGTGACCGGTCCGAAGAAATCGCTAGCGGCCGCCGAAGCAGCCCTGCCCATCAACGACAATGGTCTGAAGGAGATCTGGCAGGAGGACGACCGCGAAGTGCTGATCCGAAACGAACGGGGCACCAAAAACGGCGGAAGTGCCGGCGCCTCGGGTAAGAAAGACCGCAAAAAAGACAAACTCAACTCCAACTCCTCATCATCATCATCTTCAACTACATCACCATCATCCTCCTCGGCCTCGTCCACCCTCCAGAAACTCAAACAACAAAACACAAAATCTAAATCCGACAACACTAAACAGCAGGCGCAGAGTAAGTTGGAACCGAGCGTGAACGCATTACTTTTAGTTTAGGTTTTTGGTTCGATTGGCTTTTTATTTTGTAAATTTGTGTATAATCGGTAAAGTTGAGTTTGCTATTATTTTTTAGGTTGATTCAATTCAAAATTTAATATACTAACAAGATTTTAAGTGTTTAAATTTTGCGGTTTGAGTTAGTAATGTGACCATCTCATACCAAAGCTAATCCTGTATAAAGAGTGAGTTGATACGTTAAATAATTTAATATATAATGGTATTGTAAAATCAAATAATACAGAAATTAGAAAATCCCATTCCTCATCTCGTAGTGTACTAAAAAAGTTTCCCTTACCACTAAGGTTAATGATACTAAGTGAGACTAGACAAAATCTGATCATGGTTAGGACTATTTGACAAACGTACGAAATGGCATTTTAAAATCCGCAAAAAAACATCATAGGCTGTCTTCAATAGTCAAATGTAGTTAGAAATATTTTTTTAAATACCAAATTATCCAAAACATATTTGCTTTTCCCTGATATATTACTGATACGGAGACTTATATGCTCTAAAATGAGCAAACTTGTTTTGAAATATGATTGGGTCAGCTCAGATTTTTGTTCTAGTTGTGAATTTAAAAACTTTTACCAAAAATCACTTAAATTGGCTATAATTTGGAGGTGTCTTCAATAAAAAATTGTGTTCTTGCTATGTTTCTATAGGAACACTTACATTCTGATTTAATAGGCCCTACATGCCCACATATCATCAAAGGTTGTTCCTAAGACACATCTTGACATGTTGTTTTAACAAGTGAACATAGCTCTAATCGCAATAGAAAATTTGTTAACTGGATTTTTATATGGACAAAAATATCAAAACCAAGGAAAATTAGCAGTATTTTTCTTGTTTTTGATATTCTTTTCTATATAAAAATCTAGTTAACAAATTTTCAATTGCGATTAGCTTAAACATGCTAAGATATGTCTAAGGAACAACCATTGATTATATGTGGGCTTATGAAATCAGAGTGAAAGTGATCTTCCTATGGAAACATAGCAAAAACACGATTTTTGATTGGAGACACCTCTAAATCATGTCCAAATTAAGTCATTTTTGGAGAAAGTTTTTATATTCACACCTAGAACAAAAATCTGAGCTGACCCATGTATATTTCAAAACTTTTTCAAAATGTAAGGCGGTCTACTGTCTACTGATCACCTCCTTACAATAACTTCCATATTGATAATGGCACTATTTTGTGGTAACCGGAAGTCGCTATCATGGATTTCAAAATGGCATTAATCCTCAATTTTCGATGTCTACTGACCACCTCCTTTCAAATGATATCCATGTTGATGATGGTTTTCTCTATTTTTTGGTAACCGGAAGTCGCCATTTTGAATTCCTAACCGCCCTCTTTAAAATGACTTTCATATTAATGATTTGCGGCAACGCGAGTTCTATCTCAGAATAAAACAATTTGTCCCGATCGGCACAATAGCTGTAACTTGTAAAAGTGAGGTTATTGTTTCATCTTTTACTCATCATAATGGTGCAGTCTACTTGACACATAGTGTAAAACACATTTCTACTCTGCGAAGCATTGCATAGTTGGAAGGAAATGCTTAATGAAGGAATTTAGCCAAACAAAGTGATTCTTATAAGAAAATGTATCAGAAATCCAAACAAAAGTATTTAAAATCTAAGTTAATTAGGGTAAACTTGAACGATACAAATTAAATGCTGTTAATGTGTAAATACAGACTAAAACTGATTTTATTATTTTGCTCAAGATGAAACCTTTTCAACTCCGTATTATTTTAGTCTTTACTATACTACCAGGACATCATCTAGTCGTGCTATTGGTAACACATATAGTGTTTCTTCTTCGACTAAACTACCCATGATCGCATATTTGTACCGTTTTCTATGGGATTTACTATCTTTATGGGACAGATTTGCGGTCATGGGCAGCAAAAGTCTATGTGTACTGATCAACTAGATTGCACCATAATTATACTTCTTCGTAATAGTTCTAACAGTTGATTCAAAACATAACTTCACCAACTAAATTCTTCAAATAACACGGTTTTCAACTAGAACATACCATTTAAGCATTTAGTGGTATGTAGTCATTTTATTTTATTTATTCACCTGTTTGTATTTATCACCTAAATACCTCACCCCTAACATGTACTGAAGTGTGTAGTGATGCAAAAATAATATGAACTAAGTGAACATTTGCTTCGTACTTCAAATAACTTATTTATCCTATATCCGATCTTGGTTTTTCCACTGTGCCAAAACAAAAAACATCTACCATTTTGTTACCGGACCGGACAGATTCGCAATGCCGATACACCAAGGGACCATGGACCGAGTGCGACGCCAAGTCCAACACTCGCTCCCGGGAGCTGTCGCTGAAGAAGGGTGAACCGTCATGCGTGCAGACCCGCACCATCCAGAAGAAGTGCAAAAAAGGTAACTATAGTAACGCCCTGGTGTACAACGTTGTTTCATGGGCGATTTGGTTAGCTTAAGGTTCAACTCAAAATGCTTCGAAATGCGACCACCTTTGAAAACGAAAAAGCAGTTTTTTCACTGCTCTTTACACAATCGTCATGAAAAACTATGTATACCGGACATTGGTAGTGTACTACTAATTGATTTTCATGAAGATGTGACCAACGGTGTGAAAAAATAGCTTTTTCGTTTTCTAAGATGGCTCTTCCAGTCTTTCTCAGTTGAACTTTAAGTGGAATCACTGTTGCGCAATTTTTTCATCATTTCTCGACAAACTAACGATAAATGCACATAGGTATAACATTGTTTAATTATTTGCAATTCAATCCAAACAAATAAAGCGAAACATCCGCGGGTTAACCAACTCGTTGGTTGAATCCTAAGTGGTGCCACAACCAGCGAATGCCCAACTATAGTAAATGTTGTTTACTAACGACTCGATATAAAAATTTACCCACCCACAGCATGCCGTTACGACAAAGGAGCCTGGTCCGAGTGTGCCCCCAATGGACAGATGTCCCGTACCGATAGTCTGAAGTCGAGCAGCGATGCCACCTGCCAGTCGCCGCGAGTAGTCAACAAGAACTGCAATCAGGGCAAGTCGAAAGACAAACAGAACAAACCGGCCAAAACCGAGAAGAAAGAGAAAGGTAATTGGACCATCTATCTTTTCGAGATTTTTACTGGACCGTTAAGGAGTATGGAGTACCGAAAGCCAGATGTTCTGCTACCAGGTTACATTGACGTAAATTTCATAACTTTGTAATGTTGCCTAGGATGTGCATCAATGCAACGATGTATAGTCCTATCCTGGGACGGGACGTGCAAAGTGAAAAAAAGCAAATGTCACCGCGAACCGGCAATGGCCTGTCATTGTGAACCGGACCTATCTTGACGATTTTCATTTTCTTGAAAGCAATAACGTTTGGGCAGTATCGTTATTTCCTGGCAAAGTCTATGACGTATTAAAAACAAAATGTTTGCATTTATAAAATTTGTTTTGAATCTATATTTATATGCTTTTGTTAAAAAAACATTTAGATATATGTTGAGGTGGAAAGAAGTTCCTATTGCTATCAGAATGCGTTAAAGAAAATATTTTTTTTCTATCCGCACTACTCCCGGTATATTGGCAATTAATAAAAAGAATAAATATTCCAAATAATTGATTTTGTTACTATGTTTTAATTGCCGCAAGGTATCGATTTTGATGGTTATTTTCGACTAATTTGAGACTAAGAGAAACGAAAGCAATGAAATTGAAAGACGTATAGGTATTCTAGAACGAATCAGTTATAAACTTAAAACGGAAAACTAGGACTAGGCAGGCTCATATGGACATGATCGAAAGGAAATGCGAAGAATTCTTTGTCTTCTGCTAAGTAGGAGTTGGGCGTTGCACCCAAGTCTACCGCATGGTCTACGGTAGAACATAACTTATCATCATGTTTTACCGCCGACGCCGGTAAAACATGATGATGTGTCACTTTTCGTTTAATTGATTTTACGCTGCTGTAATTGTGCATCAATTATATAAAAGCTCAATAATGAAATTGCCACAAAACTAAGAAAGTTAAGAATTTGGTATCAAAAAATAAATTCCAGGCTATTTTAGGATGCATTTATTAGATTGTTACAATTGTTACTTTATTACAAATATTTTTATGAAAAAAATAATATTTAAAAAAAATATTACTTTATTTTCTAACAAACAAATAATTCCATTCGTGAGTTTGATCACCTTAGCGACCGACAAATGCATATTTATATTAGACAGTGAAAAATTAATGCCGAATATATTTATTGAAAATTTTGAGGAGTATTTTTTGAATAATCAGTGAGATAATTATTTCATAAAATTAGTTAAACACTATGAAAAACTTGCCATCACCTTGTGTGAATAAGATTGGAGATTGTCAGATAAATAAATTGTAGATTGAATCATTTTAAAGTAGTAATTGTAGAATATTTTATTAATTTATTCTTTTGTTGATATTTTAATTCATTAAATAATAATAAAAATAATTAAATAGAATTCATATTTTCTTTGCTGCCACCGAATGATCGGCACCTGATAGATCATAACCCAAGCAGCATTCAATATTTTATAGCACGCTACAAGGGTAATCTAAGTTTTATGAGTGGCTATAAAACTACCATAAAACTTCAAATGTTACCAGGGAAGGAAGCTATGCCGATGTCCAAAACCTATGCTGGGAATAGGAAATAACGGTTAGATATGTTTTCTATGACATGCAGTCAAATTCCCAAATTTCGCTACTAATCACATGGCTGCACTGATTATATTTTGTGTCCAGCGGAGTTGAAAATATTCAAATTCATTGAATTAAAATTGATCATATTTAGCCGCACGCAGCTGAAAACGTTAAACGAACAAACCGGCCATTCATCCATGCAGTTTTTCATTCGGTTCCGATTATTACACGAAGTGACCGTACAGTAACGAATCAAACGCATCAAAGTAGGCCCTGGCACAATGTGAGCGATGATGATTGTTGTTTCATATGCTTTGTAGGCATATGAATATTTTTTTCTATTCACCGCGAATCGCACCAGGTTCATTTTCAGCCGTCAAATAAGAGCTTCGATTATTTTTACCTCTGGTGTCTAGTGTAATTATGGCGTAAATTACGTCAAGAGTTCGTTGCACATTGTTTTTTCACAGTAAGAGCTTAAATTTTTCAATTATCAACTTTCTAGAAATCCGCCTGTTTATCTCAACGATTTCTCTGACGTCACCGCAGAATTCGCGGGGTAGCAGGCCTCGCTTCTGAGAGCCGTGGTAGCACACTTCTGTCAATTCAAAAACAGCCAACAAAGTTCTATTAAATAATCGTAGTAACCTGTCCCCGCGTTTCCCGCAGGGAGGAGTACAGAAAATCTAGAACTAGAAGCCCCTCTTACAAAATCCTCAAAAATAACCTGCACAACTGAATCAACTTATGAAACATTGCGTCTCTCGTTCAAATTTGTGGAAAATAATGTGTGCGTAGAAATTAGTTTAACTTTCTCAGCAGAAAGCTTATGCAATTGCTCTGTTTATATCAGACCGGTGAAATCGATCAATCGATTGCGATCTATTAGTCTATGACAAGACAAATTCAAAATTCTTGTAAACAGTTATTTAATTTTCGACTCTAGGTAAAAATTAATGTCTCTAGATAAAAATAGGTACAAAACTCTACTACTTGACCGTTACGGATAATGAAGCTATAATCAGATTATTCATATGAATGATAACATAATTTATGTCATGTGAAAGCTACATCATTTTCCGTACATCATCGGCACAACTCTGTACCTCATCTGCACAGCTCTATCATTGACCTTTGCTTGAAATTATATTGCGAGCGAACTTTTCCTTGCAAAATAACAACAAAACCGAGAGGGAAAAAGAAGACCGTCTTCGCATGTCCCGTCCCAGGTCCTATCCATCTGTGATTCACTCCTACAGGAAATCAACATTTTTAGCATTCAAAATGCTTCATTCTGCTATCTGTGGTTGAGTTTCTATATCATTTTTAACCATTTTTAGTATAAATATTCACGATTTACAGTGGAGCGCCACTGTAAATAGCCGAAAAAGAATTTTAATGAAAAAATGTTTGGGCAAAATAACAAATAATTAAAAATATAAATAGATGCCTATGTTGTATAACTTACGGATTGGTTACAGTGCATCCCAAATTTTCTCAAAATTTGTGGTGTAGTGTCTTTTATTCGTCTAGCTATGAGCACAGACGAAGTTTTCAAAAAGTTTGCTAGACGTTTTTTCAAATAATTCCAAAAATAGGCCCTTTTCAATGTGCCAAAATTAAGCGTACATCATAAAGTTTAACGAAATAATTCTCCTTACCAGCTAAATCATTGCTAATAAACGTAATTTTCATTTGGAGATTGAAAGCAAATAACTTCTGCTTGGGATATAGGAATGTGATTTTTTACGATTTGAATATGATTTAATCTAAATGGCGAACAAGTAATAGAAAATTGATAATATGACTCTATTGATTGTAATAAATCTGTAACACCTTTTTTATAAACCTACTATAAAAAATAAGTCAATATATGAGATATCATTAAAAACTGAGCCGATATTGGACAAAACTGAATTTTGAGTCCTACTGCACGGACACGCTGAAAAATTAAGCACATTTGAACCAAAAATATGTGTTGTTGAATCCTATCATTTATTGATTATTACTTCAAACAACAAACTTATTGGTCTGAAAAAAAATTTTAATTGCAACAACAATAAATTTTTGCTTTTAATAAAAGCATTTTTAATTTCAGTAATTTTGTTTTAATTTCAATAAAATATTTATTAAAAAATGGAACAAATTTTTTTATTGAAACAATAAATAAATTTTATTGAATTGAATAAATAAATTTATTGTCTCTCGACCATAGGGTTGCCACCCCGCAGGGTTTGACCCGGAGACTCCGGTTTTCGATAGCAATCTCTGGGCCTCCGGGTTTTACATCAATTTCTCCGCGTTTGGTGGGAATAAGCATAATTTTATTTTTTTTAGCTTAGCTTAGCTTAGCTTAACTTAGCTTAGTTGACCACCCGTGAGTTTCCCGTGATTGATCAAAGCCTGTTGAAATTGCATATTCAACCAATTGTATGATACTTGGGAGTAGTTCATCATACTCAACGTGCAACCTAAAGAGACTAAGATTATAGTATGATCAATAACGTAGATGGCCACGCCCATGCAGGTCAATTTTTAAAAAGGGAAGGAATGTTAGTTCAACACTTGTGGCTATTATGACCGAGGAATTCTCTGCATCATCCTCAAGTGTCACAGGATAGGATTGGTGTTAGTCGGTAGGGAGATGAATCAGGATATATCTTGGTAAATATTGTGATTTAGCTAAATGCTCACGCGCTTTGTCTTTTCATTTTAGATCAAAGTTTGCAGGTGTGCGACCTCCAGTAGAAATATGAATCCATTCAAATAGGCATTTTAAAAATTATTCTTCCGTGGGGCGTAATGAAAGGATGACGCCGCGTGGAATGAAGGTCTATTCATCTATAGACAATATGATCTTAGCAATATGTACGAAGTCGCTCGCGATCAATTTCCGAGAATTCGAAACGAACAATTTGAACTCCGAACAACCGGCCATCGGGAGTAATGCTTCTTATTACAATTCAATAATCATTTTCAAAGTTTGTAGTACAAAGAAAGCGTACAAACGTATAAAAGATATCCGAAATGAATGTGAGAAAATTCACTGCGAAATGTTAATGACAAGTTGGCATCTCCACTCTCCCTATCAGACACGTTCCCATTAGAGGTGAGCGCCGCGCCGCCGATTTCAAGTAAAAATCGGCGGCTCGCCGGCGTCACGCCGATGTGCTTACTATTTTTACATGCAATCATAGGCGCGGCGTGGCGCACACCTCTAGTTCCCATAATTGGGTTAAATACCATTTGCAAACGACATGTTTATTATGGGTGACAAATATAATAAACACTGCGACAGGGGATCCATCGGTGATCCAGAAGAAGAATGGATGGGAGAACAGCAATACTAGCAAATACCGACTACCATTTGATCGGTGCAAATTCGAACGAGTGACGTAGAGTACTGCATTGGATGATTTTGAAGAAAGGACCAGGAGTGCGATTTTACGAAGTTTTAGCTTTCGATGGTCCTACATTTTCTGGCAAAGTGAAATTCTGGACTGTTGAGATTTTTATCACTGTTTAGGAAAGCAAAAGTATCAGTAAGTTAGTGTCAGGCCTTCATGAGACATCAAGAAGTCACTTTTGAAGGTATTCGTAAATGTAGATTTGTCGGTAGACGGTTCCAGATTTAATAAAAAAAAACCTTATTTAACACATCTACAGATTGCTTACAACATAAAAAACTTTTTGTGCAATTCGACAGCTCCATCTTAGGCCAATTCAATAAATTTCCTACATGAAAGTTTACTTTTTAAAAAAACGGTTTTAAGCTAAAGCTTTGCAAGTTAAACTACAGACTAACACTATGAGGGAATTCCTAGTGGCAGATCACTTGTGATGCATTTTTAAAAATCAGCGAAATTAAATGCATTTATTTCCATCAAAATAGAAATTCATAATGTATTTTGCGTTGCGTGCAATGTTTTTGAGTTGCGTGCAATGTTGTTTGCGTTGCGTGTAAGACGTCAAAACGCTACAGAAAAACTAGCCCTACATTTAACAAAACGTCGAACAAAGTGGATCAGCGTAGGACGTTTGTTAAGCAAACTTTTTTGCGAGGCAGTGCAAAGCTGATGCAAAAATGGAAATTAAATGCATTTTTTTCAATTTGATGCAAATTTGTTATACATTCTTAGAGTGATCTGTCCCTACACGGTAACCATAACAAACTCTAATATAACTACGAAGGACGCTTTTTGTTGAGAAACTGGGACTAGCCAATAAAGGAGTATATTTTTTTTACTCTCTTTTGAGTATACTAAATGTACGTCAAAATCTGCATACTTTTTACTCAAGGCATCAAAGTAAAAAATGCGTAGTTTTGGCTCACTAAACAAAGTAATAATGCGTAATTTATACTCTCACCTGCAGAGTTAAATACATAGTTTTTACTCCCATAAAATTAAAAATACTTAGTTTTTATTAATTACAAAAGTCACTTGAATTAGAAAATAATTTTTGTTGTATTGAAGTTTAAAACAAAAATATTCTCGAAATAAATTTATAAATTCAAATCTTCGAGAGTCTTTATCAACTTCCGGGTGTTCCAAATAATGACCGAATGTGTTGGATTTTCGGTTTGCTCGGTATTGGGTCTGCAGTTCCCAGTTTCTATAAACATATGCTGCACACCTATCTTCCTCTACGGGCACAAAATCAGCGGATATAAAGTCTTCTCCCAGACAGACGACGTTTACTATCTTTCTTCCACACAATTTAATTTGCGAGGACTACAAGACAAGATACTTTAATTCAATCTTGCTTCAAATTCAATAATACAATAATTACGTTAATTACCTGTCCGATTTGATAAATTTTCGCATTTATTTTCAAAAAATAATCCAGGAACTTAATGAAACCGTCGGTTATAAATCGAGTACTATAGTTTTAAAAATGGCTTCACGACATGGTGCAAATTTTCTTTTCTCAATGGTAATTATTTTTTACGCATTTTCGTTCGTCATTGACATACTTGAAAATTCATAACAAATACTCTTGGTTCGCAACTACAATTCACTCATTTTTTTGACGTTTTCGCCGTATACTCGAAGATGTGCAAAACGTGGACATAAAATGAGTATTCGATATTTACCGTGTAGGGGAATTCCCTCAAAAAACATCGATCCAGCAATTTTCCCAGCACACTAGCTCCACCTTTGATTCACAATCCCAAACACTCATTTGCTGGTGGGTTACCCCTCAGGTTTAAGAACAATTTTGCACTAGTGGTCATATGTCAGTGGCGCCATAATTGCAAATGTGGCCACAGTCCCAACTACAAATATATTTAAAATGATCGTTAAAGCGGGCGAAGCAATGTTTTCGAGTGTTATGTCTGTTAGTCTGTGGTTAAACCTTGGCGTGGAAGAGCCGTTACTTAGTGTAGAATTAGATTTCACCACACGGCTTCATAATTTTATTCTTTATGGAATTAATTGATTCTTTACAAAATATTTTAAAAGTGAAAGTTAATTATTACTCTGTTTCAGATTTATTTTGCCCGACTAACCCCTGGTTTCAAGGTGGCGAAGATGAGTTCACCAAATATTGCTGATTTCTTTCACAAAGCAATGAAAATGAAAAATAGCAAATTTACTACACATTTAGAAAAGTAATATTTCACTATATGTTACAATTGAAATGTTGCATCCCACCAAGTCGCTAAAAATGGCGTAAAAAAGTTATTTTGCTGCAATTTAGTGGTGCTTATTACCAACTGCAGCAAGGTATGGCAGATTTGTTTTAATCCATCTGACTAAGTCAACATCAAACGAATTCTTCCGGCGGTGTTGTTGCTACTGCTGCAGCGACCCTTAACTGTTGGGACTGTGGCCACATTTGCAATTATGGCGCCACTGACATATGAGCAAGCATATGGGGGATAGACCTCTAGTGAAAAAGTGTTCCCAAACCTGAGGGGTAACCCACCAGCAAATGAGTGTTTGGGACCGTGAATAAAAGGTGAAGCTAGTGTTCTGGGAAAATTGCCGGATCGATGTTTTTTTAGGGAATTCCCTCATAGTGTTATGTCTGTTAGTCTGTCCCTTTGTTGCGACCTCTGGTGATGAATAACCGACACCACATAGTGCTTCCAATGTGATGCCGATGCCCTGCCTCCTTTGCTCTCCTTTTCCTGCACACTCAATTCGTCTCGGTAATTTCCCAACAGCTGTGTAGTCAGCAAATTTAGAAACATATCTCAGTAAAGTGAGATTAGTTTGCTGATTTTCGGTGAAATATTTTCCGAGTCTCAGCACTCAAACGTAACTCCTACTGAGACCCAGCAAAAAATAATGTTTGCCGAATCTCAGCTGTTGAGATTTCGGCATACGGTAAAAGATACAAAAAAATTTCGGCAGATTCGACAGAAAAAAATAGTGTGTGTGTTAGTTGTGGAGGAGAGTAATGCTCATTCAACTGATCCTCCACTGCGAGAGTAGCTGGTGCTTTTGTATTCTTGGCACTTACTCAGGGAAGTGAAATACCACACTAGATTAAACCGACAAAACCGTGAAAGATTTACAGCTTTACTTTAATGTAATAATAAAAAGCGATTAAAGTGCTCTAAAATGCAATCGTTTTGATGGCAATTTCTGTCTAGTTCCACGCAAAATCCACCCCCCCCCCAAGTCAGTGAAAATCTCCGGGCCAAAGCCTCTCCAGAGGTGGTAACCCTACTCGACCAATAATTTTATTTATTGAATTAAATCCATATTTTTATTGTACTGTAGGTACTCTTTTTTATGTACATTCACTGACAATAGGGCATTGCAAAAATCACTCTTTTTTAATTCTCAAGCTCAGATGCCAAATTTCACATCATTTGACCAATTCTAGACCCCCGCCCACTTCGCTTGAAGTTTTTGAAATTGGTACTATGAGAAAATATGGAGGAAAAATATATTCAATGCTATATAGCACTCAGAAAATTTTAAAGGAACGAAAAGAAGAAAGAAATGCACAATTTCGCACAAAGAGGCACCTTGAAGAGCTACATTTTTGTACCACTCCTCACTGGCCAAGAGAGAGGAAGGTGAATCAAACTACAATTTAGATAAAGTTTGATCGGAAGAACGTTTTTAATCTGTTTTTTGGTTGCCTTCTCAGCTTTCGTGCGCGTGGGACCAAGATGAAAACTAAAGAGCAATGTTTCGCATGAAAAGTGCAAAGAGCATTTCTATTCTTCTCTTTGTTTGCACTGAGTTGCATTCCATCCCTGACCTTCAGTCACTTTGAAAAAAACCTAATCCTGCCAAAGCAAAAACAATGATAACACTGACGTATTTAAATTGGTTGGAAAGCCTAAGACTTTCTATCACATATTCCTCTTCATATCACAGTATCTGAAATGATTGCATTTCGTTTCCCACGTCAAATTACGGTCTTGTCAAACTGCAAATGGCGTGAAAACCTAAAATGATAAGGTAATCACATATGTAAGGCGAGAGTTTTGATTTTACGCTTGGCAGGATCGGTATAATGTAAATACGGCATCGCTATATAAAAACAATTCATGAAAACGAAATTAATTGAAATATAAAAAGTTTGCACTTTCAAGCTTTCTGAGCTATCTTGAATCTAAATTAGTTATGAAATTTGCGTTTCAACTTTGTCTGATCAGAATGCGACACTAACTTAGTGACAAGGCTAAGCTAGCGCCGGATTAACGCTAGCTCCAAAAATACAGCGTAAACAATACACTCTCAACTACTTCTACCCAAATTTAGAAAATACCCAATGGGTCATTTTCTACAAATTTTTTTCCGTGATGTAAATAGATGCGCGACAACCTCTAATAGCGATTTTCTTGAAACCGCGTTTTAAAAATTGGCGAACTTGATAACTCAAAAACTAATCGACCAATTGAGTTGATTTTTTAAGAGAATGAAAAATCTCATATTTTAATGTAAAATTCGCTCATTTTTCTTCAAAATAATGTGGAGAATAAAACATTTATTCAGTTTTCCGTGGTTAATCGACTTGCTACACATATTAGGCACTCCCACCAAAAAAAAAAACAAGTTAATCCGTTTGAATAGTTTTTGAGTTATCGTGTCTGCCAATTTGAAAAATGCGGTTTCGAGAAAAACGCCATTAAAGTTGCCAATAGATTAAAATCTGCGTGTGTTACAGCAAATACGCGCGAGGAATACAAGGCGGTCTAAAACAAAAGATTTTCAGCGAGGCCACCGAGATTGTAGAGACCGCAGTTTATGCTTCCCACACTGCTCTGGTGGAGAGCAATGCTCGTTTGGCTTATCCTCCACAGCGAGGTTGCTGGTGCTTTTGGATTCTTTGTGGTTAGCCGTGGAAGTTAAATTCTACACCTATCTAAACCGACAAAATTATTCATCAACGCGAACAATTTACAGCTTTGTGTGAACGGTACAGACAAGTGGTGCGCATTACGCTTTTTTCCAAAACAAAGCACTCAACGGTCGATATAACTCAATTTCGTAATTTTATAACCAATGCTACATTGATAACCCGTAGAGTTACAAACTCAATAGATAAGAAAAATCGTTTAAAATGTTCTAAAATGTCGAGCGTTCGTAATCTGTTTACAGGCCTCATTTTGACAATAGTTGTTTACGTCATTGGGCCAGTAATAGGAAGTCATACTAAGTCCAAAGCAAGCATTTTACATCAGATATTTTACGGAATTGAATAGAAAACAACTGCATTTCCGATCAGATAGGGCAAAAATATAGTGATGTAGTTCAGCACAAATCAAATTATTCTCATTAAAAACTGGGAGGCTTATCCAGCATAAATTTTTGAAAAGAAACCCCTGTATTGAAACTTCAATATCAATTCTTCAAAAGGGCTAATGAGATTTTTGTAAACAAACCAACTTTGCTCATTATTCCGCTATCGAGTTGAATTTCATGAAAGATACACATGAATCAACATCAATTTAATGTCTTCTGTGTTGAAATTATAACAAATTAAGAGAAATCAGCAAAACAAAAGATTGTTTACAAATCTTATTAGCCCTATTCAATAGTTGATATGGATTTAAGAGTACGACACAGATCTTACACTAGGGCCCAAACCGTAATGTACTCAAATGGAGAAAAATCAGTTTGTATATTAGACGTTGCTTTTCTAAATGCAGCTTTTATTGTAGGTAGAAACCTTATAACGATATAACAAAGAGTTTGATTCCTATATGTTCTAGTTGGTATAAACTAAAATACAGTCGTGATTCGCTGGTTGGGCCACAGCTCTGTTCAACTAACGAATTTGATTCGTTAGTTGGACCGACTGACAGATGCCAAAAACTCTCCAAAGGAGACGTTAGTAGTGTAATTGCATCTATTCACATCTCTAATAATTGTCAGATTGATTCTCAAAGTAAATTTGACAAAAGATTTTGACATTCAGATGCTTTTTAGTTGGACAATGGTCCAACTAGCGGAGGTCCAACTAAAAAGCCGTCCAGTTAAGAAGTGTCCAACCAGCGAATCACGACTGTAATTCATACGCCCCAACCCGGTCAAACCATTCGGAATTTGATTCGGAATCCTAAATGGAATCAGTATGGATTACAAATCAAATGCAACAACCGATTCTGAGTCGGAATCGGTTGTTGCATTTGATTTGGAATCCATAATGACTCCATTCAGAAATCCGAACCGGTTCCGGAATGAGTTTATGAGGAATTTACTTCAGTCGTAGCACATAGGACTAATCTCGAGACACGAAAGCAGGTCCGACTATTAAAAAAAATAATATATTTCAAGTTGAGTTAACCCCTGAAGCCTTAGCTCACAGTTCACCTACTTCCCAATAGACTGCATTAGATTTTTCATCGAGTTTAAAAGGAAAGCATAGAAATCGATGAAAATTAGAAAGTCGAAACGTATTCTCATTGACCTTTCTATTCCCGTTGAAAAAGAAAAGGCGCTGAATTATTTCGTGATGAAAACAAAATATTTTGCACTGCAAAATCGATTGAGGTTAGGTATTTCCTGATGAAAACAAACCAATTACCTTTGACTTGAATTTGCATCTGTGGTTGTAAATGAGCTGTCAGAAATCTTAATACGCGAAGTGTAAACATAAGACAAATGTCGTATGGTCCGGGTTTTTTGTTTTCATATTTATTGCCGATGGGACGTAGAATTTAAAAATTGGTTTTTTCGGATTCTGATTAGTCTTGCGCCACTTTGTGATTACTGTATCGGTAGGTAATCAGCGTATTGTCATTTACAACAGGTAGGTTATTATTTTTTTCTCTTTGAGTGGTGTCGGGGTATAATTTTGTTTATCGTTCCAATACACTACCATTTTCGGTTGGAAGGAATGGTAATTATTTCTCTGCAAAAGCATTAGATGTATTATTCGAAAAACAATTACGAGAATAATTATGTTTTCAAGGACGTAATTGAAAGGACATACTCATTTACAAAAGTCGGATATAGGACTCTTTTATATAAGCGTATGTACAGTTGTAAAAATAACAATAAAAATGTCGCTTACGACATTTTGTTACGCGCGTATCTCCACATTGAAGCGGTTCTAATATTTATGTTTATACGACCGTGGGAAATCAAAAGGACGTATACGTTGTTTGAAAAAATATGGTTGATAAAACATGTACGACTTTTTTCAATTTAATTAAAAATTTGGCAGCCTGCCGTTTTTGGAGAATTCTATTCGTGTGATACGATAGTAAGGTTAGGAAAGAGTGGTGTTGCGTAGATAACTCAGTTTCTTTACTACTGTCACTTACGGCCTTTTGAAAACCCACCCGAGATGTTGTCGTTTCTTCTCTCGGGAAATGTGTTCAACTGACCAGTGTTGCCAAATTACTCCGAACAATACAGAACTTACTACCTAACACATTTGGCAAACACATTAAACCGATATTTGTTTACAGCTCGCAAATGGAGGCGAAAATTCGTGAAGCTGTACAATAAGGCCGGCAAAGAGAATATGGTAGCACAACGATAGGTACTGGTCATAACCTTCGAAAAGCACTAACAACTTCTAGCACTGCTGGGATTTCTATCGCACTGCGTTGTGTTCAAAATTAATACACGTAACTTCTGATTCCGTAAAGCACAGGTTTGTGATCATAGAAACATTGATCAGAATTAAACCGTTCTAGTGTTCGAAATGATTGACAATAACAGACAAATGGCAAATAAAACATAGGGATGTCGAGTCTTCATACCAACGATACTAACATTCCAGTTTAAACTGAATTCTTCCCATTTTTACAACATCCAGTCCAACAGTCAATTGGGCAAATCTTTCAATTTTATCCAACTTTTTTTAAAGTTCATTTATTTGGTTTTTCCTCATATTGTAATTGCCTTCAACCAATTTTCAAGCGAGTGGTGGGCTGATGGCGAGTAGCCCAGAACTTATTTTAACCCACCGTGACCCCACTTGAACTCTTATACCTAGAGTAGAATTGGGTCAAATAAATATGGAGGTACAATAGGTATAGGGCGTTATCTTTGCTATGTTATTACAGAGGTCGCTCATGTTACGAGAATTAGATACACGGTAGAGAACATCGTTGACGACTGTCATTTCAGCTGTTACTGTGGATCAGCTGTATTATTTACGGCGTCGTTTATGTTTTCGTGTGTTGTTCTGCTAAAACGCATTATATTTTGTCCTCAGTACAGTACATTTAATCAATGTAAAAAAAAGTCAAGTAATTAATGCTGAACACGAGTTTTGTGTTGTTTTTAGATATTTTTGTTTTTGAAAAATTACGAATTTCAACATGAAACATACCCTTGTGGGCACGATAGATTAGCCGTTAGGGGACACTATAGGTCACTACTATAATGTAATATAGAATTATTTTAAAAGGAAAATTGCGCGTAATTTCGTGCGAAAATTCTCTGTTGCAACTGTTCAAGATGGCGCCAGTATTCGATCAGCCTCTAAACAGTTCAAAGTTCTGTTCAAAACATTACGTGCTCGTGTGAAAGGAAAATTCTCGCCATGAATGAAGGCGCGTCAAATATTTCGCGTGAGCCAACAATATAATAATTTAAGGTATTGTTGAAGTAGATAGTCGAAAAAACATGATCGAAAAAGAGAAAGAAAACCCAACCCAAAAAAAACCTGCTCCGAATCACAAACGTGATCGTTGCACAGCTAAGCAACCACGTGAATCGGAATGCACAACTTCAATTCCACATTCTGGCAACGACGAGAACACCGAAGAAGTCATTTGCAAGTATAAAGCCAGCATTTCCTTCTGCGGTTTCATGATTTTTCACATCATTTGCCATTCCTCATTTTCTTGCCTGAATGACCAATGACCAATGTGTTATTAATTTTTAAATATTGTGCAGCTTTCATGTTTCTTGTTTTATCTAGTCTCGAATATAGTGACCTATCGTACCCCCGATTTTGAAAACATCGGAAACATTCACCTTACTGGATTTAGCTTGAAAAATATATAGCCAGACATAAAATCATTAATGCCAAAAAAGTTCCGAGATGTACAACCTTTCCAACGAATGCATGTTTGTCAAAATCAGTGCAAATGTACCATCGCACGAGCTCGTGAAAAAAAACTGAACCCACTCTATTCTACTTATGAGTAAAATGGTTTGAGTACTTTCATTCGATTTCAAGTAAATTTTACTAAAACACAAAGACCGTAGAGAGAAAATCCGGGCCCACATTTGGTCTGGCTGATCAAATAATGAAAATGAAATTAATTTTAGAAAACATAAAGAATAAAAGTTGAACAAACTAGGAACAGAGAAAACAAAACATGAATGAAACAACAATCTAAAAAATATAGATAAAAAATTAAATTAAATTCACTATGCTGTATTTCTCCTTCGTAGAGAAAAAATTGGGTAAAAACCATTTTTTCTCCACTAACGAGAAAATTGTTTTAATCCGTAACTGTTGCGCGTAAAGAAAGGCGTGTCGAGTTCCTCTCATCAAAATGCGACATATTTTGGTACGAGTCTTAAACTCGCCGGAAAGTTCAACGAACGAATTAAACAGGCGTCTGGGAAGCGCATGCTACAAATAAGGACACAAGTGATGATCCTAATGGTCATAATAGATTATAGTTGTATAACGGTTCTAAGACATTGCGCATTAGTTTTAAATGTTTCTGTTGAACATATGATGTGTTAAACCAAAAGAAAATCAAGCGTTGGCTTCACACAGGTCACAATATATGTACAATATACTCAACATTTTTCGAAATTAGCAAATTACGTAATAAATCTGTGGTCGCGAGAGAGTAAGTAAATATTTTTAAAAGCAACTTAATTCTGCATTTCAGGTCTGCCGTAGCTACAGAAAGAGATTTTGAAAATAATTTATAACCTCACCTGTTTTTCGTTTTTCGAACACAAACTAATAATGTTTATCAATAAAAACTGGTACTAACAACATTGTTTTTTTTTTCTATTCCCCTTAAGGCCTCCGCAAGAATCGCCAGTAAGATGCAGTATGTGCGTTTCTTTTAATAAATCATCGTCACCTTCATACCAACCACACAAACACACACATACACACGCAATCATCGTTCAACTTCCACACAACAAAATCATGCGGCAAAACTAGTGCTCGGAATCGCACGGACAACGTTTCGCCCGAGAGTTGCCCAAATTAGCATCTTCCATTTAAACACAACAGCTTCAGGAGGCAAACTCAATACAAATAGAGACTAAGCTGCTACAGCAGGAAATGTTGCGAGTCAACGAAATCAAATATCTGTGAGATCTTAAGATGCACAGCGAAACACACAATATACGAAAACACACGAACACCTATACACAATATATGACATGCTCAGCTCATAAACATAAACACACCCACAGAATCGAAATGACAACAAGTTGCGAACGCAAACTTGCACGGTTCAATACAGCCAGAACTCACATTCATATATTCGTTTTAAAAATTGACATTTGTAAAGTAAGTAAACTTAAACAAGTTTATTAAGTTGAATTAAAAAGAATAAAAAACGATTGAGAAAGGAGCCGAACATAACTTACGTGTTGAATAAAACTAATTATAGCTATTGAACAGAAAAGTGAAGCGGAGTCAGACCCCATTTGTATAACAAAAAATAACAGGAAGCAGAACCGCATTCGCAGAAAAAAAAACTGTGGATCTGTAGGAAGGAGTTGAATAAATTCGATAAACTTATCGAAGAGCAAATCAACGACAAAAATGAATTTGAAACAAGCCGTAATCAAAGTTAAAACTGAACAAAAAAAATAACAGGAAATTTTCTGCTGAAAGCGAGCCAACCCTAAAAATGCTATTCTTGAGCCAGATATACAAAACAGCAAGAAGACGAGCCATTTCTCAAATTGATTCCATTACCTAATTAGAGTAGACGATGCTAAGCCAAGTTATAGAGAAATTGTAAAATTTTACTATAGTAATGTGTATATCCAATATCCAAAGCACCCGATATTTAGAACCAGCCATTTTTCATGTTCGATTCGTAGACCCTCTTTTTGGTTGGCCAAACATAACTATATAAAAGTAGATCCAAATTTAAAATAGCAAACGAAACAGCGAAATCAAAACAATTTACTGATCAAAATAGCGAAAGTTTCATTCAATCCCAATCCCGTCGACAAATAGCTCTTGTATGTTTGATGTTCAGCGTTAAAATTTAATTATTTCACCATTAAACTACAAATGACCTTACTAACATAGCAAACACAAAACAGAAATTGAGGTGTAAATCTGTGTTTTCGAGTTCGAAGAAGGCTAAAAAAGAGCTAAAAAAGATAAAAGGATTCATGGATTACGTGTTTTAGATAAACAAATAAACGGAATAAAGAGATACACTCGAGCGTACAAGACGAAGTCGGAAAGTTGGTTCTGAAGCCCGAATATTGCCGAACGGATCGAAAATAAAAACCGGTGGAAAAGCATAAAGCCGTAGCAGAGAAGGGTTGACGGAAATCTGGAAACAACTAGATAAATATTTATAGACAGGAGGAATAAAGAAGCAGACAACATATACAAATATTCTAAGTATTATTATTACTGTAAAAAAAACATGTCTCATTCTAAACAATAGAAATGGAGAAGCAAACGTGAAACCAAAAATTATTACGAAAAATTCGACGAATATGTGCTCTCTGTTCAAAATATTTCCGCAGGTTCATTACCTGCATTACCTTGAAAGTATTTTGAGTTTTGCTTGTGCTTTTGTGTTTCAGCAGAAAACGGAAATATTCCACCTTCATGTGCTATGACATCTCCACTTTTCGACCGTTCGATACTTCGAGGAGTATACATACTGTTCCATAC
Organism: Topomyia yanbarensis; assembly: GCF_030247195.1. Classification (NCBI taxonomy): domain Eukaryota; kingdom Metazoa; phylum Arthropoda; class Insecta; order Diptera; family Culicidae; genus Topomyia; species Topomyia yanbarensis. The sequence continues at coordinate 349,851,570 of NC_080672.1, read as the reverse complement.
ATTGATTTTGATTCTGCTCATTATTAAAAGCATATACAATAACTGTAGATTTAAAATATCAAATTTCTTAATAAAACATATTCTTTTGTGATATGTTGTAAGGATGCTGTGTTTTATTTCAACTATCGCTGATGACAAGGCTGGTCTAAATCTTGTTTTTGTACTATATTTTCATTCAATGCGATACAAATACGTTTTTAGCTTATTACTAAGGGACCATCCATAAATGACGTAGCATTATATGGGGGAGGGTGGAGTTTTGTATTTTGTGATGATGTGTGACGACAGGGAGGTAGGGGGTCATGTCATGCTACGTAGCTTTTTTAAAGGGGAATAGGGGTTGACCTGATGTCACAAGAATCTTATCCGTTTCCTCTAACTAGCATCGTTTTTGATTTTTTTAAATTTTTTACGAGGACAACGAGGAGGGTGAGGGTTACGGTCAAGCTACGTAATTACCAGGGGGTATATAGAAGTTTGTGACGAAATGCTACGATGGGGGAGGGGGGTGTTAAAAATCACTCAAAAATGCTACGTCATTTATGGATCATCACTAACCAGCAAGTCTCTGAAAATTTTCAAGCGCTAAAGTACCGTAAACCGGGGTATGGAGAATAAGATTGAATGGTTTTACCTAAAATTGTTCGCTTACAGCTATTTTTCCAAAAATGATATCAAGTTGAAGTCCGTTTTCGTATTTCGGGGTGACTTTGATAACCTGCATGTTCACCCACATTAAGTTATCATTGTCAATGTTTTTCATTGAAATGCTTGTTTAAACTGATTCTGGAAAGATATTCATTGTTAAATAGATGTTAATTGGTATTATACAAAGTATTTCAATGTACTGTAAAATTCGAGTAACCAAAATTCCTATAATTCGTGTCCAACTAGAATAAAAGATCCTGAAAACCTTTAAAACTGCTAAAATTGTTTTATTTCAGTGCTTTATCGATGTATAAAAAGTTTCATCCATTCTTACACGTTGGAATATTGAACAATAAAAAAATGCTGCGAATTTTAGCTTAAAATAATTTGAAATAATTGCCAACTAGTTTTACAAAAAATGTATTTAAAATAAACAAACTCTTAAAACTAAAGTTAGTACATCCCCAATCTAAAGGAAAATAAAAATTCGCTTGTAATTTATTACTCTTTCTGAGATCTATTTGTTTTATAAAAAATTGACACTTTACGAAGCTTCGTAAAAATAAGGTAAAGTCAAATTTCGGTTTTTTGTAGTTTTTGTACCCAAAAACCGAACAATATACTTAAAAAGTATAACAAATCAGCATTTTATAAGTTTAGAGTAAAAATCAGTTCAAATTAAAATGATTCGGTAGATTATTCTGGTTTAATAAGTGATCTAGGAAAAAAGTTTCGAGTGATCAAAGTCACCCCGCTGATCAAAGTCACCCCGGTTTACGGTACATCTAGTTTCCAAAAGTTGGAAAACTGTCGTGAGTTCCTCCACCTAGCTATCATTTTTGCTTAAGAGGGATCTCATCCAAAATTTTCAAAAATTGATTTTTGTTTTCTTTGTATTTTTGAAAGGTATAAGTGTCTACTATGTTGTGTTAAACCAGTTCTTCGATCCGAGCATCGAAAAATTTTCTACATGCCATTGTTCAAAGCGGCATCCTGGCCGCCATGGGACGCTTTCGATTCGAGACGCGCTAGAAACCTTTTCATGGCAGTATGCATGTTCCCAGAATCCCAGTAAAGTTCAGCCGGAAATGAACTGGAACTCTGGCTGGTTCCAGTTCGTATTCCGGCTCCAGTGACACAACCGCTTCTAACTAGAACTACTGGACCCGGAATGCGAACTGGAGCCAGCCAGAATTCCGGTTCATTGCCGGCTGAGCTTAACTGGAATGCTTCGTGTTGCACTGTACATGTGTACAGGTCTCGAGAACATATTTCACGGTTAGATCTGCATCGTAAACTAATCATGAATTATCAAACAAACACTGCAGTGGCGTAGCCAAGTGGGGGGGGGGATTTGGATGTTAGCCCCCTCCCTCCCACAACCAGAATTGATTGGATTGAAAAAACAATTACTTGGTGGTGATTAATGAAATTAAATGTTGTACAATAATAATTTTGGAAGTATATTGTCTAATCACTTCATTGTTTTAGGGATCATGAGGACTTTTGTCAAATTATCATGAGCTCTTTTTTGAAGAGATGTTCCAAAATTTGGATTAGGGACAATGCTTAAAATGGGAAGCGAAGTTTAATTAGGTTGATTGTCTATAAACATAAACTTGCTCATCGAAAAATTGCATACATTTCATAGTGGAAAGATGAAAAATTACGTTGTTTTATGTCGTACGAGGTTGATAATTTCAAAAACTACCTCTCAATCATATTGACTATTGGCAACAGTGTATATATGAGCGTTTGCTTGAACGGTTTAATAAAAATGTATATACGAAGACTCGTTTTGGAGTTGTGAACTAATAGTGAAGAATAGTAAAATTAATTCTCGAAAAAAAAGATGGGTAGGTAATGTCAGAGACATAACCGATATGAAGTAGAATAGACTTAGACTGGTAATTCAATTGTTGTAATTTTTCTATCTTTTGCATGGTTGCATTAAATTCAGCTATCAAGTATTTCTGTTATTTATATATATGCATTACCTACACGTACATCCTTTGCGATGCGTTTATGCAAATGAAATTTCGGTCCTACTTCGAAACTTGCAAACGTCCGTCTGAACACATGTGTGGCAAAATTCAACTGCTAGGTTTGTTCCCAACGTTCCAGTGGGTATTTTTTTTTTCAAGTGAATAGTACTACCTTTACTACTGACATTATTGAGTATTTCATTACACATATGTATTAGGGTGTCCCAAAATGACATCATGTTAAAAAAGTCATCGGGCTCACTTCTTAAATGAAAGGTTAGGGTGTTAGCATCACTTTCTTCTTCGGAGTGAATTTTTTAAAACGCTTCCTACTGGTGGCGAATTTTGATTTTTTGCTAAATGGGCCGATTTTGGATAAAATTTCAAATTTTTGCCTGTTGAAGTGGTCCTGAATTGTCTTAAATTTTTTTCAGCATTTTTTTATTTTTTTGGAGATCCAAATGGAGAAGTTTGGTTAGTTGGTTTGTACAATTTTTGAATTATAAGAGCGGCAAAGCCATTAAAACTTAGTAGAAAGTGAAATTTTTGGTGTTTTTCAGTATTTTTTCTTCAAAACTGGGTATCTACAAAATTTTAAAAGTATAGAAAACACTTTATATAGTTGAGCCGAATACAGGGGCCTAATTTTGCAAAAGAAAGTGTATAGCTACGGCCAATGGGGTATGAGTTATTAAGTTTTTGTTAGATAACCTTTGACATTTTTAGAAATTCATCAAAAATAATGCTGTTCCAAAAAGTAAATCAGTTCAAATATGCTTTGACCACACATTGTTTTTAGGAAAATAGAAGGCAAAAGATGAAAAATTACGTTTTCTGTACGTCTTTAATATGTCAGGACGAGGTTTAATGAGTATCTGATGATTTTTTTGAACTTAAATTATAATAATAATAACTTTGCTAATGACGCAAGTCTCTAATTATTTTTTTAAGAATTAATTCTCCATAATTACTTCTAGGAGGCATCTTCAACAAAATAATTGTATCAGAAGATGCGCTGTATGTAAATACGCCAATCAATTCAGCCTTCAAATATACGCGATAACTTGCCATTAACTCGACATATTTGTTTAATTTTAGTGTTTTTCAAACCCGCTAGGTTGCTATTAGTATGCAAAATAATTTTAAAAAAATCGTCAAATGCTCATAAAACCCGATTCTGATGTAAAAAACGCCATTTTTCAGCATTTTCCGAAAAATAATATGCGGACTAAGCACACTTAAGTTGTTTTACTTTGTAGAACAGTGTTATTTTTGATGAATGTTATAAAATGTCAAAAGGTTATTTAAAAAAAACTTAAATAACTCATACCCCATTGCCCGTAGCTATACACTTTCTTTTGCAAAATTAGGCCCCTGTATTCGGCTCAACTGTATAAAGTGTTTTCTATACTTTTAAAATTTTGTGGATACCCAGTTTTGAAGAAAAACTACTGAAAAACATAAAAAAATCACTTTTTACTAAGTTTTAATGGCTCTGCCGCGCTTACAATTCAAAATTTGTACAAACTAACTATCCAAACTTCTCCATTAGGACCTTCAGAAAATAAAAAAAATGCTGAAAAAAATCTAAGGTCGTTCAGGAGTACTTCAAGAGGTATGCATTTGAAATTTTACCCAAAATCGGCCCATTTTGCAAAAATCAAAATTCGCCACCAGTACTCCCTACTTTAGCAAATTCACTCGGAAGAAAAAAGTGCTCCAAATACCCTAACCTTTCATTTAAGAAGTGAGCCCGATGACTTTTTTAACATGATGTCATTTTGGGACACCCTAATATGTATAGTGGGATCAAAAGGCATTCGTCTAGCTGCTTTATTTTAGAAATAGACCACTTTGAAGCATGGCATGCACAAATGAAATAAATTAAAGGCCAAATCGGTTGGCAAATACTACTTGGACTCACTGTTAGTTAAACTCACTCCATAGTTAAAAACCAGTAGAAGGGCATTTGCCTATGGAATGTCAACATTGGAGAATTCAGGCTAATGTCCTATAAAAATAATATATTCAAACCTTAACCAACCAGGTTTCTTCGCAATAACCCTGCAATTGGCACGTATGATAATAACGGACAACAAATGTAGTACCAGGACATTACTCTCAGCGGAGTATTTTACTTGTAGAGCAGTGAAATTCGCTAGCAAAATAAGTAAAATGAAAATCCCGCTTCACGTTTCACAGTTTGCCCCCAGAATCAAACCATCAACAGAAACTATCAGTATTCAACAAAACAACATAAGCTCCTTCAAATCGTCAATCGCAGCCACAATACCGTTTGCTAAAAGAACACTAATAAGTGCACTCTGGAGCGCGCGCCGTGGTGAATATATTTGAGAACGCCACAAATAATTTGTAAGAGCAAGAGAGCGGGGTCTTTCTCACCCAACTAACCCACCGCCGGCGAACACTTGAAATTTGTTTATTTAGCTCCGAAAGAAAGAGCGTTCTATTGGACATCATTAGGTTTGTTCCAGTACATGGAAGTTACTCCCTGTTGCTCCGGAGCAAAACATTCTTGCTCCTTTTCACTCCGGTTTGCCACCAGAAGAAGAAAAATTAGAAGATGATAATACAGGAACGATTTTCTCCCTGTTTGCTCCGGAGTACTTCCAGTTTCTCCTGGTACTGGAACAAACCTATTGAAATGATGCCTGGCGGCAGTCATGGAATATAGGGGAAGATGGGGTAAAACGCACACCCGGGGCAAAATGCTTATATCGAAAACAGCTGGAAATTTCTAGAAAACGGTAACACCAGTCGGAAGTGCGCCGTAGTAAACATACACTGTCAAAGTTTGATAACCGTACATCAATAGCAGCTCGAGAAATAAACAATAGATAATAACGTGCTCTTCTCATGTAATTATTGTGGCTCGTGCAACAAGGATTTTCCGCTCTTATAAATCCTGTTTTACTATTATATTAGAGCATTCCAGTTCTATTTATACCGTTGTTCATTATTCTGTTGCACTACATATGAAAAATCTACTAAATAATTTACTTTTTGCTAAATTAATATCTCTGCTCCATCGGGGGCAAAATAACCCTTTTCTCTGATTTTGCTGCTTTTTAATCGAAAACTGAAAAATCGTTCTGAAAACCTACCAATTGCATAACCAAAGGCTATTTAATGGCACACTTTTGTGAAGTCTCGTCAGAAAACAAAACTACTTGCTTATTTGCCGAGCATTATGCCCCGTTGTTGCGGTGCATTTTACCCCGTTGTTGTGGTGCATTTTGCCCCGCTTATTTTTCAAAGGGTGATTTTTAATGATTTTGAAGAATTGAATTATTTCCATGTTTTTTTAATATTTTGCAAAGCGTTATGATTTTGATTACAGAGGAAAATGTTGGCTAAACGACATCATTAATTAAATTCTCCCAGATTATATTTCCTTAGGTGGTGCGTTTTACTCCATCTTCCCCTATTGCTTCGAGCTGACGGAACGTAGCAACTACTACGAGGTCAGAAAGCAAACTGACGATTTTTTTCTTATGTGCTGCTTTAATATGTGAGTCGCGGTTCACTGGATGCAAAGATGCGGTGCTAGCAACGCTCGGTGTTTGGTTGAATTGTTCGAACCAATCAGCGCTGACAATTACCACTTTCACAAAAAATACATTATTTTTGTTATTTATAGTAATGGTACATTTTACGGAATCAAATACAATATACGTGCACATATTTCCGATCAGATAGTGCAAAAATATAGCGATTTCGATCAGTACAACAGAAGTTATTCGCATTTAAAAACTGAGAAAATATCTCAGCAGAAGCTTTGAAACGGGACCCCTATATTGAAACATTAGAAGTATTCTACTTCAAAAAATTTTCGGTTGCGATCACATTATTTCGAAACTGTCAACTTTTTTTTATACTAAAAATTCATTTGAAACGGCTCAATGCGTTAGCACAACTGAGCCGTGGGTCTTTTAATTTTTTTTTACAAAAAGTAAAAATTAAAAAAAATGAATTCTAAGAATGTCGGTCTGCCAGATCTTGTTGACGCAGTTTGCTGCTGCGTGTTGAGATCATTTTCCTTGGCGGTGAAGCCGCTTGGGGGTCATTCAGTCTGCCTTCTCTCGCGTTATCGTTCCCGTCCATGTCCTCATCGGTACTGCTTTCTTGCTGTTCACGATCAGAGGTTCTTATTTGTTTCTTGATCTTACGGGTCGCTGTTGTAATCCGTCTTCATCGGTATTGGCTTCTTTATTGGTGATGCTAGTTGTTGGTTTGGGAGCGGTTGTCGTGGCCGTTGTACCTGCATTATTGGTTAAATGAATCGTTGTTTTTGGTTTATCTGAAGGTGGTGCTGCTTGCTACAGTTTATTTATTTATTTATACTGGTCTTCGATTTTCTCGTACAGACAGTTCCTTAATTAATAATAATTCTGTGTTTAAAGGTAGTCTTAGTAATGTTAAAATCATACTTGTCAGCTACATCATTAAAATTACGACAGCATACATTGAACGGATTGTTTTGTGAAAAAAGAGTACGATACATCGGTAACCGAAAGAAATCAGTTCGTCTGGTGGGTCTAGGTGGTACGTTGAATCGGAGCTGGCTCAGCAACTCCGGGCTATCTATATTGTTTTCCAGAAGATCGAACACGAAGAGCCGTTGCAGGATCAGTCCAAGGTAGTAACCGCAGAGCGTAACGAACAAAGTGACGCTGAATTCGTTCGATGCGATTAATTTGAACAGCATGATAGGGTGCCCACACAAGCACGCCGTACTCCAGGATGCTACGCACGAGTGCACAAAATAGCGTTTTTAGGCAATAAATATCGCTGAATTGCTGCGTGTTTCGTTTAATGAACCCCAGCACGGCATAGGCCTTGGCTGTAGTCATTGCAATGTGCTGCGCGAAATTTAGTTTGTTATCGATGAGAATGCCTAGGTCCTTTATCGTATTAACTCGGTTGATACTGCTTTCTGCCATTCTATAATCAAATGTCAGGACGTGCCTGTTTCGACAGAACGATATCACATTGCACTTTTGCACATTTACTTCCATCCCGTTATGAGTACACCAATTTAGCAGCATATCAATATCAGCTTGAATAGCACAGCAATCGACTGCCGACGCAATTACACGGAAAAATTTCAGATCATCAGCAAACATATACTTAGGAGACTGTATAGCGGAGCACAAATCGTTTACGAATAAAATAAACAGTAGCGGGCCCAAATGACTACCCTGAGGCACACCCGACTCTATCACAAACGGAGATGATCTCGTTTCATCTATGCGCACAAATGCACTACGCTCGGTGAGATATGACATTATCCACCGTGTCAACCACTCAGGAAGTCCCATGCGCTCAAATTTGGCCACGATTAACAAATTAGGCACCCGAACGCTTTTGCAAAATCAACGTAAACGGCATCAACCTGCTGACGTTTTCCAAGCGCGCTACTAAGTGACGAAACGTACGCCATAAGATTAGTACTCGTCGAACGTTTTTTCACAAATCCATGCTGCCACTCGGAAATGATGTGGTGAACCTTCGGGTACAGCAAATCATGAACGAGGCTTTCAAAAATTTTCGGTAAGCAGCTCAAAATTGAAATGGCTCGATAATTTTCAACATCGTGGATGCTACCTGCCTTGTGGATCGGTGTAATAGATGCTGTCTTCCAGACACTCGGGAAAATTCCTTCGGACAATGACCTGTTGAAAATTATACTCGCAGGAACAGCCAACGTTACAGCACAGTTTGTAGCGGTCATGTCATATTCAGCAATATTTTTCAAATTTAGTAGAACCAGTCTGATTTGTTTGCGCCAAGAGTTAGACAACCTACCGTTGATCAACTCTTGCGCAACACCCTAGCAAATATTCCTCTCCGCGAGGGGAAGAAATTAAATTGCCTGTTGAGATTCTCCTGAAGACGAAAACCATGACGATCCTTCACTTGGAATGCATGATGGAAAGGGACAGATAGAGCCAAGAGTTAGCTGACAGAATAAAACAGCTAGTAGGGTCGTTGATTTCCGAACTTGCCCGAAGAAATTTGCGGGAAAATACGCGCTTCCTGTAAGGTCGTACGAAATTACCTTCCCTAATCTGAGGATTAACGCTGCTAGTCCATTTCGTCCCAGTCCGCCAAACATAGTGAAAGTGCGCGTAGTTTTGTCCGGTTTAGTTTCCAAGTATGTAAAGTGTCGTGATAGTACTTTGAATTAGTCTAAATTTCTTGTCTCTCCCGTTCCATTAGTTGTCCGTAAGTTCGTAACAAACGCTAGCGTGTGGTAAAGTGCGTGCGAATTCAGGAGAAAGGTAATAGTGCTCAAAATTATAGTGCCATTGACCCTCCCCATGTGCTAATGACCCCGTTTGCAATAGCCAGACGGCACCTCTTTATTTGACACAGCTACGACGAACGAGAGGAAGAAGAGAGGAACAAAACCACACGCGCGCAGGTCCAAGCGCATCGGACGAAATTTGAACCCGGCACCGTTACGCCGCCGGAAGGAAGTCGTTCCTTCTATCGTCGGGAAACCCAACGCAACTTTTCCGGCCGATAAATCATTAACCAGCATCCAACAACCGCTGGTCAGAAACCGGCGCGGCCGATCGATGTGATCGCCCGTCATCGAAACAGTCATCGCAGCAGAACGATCGACAGCAGCAGAAACCAACAGCAGCAGATTGGGTGAGTCGTATCGTTCTTGCTAATTAAGTGTGAAGGGTGGCGTCCAGGGAGGACGCCACAGTGATTTAAGCCGTCAGAGCGCAAACGCTCGAGAAGTCGTCCACGGACGGCTAGATTTAGGGGCGCGTCCATGAAGTGAGGTTGTGTGTCGGCCATTACATTTAGTTTCGCCATTCAAGAACGCCACACACAACCCTTTGACTAATTAGACACCCGGGTGCAAAGCGATTGCCGTTGATACGCTGGAGCCGTGAGGTGACGTCACCGAAAGTTTGAGGATTGATGGAGAAAAGCACAGTATGGTCAATGAGCACAGTAGGGAGAGAGTACACGCACACAATCAGAAGATAGGCCTAGAAAATTAAAAGTTAGAAAAATACAACATGAAATAGAAATAAATCTTTTCGTTCCGTACCGTGAAATAAATGCTATTTAGTGTAAACGTAGTCAGATGTTGTATTCATGTAGTACTCCCGTAAGTTTAGTCTCGTTCTAGTATGTTTACGTCACTTCGTTCGGTGTAGCTCTCGTTTTGTTTCGCTGTCTTCCGCTTGGCGGAATTTGATTAGTGGTGAAAGCTTCGCTTTCTGCATGTTTGTGCCACCTGGTAGTGTGTGGCTGCAGTTCCAGTGATGATAAGTTAGGTATGGGGAGTTTCTTACCGCGAATTATTTGAGGGTGATGAGGTTTTTGATGATTGCTGCTGCTGATAATAGAGTCGTCTACCCGACTTTTGGAGGCTAATTTTTGATAAGCCTGTCTGGTTCGATCCTGATTAATTTCTTTTAGGTGAATCTTCTTCAGGGACTCGCCCTAAGAAGAGTCTCATCCGGGCAAACAAATCTTGGCGTGCAGTCTTCCTACGGGAAGTGGCGCATAAGCTGCACGCTTGCTAGGGATCGACCAGGGCTGGCTACAAGTTCTTGAAGAAGATAGGCGGTAAGCCATCCGGACCAGCACCCTTAGAACCATCAATAGACTGCAACTTCAGCTCCACATCACGCGGCGAGAAATTGAATAGCGACATATTCAAATCGAACAACGGCAGACTATTCAATTATGCTTCAGACAAAGGTGGTCGGTTATTACTTTGCACACTTTGAAAAAAGGATGAGAATAGATTTGCCGATTCAATCGGGGACTCGGCTGTAATTGCGTTGTAACTAACACGTTGTGGGATTCCGGACGACTGCTTACGGCTTCTTACAAATGACCAAAATGAATTTGGGTCCTGCTTCAGGTTCTCCTCCGTGCGATGAATATAGCAACGAAAGCAATGCGCAAGCAAAGAGTTATATTCGCTCTCAATGGCATGCATCTCAGCTTTGTGCCGATCATCTCTCCAGCGAAAGTATCGTTTCCTAACCTTGCGAAGACGGTTCCGTAGATTCTGTAGCTCGTTATTCCACCAAGGCTGCTTTTTACCACGCGGACGACGAGGTCGCTTCACAGGAACATCACGAAATATAGCATACATTTTGTCATACATATTTGTCACAGCTTCATTAACACTGCAACCAACAAGAAATTCCTCCCAATGAACTTCGGCGAACAATGTGTTGAGCCTCTCGAAATCACAGCGGGTAAAATCAAAGCCAAGGGAATCAACAACAATACCAGGAGCGTTTTGCTTAATAACGTCAAGCTCGAATAGCAAGATAAAAGGCCGGTGATGTTGGTCGATCTTTAGCAATGGTAACGGTGGCTCACACAATTCAACACAATCAGTGTCACTAATGAACGCTAAGTCAAGAAGTCTCGCGTTTACGTTTTCGAGATCGTTTATCTGAGACATTCCGCTTGCCAAAACCGACTCAACCAAGGATATTTCCTGTTCAGATGAAGCATTTACCGGTATCATACAGTTCAAATTTTCATCCGACATCCAACGTAATTGAGGGAGATTATAATCCCCAACAGTCAAAACCACACCACGATCACCCGCAAGATCAATTAATTTTTTCACACATATTGCATGTTGCTCGTACAACAGGGGCTCACTGTTGGGCGGCAGATGAGTTTTGACTAGTTGCTTCGGCGCATGTTTTTCCGTAGTGGGCTGTATGGTTACAGAACTGGCATGTTGAGGCCTGCCCGGGATATGTGATTAGCGTTGTTTGCTTATAGGTCACGCCTTCCTTCGGTGGTTTGCATTCGATAATCATGTAAGAAGGTATTGGTTTAGTCACTCGCATCCTAACAATACGAACGCCGTTGGGAATGCCGGTGAAAATATTTCTACAGGTATCATTCATAATAGATTCAACTTCTCCATATTGCCACATGATTCGTTTGATGTAATCTTCCCTAGTGCGCGGGGCCAAATCATGGATACGCACGTCCAGCATGTCGTTTTCCATATGCACGGGGATCTTGATTCTGGTGTTATTAAATTCGATCTCGTGTTGCATGTTGTTCTTTGCAATGAAGTTCTCTGCCTGTGCTAAACTCTAAACGTGATCAAAACACAGTTTTTAACGTGGTGCAGCTGAATGTGCGTAACTTCAGCAAGATTAAGCTCCATTTTAACCTTAACTAACTGATCAACTTCCTTAACTGTCTAACACGAGTTTTATTAAAGTCGATCGAAATCGTGTTATCCCGTAGCACGGGCATTTTTGTTTCATTTGGCAAACACATTTCACTCCGCAGCCGAGGGCAACGATACAATTTGTTTGTCCACCTGCCTACAGCGTAGCGATTTTTTTGCTTCTGCTTTGTGCGAGGTCAGAAGATAGACTGAAACTGTCAACTTTGAACGTTTAATATCTTTGAAGAATATTACAACGTAAAGTAGCACTTCTTCTAATAAAGTTAAGTTGCTGCTTGACTAAATAGATTTCTCCATAATTACTTCTACACACCAAAAAAGTAGGAAGTTTGCCGTTGACGAAATTGTAAACATGACACAATTTAACAAATTCACGAAATGACGAAACATAGTCCGTTTAATTTTATAATTTTAATATGTATACCACCTTAAAAGTGCACTCTTTATATTTTACATATTATAACAGAACATATAAAAGGCATCTGTTAGACTTTGTTTTGTTTCTGAACATTCACTAATTTATCAAACTTACAATAAATTTAAGTATTTTCGAAAAATCAACGATTTTCATCAATCTCCCCCCCCCTCCAAACCAAATTTCTGGTAACGCCACTGAACCACAGAAAACAGTAAAATACGAAAAAAATTGGTCAAAATTGTTAAAGTCACATTTTAACCCGCCATATTGGAGTCGCTATTTTTGTTTTTTTTTTAACTTGATATATATTTACTCAAATTCGTGTTCATAGGGATCATTTATTAATTACGTAACCCTTTAAGGGGGGGGGGGCTTACGACAAATTGTAACATGTTTTGACATATGGGGGGAGGGAGAGTAAGCTAAATCGTTACGTAACATGTTTTTACTGAACAAAATCAAATTTTCCCGAAATTTGTTACGTAATAACAAATACAAATGTATTTGGTAATAAGGCAGTGGGGTATAAAGAAATTTGTGAATTTTGTTACATGGGAGGATGGGAGAGTCAATTTTAGGCAATTTTTGCGTTACGTAATTTATGAATGGTCCCTAAATCACAATACCCATTTCTCTCGATTATGACTGAAGTACCACAAATTTGTAACTCATTTGGTTTGAACAAAATTATTGAGAGAAAGTTGAAGAAGGTTATTTCCAACCACCAAAGATAATGGTCACGAAATTCAGTGCGCTTTATGCTTTTGCTCAAGTACTACACACTCGAAAATTGCAGAGGGGGGAATTACCCACTCGAAAGTTTGGAACATACCGAAACCTGAGATTAACCACGATGTGTCACGCGTTTGAAATTCCCGATATACAACAATTTCATATTTTTATTCATATACAAATTTCTTTGCTTTACAATTTAAGTTTCTTGAAAATCTATACATTCTGTCACATCTACATCTTAAAACAAGGAGTTCAGATCAAAACACAAAAAATATTAATGCAAGTTTATTCAGACTAAAGGATGCAGTTTTGAAGACTAGATTACAATTTTAAGAAGAACAATTATTTGATTACAAATTGAAACAAGGCGAAACACTAGTAGGCATTATATAAGGAAGGAAAACGACACACGATTGATTCCAACGATGATTGGTAATAAGAAATTAAATTCGCAGCTTTTTAGCAAAAGGAAGATCACTGTCAGGGCATCATGACCCGGATCGCCGACTTGTCTCTTTAGTTCCGCTGGTAACTTTTGGGATCAGATTTCCAGGTAACTGTTAGCATGTCATCCGAAGAGAAGAAATTACTAAATTTGGATAATTGTGGCGTTTAAAAATATGTATATGAGAGTCATATAGGAGAGATCGAGGATAGCCAGCATATTCTCGGACTGGAACGAGGCCGAAGAGATTCGTTTAACGGAGGTCTGGCGCTGAAACACTAATCGCACGACCAGACAACATGTTTAATGTAGCGATAAACGTTATCACAAGTGCAGAGACCACTCTCCACGACCCCAATTCGCCAGAGATGCGCATTCAATGTATAATGATTGGACAAGGACCCAAAATATCATCCGAAGGAAGTCGGGACCTTCATCCATCCTCATTAACTAAGATTTGTGGATGCCTTTGGGATTTCTAAATTTCTCTTGTCCCACAAAATTTATCATTTTTTGAGCGTCCTCTGACAAGAAATACTGTGAAAATCGTTGAAGCTACGCGATCTTTCATAAATACCAACTTCTAATGCCTAAGTGTCTGTCTCTTCTCATTGCTATTCTAATCTAAATGTCCCCTTTCTCATTACCCAGAATGGGGTAATTCGAAAGAACTCTAACTAATATTTGAATTTGGTAATCTGGTACAATTTTTCAGATAAAGCCCTCAGTAACTCCCATATTTTACCCACGAAAAACAAGGAATGCTTTCCATGCTTCATCGTTCAGAGAGCCTCCTTGAAACTGTAACGATGTGGGCATGATCGTTGATAAGTAAATATAAACCCAAACGTTTTGTGGGGAAAGCTTCTTGCAGCACAGCCTCTTTTATAATTGCCCTCACAACTACTGCCATAATAATTAGCACAGAAGCTATTCATAGCTCTCATCATCTGACAAACGTTACTGTGATATTCGCACTACAATGCTGTCAGATAAATTTGTTTGATTAAAGAACAACCATGACGTTTATATATCGTATTATCATTTCATCGCGACCGTCTAACGTTTGAATTTGAATCTGTTGTAGCCGAAGAAGGATTCCTGGTTCCGTGTATTCCGATGAAAGGTTGAATCAAGTACACAACATAGCGCTGCCACCAGACGAAATGTTGTTTCTCTCGTTATCCGTCGACGAACCGGTGCCAATAACCGCGTTTTTCAGCTTTCATCAAGTTTTTCATTTGCGTTTCTAACGTCGCATATATACGGAAAAATTCAGGCGATCTAACGTTCAAAAAGTACTTATTGGACCTTTTCGCATACAATTCTGAGCACTCTTTGCCCACCATAGAGTGGGAGACTGTCCACGGTTGTTTGCGCCGGGTCTCGTTTCATCTGATCTTTAATCGCTGTGTAGAGAATCAAGCCAGTCAAAACCTTATGCGCTTACACCGGAGGAATTTCTTGTTTTGATTCATTTGTTTCGGATATAGTGGACGCATAGCTCTTTCAACCAATAGGCACACTAATTGTAGCGAGGTCGAGGATAACGATAAATCAAAAACATTTGACCGCGCTAGTCGTGTCATTTCCACCATATTTCAGATGATCGTATTGGAATTGTCGCGAATATCATGCAGTAAGATAGATCGGTTATCATCGTGAAGACAACCCGACGGCATACCGTGGGAGTTGAAGTCTTCTAGAACCAGCTGAGGTGCGATGTATATCGGAACAATGTCAATAAGCCTTTGCCTTTGATTCGGATTTGACAAGCGACAACTTGCATACCTGGTACCGAGCAAAGGCTCTTATTTTCTTTAAAAGCTAATCCGATTGAAGTAATAGCACGTTTTGATCTCCAAAACGCTTCTCCATAGTGTTTTCTCGGTCCTGGCGAATAATGTTAAAATTGTAGAAGATCTACGTCCTAGGACAATAATAGGACTGAAATATAAAGACACTTGGAGTTTTGGATGTCCCATGTGTACTTTCCG
Source organism: Topomyia yanbarensis (assembly GCF_030247195.1). Taxonomy (NCBI): domain Eukaryota; kingdom Metazoa; phylum Arthropoda; class Insecta; order Diptera; family Culicidae; genus Topomyia; species Topomyia yanbarensis. Next base: position 349,836,110 of record NC_080672.1, on the reverse strand, counting down.
AGACAAGAAACCACTTTTTTCGGTTTTGTAAAAGCATCCATCAAGGGACACTCTCAAGCCTTTACAAGGAAGCTTAGGAGAGGATTTTCTTTCGAAAATTCATTCGGTGGCGTAGCCTTCTTCAGTACAGTCGTGATTCGCTGGTTGGACATTTTTTAACTGGACCGCTTTTTAGTTGGACCTCCGCTAGTTGGACCATTGTCCAACTAAAAAGCATCTGAATGTCAAAATCTTATGTCAAATTTACTTTGACAATCAATCTGACAATTATTAGAGATGTGAATAGATGCAATTACACTACTAACGTCTCCTTTGGAGAATTTTTGACATCTGTCAGTCGGTCCAACTAACCAATCAAATTTGTTAGTTGAACATTGGTGTGGCCCAACCAGCGAATCACGACTGTATTTCTTTTCGAAGGTTTCCTAAAAAAATGCTTCAGTTTTACCTGCATAATTTATATGAGGGATATGTCTACAGTTCATTAGGAGAAGGAGAACTTTTCATGATTTTCTCCGTATTTTATACACCGTGCCTTCTTTCTATAATGGGTAATTCTATGGCTCAATGATTGCAGCGACGACACTTCATGCCCCGCAGCACAAAAAGGCCAACAGGTAGGCAAGAGCCGTTCAAAAGAACAAAGTTTGGAAGAACAGATCCATCGAGAGGCTCGAAATGAGACTGATGAAAAATAAATTGTTTCCTTATACTCCCCGAATTTTGCTTAACGTAGTAACTTGCATACCAGAACATTCACTGACTGAAGCAAAGGGTTCTGGAAGAAGCCAACTCCATATTTCGTACATAAGGTTCCTCTAGGAGACTACACCATCAATCTCTACTTCCCGGGCGGGTACGTAGACAAAATACTTCTTCGTACACAATCGAGTATTGTTTAATCAGATCATGCGATATATCGATGATGTTAAATGTTCTATCTTTGGCTCGGAAGTAGACCATCCAAGGACCGGTTATATTAGATGGATATAATTAGTATCGAAAAGGAGACTTATCGGTATTATTTTGGCCTTCGGACTTCCATTAAGCCTGAAAGGATGCCGGTCACCGGAGATACCTTTCCATTATCCAACACTATCAGTACCCGCGAAAAGAAAGTTTTATCGCAAGAAGCGGAAAATTAATGCAACGAAATTTAAAATGGAGTAATTGGTACTTAGCTGTGGAACATTTGTAGTATTAGTAATCAACAAGCATTTTTTCGCTGCGCCGTTAACAAAGGATGTTTTCAAATAGAAACCAGTTATTATCAGGGAATTTTCATTTTTAGTTACACACGCCCTGTCTGAACTTTCGTCAGTACAGGTAGAAATCATTTCGAATCTTACTACCCACTTGAGACAAAAGTTTTCCACCGGCCCTGGGACGAAGCGAACGACACAAATAGTTATTTTTTATTGTGTACCTTGTTTGAAGAACAAAAGAAGCTGTCACAAGAATTCTTGCTGTCGTAATTTGTGGAGATGAGTGAATAACAGAAGCAGAAGTGGTGCTCCGGCCAAATAATTGATGACTCGCATAGGACCGAGTATTCATGAGGGTGAACATTTCCTGAAGGTGTGAATGGAGATTGGACTTTCGGAAGTCGCCCTTGCCACTTCAATAGTGTGGTTAATCTTGTTAAAGACAGCTGAACGATCCGTGTAGATAACGTCAGTTTTAAGGCAGTCAGACTTAGCATCTGTCACATATAGGTTGTGAAGAACAGAAGATTTTTAGATGTTCCATGCTGAGGCTCGGAAATGTACTGTTCGCAGTGGCTGAAAATGGGGTACAACACAACCGTTTTAAGCAGCTTAGGAACTGCGCTTATAGCGTTGTAATACCACAGTAGTTACCGTCTCCCTTTTTCATCATCTTTTTTTTGAACTGGAAACATGAAGGAGGATTTCCAGAGGTCAGGACTCCGGTTGTTAGCGACAATTGAAACAGATGCCAAGAAGGTTCAAACCATCCAGTTTGATTCGCACCCACACCTGCTTGACATAGACCCCCAAATTATACTTAACAGGTGCGCTTTCAATCGACGATGAACAGCCACAAGTACCCAGCCGCCGGTAGCTATGAGACTGTTGCGTGAGCTACGATCAGTACGGAAAACATCGTTGTTGGCACCAATTGCTTGCACTGACAAAGTGCTATCGCTAAGCCATGTCTCTGTGAGGGTGATTATATCGAAGCATTCCTTCGAACTTGCTACCAAATAATGGTCGATTCCTGTATTCATACCGCCGACATTCTGGTAATATATTTATAGGTTTGAATGCCGCGGTTGACTGTAATCAAGGAGCTGTTCAGATAAGTGCTTGCAATAACAAAATCAGGTTCGTACTTGCGTTGGTATCAATTTAGAAGACCCCCACACAGTACCGGGACGACTGGCGAACGCTGGCTGCAATCTGGGACGGGACTTGCCGATATTTTCCTTTTCTTTTTTCTTTTTATTCTATCGTTCGTCTCGTAAAGCCAATCTTTTAGCCTCACATAGTTTAAATGGACTGCCTGCATTTGACGTTCGAGTTTTTGCTATCTGCATGTCTCGTCTCAGGCTGCAAATAGCTCGACTGTGACAGGGGATCTACGGCTTCCATAGCGCTAGCTGCATTGCGTCCCAGGGTGCGATGAGTCACACCAGCATAGTATAGAGTGCTTAGTCCTTCCGTTGTATTTGTAGAGTCGAATGTGCTATGAACAGACAGACGCTCGCGAATGACACAACAGCAGTCTAGTACTCTTGGATAGGCATAAACGAGACCTCCATATACTCCAAGTTGATAGGCAGGCGAAAATCGATGCGAGCAGCAATATCATGCACCTGCAAAAGGGGTTGATTTCATCGATACCAGATGTGAAGACATGTCTTCATTTTGAAAACGTGTGAAGACGAGTTTTTCATTTTGAAGACAATTTGTTCAGGTATCTGAAGGATTTCTGGCAGAATTCAAAACCGATTCCGAATCTTGGTAGCTGAAGACAAATGAAGACATTTTTCGATTAAATGCGTAGACATTTGAAAAATACACCTGGTATCCCTGATTGATTATTAACGGAGGTAGCATCTGATTGTCCAACTTCGGTATTCAGGTAAATATTTGCCTGATACCACAGAAACGAATTCTTCATGTTCACCGAGTTTACTGGAAGGCAAAAGAGTGATGTCGACATCGCTTGCATCGTTTTTGCTGGATGTCTGCAACTGTAGTGCATCCACAAAAGAGTCCATGCACTCGGCTAATGCTGCGTTGGTACTGTTAAAGGTGTTACAAGCGTCGGGGTCAAGTTCACCGCAAGACGCTTCCGAAATTTTTTTACAGCATATTCCTCAAATTCGCGAGACATGATTCCTTCCGGCCATGACGATGGATCAAGTGCGATCATTTTCAATGTAGGATGCAAACCGATCTTGAAGGAAACGAAGCCCATGGTACTGGCATCGGCTCCTTTAGTCACCAATGTAACAACTGCGGGGTCCTGCGTCAGTCCCGGGTTCACTCGCACCATTGCAGGAATCTCTTCGTTGGTCACATTTGGTCGTATACCGGACAAATAGAGCCATTTGGTATCTCACAAATTGCAATGACTACGACATTCTTCCCTATTTGTTTCGAACCTGATTGGCATTCAGCTGCTTTTTGGGCCATATCGAGTCCACGAGGCAGTTTCGCCACTCGAAAAGGTTCGATTGGATGCCAACGCTTGGTTATCGGTGGTGGCACAGGTGGAGACGATTTCAAGAGTGCTGATTCAAATGGACCTTAGTGACAAATGTAAACAAACTGAGTTATTTGCAGCACAGCATGTGATTACAACATAGCTAACGAATACCGAAAACCAGGATTCATTATACACAGTATTTATCAAAATAACAAGCATTATATAAAAAGTCGCAAAGTTTTCATGATCATATTTTGAAATTTTGCACTTGAGACCTTTTAAAATGAAAGGACCTATGCGCAAAATATTTCAAAACCTCTGCAACTGTTCATAGGCGCCATGCAAAAACGACGCAAAATTCATTTCATTCCTTGTTTTCCCCACTGCACATAGGTACCTAGTAAAAACGTCCTAAGCATCAAAATAAAAGAAATTATTTTCTTCTGTTCATGCGACTTATTTTCGAAGTTGAATTTAATAAGTATAATAAATTAAATGATAATTGGAAAGCTTAGTTATTCTAAAGTAACATGCCATTCGTTGGTTTTAACCACTTCCAGCCAATGATTTGTTAATATAAACTAAAGTTTCCCGCATTTTTTTTCTGCAAGACTTCTGTTAAATCCAGTGCAACTATTTACCATAGTAATGAAGAACATTCGTATTCCGGTGCTCATTTTGTCGAAAACTTTGAAGAAATTCAATATTCGTCGTAAGAGTTACCTTTGCTGAAAAAAGCCGTATGTGCAGCGTCGTATGATTCTTGGGCCCGAAAAGAAGACCTATGTGAAAGGTCCCATAATTTTCAAAAGGACGCATCATTCTAAAGCGCTTAAAAACTACACTAGCACTAAACATTTCATGTTTTTAGCATTATTTACCTAAAGCGCATAGTCCTTAGACTATATTGGCATAATTGTTTCATCAAAACGCATATTTGTTTTCTAATAGGGATTTGTTTTAGGTCCATAAAACTTCAGCCTCGTTTTTCTCAGTTCGAGCTCAATGTCACTTAGGACCTTTTGAATAAGTACTCTTGATTTAAACATTTGTTTTAGTTCCGTCTGTGAACTGTGCCGTGAGTGACGTCAGCGGCAATTTTTCATCAGCAACTTTCGTTATGAAACGAAGATGCAAGTGAGCACACTTATCGCAAGTAGTTTCTGTGCGTAGTGAAATAGCGCCAAAGAGCACACGAAACGACCGAAGAATAAGCCATATGGAAAGTGCATCCACAATAGCCACGACAAACCACAATCTTTTCCATGCTCACCGATATTATAAAATCGCCATTACGTAGGCAACACGCGACAAAACTTTAGGAACGCGTTAGTTTTGTGAAAATACTTTCTCCTCCAACTTAAAACTCATAAAGCTTTATTGCTTAGTTTTTTTACTGAATACAACGGAAGTAACCACATTACCCACGGTACCGCCGAATGTAAACGAGGGTGTCGGAATAACCTGGTATAAACTAAAATGCTTCTCGAAGCTTTTCACCAGCTCCAGCTGAGTCCAGTTGCAGGAGGTAAGAATAAACAATCCGTCGTCTTTCAGCAGCTGATCAACGCTTTGCATGTAGCTTTCCCGCATGGATTTCGAATCCTCCGGATGTAAACTAATTGCATCATAGGTGCCCTTATCGTGAACGATTTTGAATTTACCCAGGGTCATCACATCTGTTCTATCCAGTAAATCAACCACTTTGTAGGTGATACACATATCTTGATCTGTACATATTGCTTGGGCAAGCTCAATCGCTCTAGGTGAATAATCTACTCCGGTAAGATCACTGTAACCTTCCCGAGCTAGTTCCACTAACATCATACCGTTTCCGCAGCCTGAAATTTCAAGCGCGATTATGGAATATTGTAATATACATACCATACTCACCCAAATCAATGATAGCGTCATCTTGACATATTAAAGCTTCTTGCTTTTCGATCCATTTGATAATTCTAAGTTGACTATCTTCGTCGAACCAGACTTCCCCGACGTCCCCATGGCTTTTGTAGTTTTGAATTTCCGTTTCGTAGCTCGTCTCCCAGTATTCTTTAGTGCCTAACTCCGAACTCTCTAGCTCTTCTACCGGACTATCAACCATAGCTTTTAACGTAATTCTTGTAAACTAAACTATAACAAATGAAAACCTAGCCGAGTCTACACAAACAATCCTAAACTTGCCGGTTCTGCTTCAAACGCAACATCATGCGATGACATTTTGAATATGAATCTCGGCTCGCATCCGAGATGTGTCAAATCGGTCAAAGAGAATAAGAACTATTCTCTTTGAAATCGGTAATAATCAGCTTGCATCTCTGAAAGCGATCAGTTATCCAGGACGCGTGCCCTTCAAATTAAACGGTAAAATCTACTGTGGTGCATTCTAATCAAAGATAACCCAATATAAAGAAAAAACCGTCCAAAGCTGAAATTCTCGCGTGTTTTTTGAGAAGGCCCATCAACGACAACCGGTTTTCATCCAAGTGAAGAAGTTGGCCGTTAGAGCATGTTCAGGAGTGTTTCAGTTATAGATTCATAATTTTGACAGTTCCATAAAATAAAACTGAAAATTTTAAAACTAGAACTTGCTTTCCCCAGCAGGAGTTTTAGCGGATGTTCTATTCAGTTTAAAATTCAAGCCTCGCCATGCCTTCAGCGTTACTACATTCAAATTTATTTTTCCCCAGTCTATCGGGTCTAAGTGTCTGTGCTGAAAGCTTTGCATTTATTTAAAACACAGTTCTAAACGTGTTTTAAAATCAGCAACGAATAGAACGGCATCGTATAACAGTTTTAAATTTTAAAACTAAACTGTTCGAAATTATAAAACAAAACGCTCTGCTGGGGATGTGAATGTTTCAGTTCCAATTCTACTTTGAAACTCCTATACAAAATAAAACACTCCTGAACATGCCCTTAGAGATGTGAACAGATGCATTAGCAAATCAAATTCATTAGTTGAGCAGAAGCTGTCGCCCAACTAGCGAATCACGACTGCAATAGAAAAAGTTGGATTGACGATGTATAGTTCAAATGGGATTCACGTTTTGAAGCAGTATTTCTTGTGACACTAAAAACTGGAATCTAACCGCACTGCGCACTTGCTTTTCTTCTATTAAATTCTTCTCATAGACTGGTTAGTTGGACTGGTCTGCCTCACTTGAAATACATGTGATTTGACAGCTCGCAGCTTTCAGTAGCAGTTTGATCACTCGCATTTTGAAAGTGCGGAGTCCAGGTTGGTGGGAAGTGCGCAATATCCTCTAAAAGGTCTCCGACAAACATATGATTACGGCTTAAAAGCCAACTGTCAAACTTCTCTTTGAAAGGAATATCAGACAAACCGTTACTGGCTAAACACAGTTCATAGCAATTAAAGAAAGAACTTTTCTCTTTTGTTTACTTTCAACATCTGTGATTAACGAGTAACATTTTGTCTGGAATTTCCTTTCAAAGAGAATTTTGACAGTTGGCTTTTAAGCCGTAATCATATGTTTGTCGAGAGGTGTATTGACAAAAGTATTGAACGTGTAAGGAACTATATAGCAACAACTCGACAAAATGCTAAATTAGACCGAGACCCAGTCAAAAAGGGCAAGCTGCTGGCTAACGGGGGCCTATTTGCCAACTCGGATGCGCTAATTGCCCTTCAATTTGCCAGCAAATTGCTGGCAATTGGAGGGCTATTTCAAATGCAACATTTGGGCGATTTGCCGCCGTCATTTTTTGCCGCCCAACCCGCTCTTAAATCGCCCACGGAACGCGCCATTTAATCGCCCTTAATTGCCTAATATGAAAATTTAAAATAATACTTATTTTCGGATTCATTATTTACTCACACATACTTATCAATATACTAGGTAATCACCACCAACTTATAAGAAGAATCAAAGGTAAAATTAGTATTGCACACCAAAACTTATCACAATCTAACGCTCATTAAGACTTCAGGTCAGAGATCTTGTTCCACTATGCTTACACATGATTCCACAATTTTCTACATTCGTTGGCTAAATGAAGGGCACTAGACAAACAAAATACAAGTGAGAACACACCAATTGTTCAAAAAACAATTTTAAGCTTAAGCCAAACATGAACCGCCATGTTTGAAAAACGCAAAAAACAACCAAGCCGCCAGAAAATTTGTCTAAGTTTTGAAATTGCCTTTAAATCGCATTCGCAAATTGCATTTGTTCCTAGGAGCAATTAGCACAGGCGAGTTGAGTCAAACGTCAAACTTTTTAAATCGCCTGACCATGTTCGTCCGCATTTTTTTTTTTTTTTTTTGACAATGGACAATATAACACATTGCAATAATTTGTGAGAAATCAATCGATTCAATAGTTATTTTTATCAGTGTAACATGCATAAAAATGTGTACTGGGTAATAATAACATAAATTTTGCGTATCAGAATCTTTAGCGTGTAGACAAAAATAACACTGTTCCGGATATACTCCAGTATATCGAAACTTTCAATAATGACGGATAAGTGTGATAGTTTTGCGCAAATTAGCTGTCACTGTCAGCCAACAGGCACTCTTTCCCTTTCGCTCAGGTTTCGAGTTGGCCATCGGAGCGGAGCTTCTCGCCTTTGCATTTCACAGTGCTGCGGCTTTTTAGTAAGGTCCACTTTTTACAGCGATCTCGTGCCGTGCAAATGCAACAACCGTAAGATTAGTGAGAGGTGACTGCGTGTAACTTTACTACGTGTGTCTTTCTGGATCCGCCGGATTCCAACCATTACCTAGTGCTAAACCAGCGAAAGGACTTCCCGCTGGAGGACTGCAATCTTGTTTTCGCCGTGTTCCATCCGTGTGGATTGTGAAGTGTTCCTTTGTTGAGTGCGTGTGTGATTCGTGACCCCTCAAACCGCTTGCAGAAGGAGGAATTCAAAAGATGAGTGCTACTCAAGCTGCTGCCGTCGCCGCCCCTGCGCCGGTTCTGAAGAAAGGAATCGTCAAGCAGGTTAGTATTTCCGGGAAAGTGACGAATAATGTCTAATCTAGCAGGCTTGAAATCGATGCATAAAATATGGTTTTTCTTTGGCCGTTTGCAATCGTCTTTCCTCCTATCGGCAGACTTTTTTTGCTGCTCCTGCTGCTGCGGTGTTGGTGCCAACTTGGCATTATGTGTCTATAGCTATCATTTGCTATTAGGTACGTGAACAGTTTTTAATCAGAAATTTGCTTCAACGTCGTTCGAACTGGTACCTTCTACGAATTATCTCTACAGACATCCAAGTGCCTGAGGCTGTAGTTAGACAGAATTTCGGCGTTGTCGGAAAAATTGGCTAGATGGGTTAGGCAAACGGACAGTGAAAGGAAATCCTAAACAAGGTGAAAGTTGTTCAGCAGACGGTTGCATTGGAAATAGGTAGTATTTTTCACGTCAGCAAATTTTCTGTGATAAAAGTAATTTCTATTGGCGAAATATTCCATCCTGACCAAAATAGGTTGGGATTGCTATGTAAATAATGTCAATTCTAATTAGTTATTAGCTGCGATTTCCACATATACCTACGTGATACGTCTGCTTTTATCTACGTCTTGCCTGTCCGTAAGGATAAGTAGAACGTATTTATCGTAATAAAGCCAAAAAAATAAATCATTACTTTAGTCTTTTTGCTCTTCAAAAATAATTTGGAAGTCTCGTATTTTTAAAAAGAGCTAATATGTCAACAGTCAAAATAATATTACGTAGGGAAGGACGGGGCAAGATGAGCACCCTCAGCTCAATGCTCACTTTCTCTGCGAAAATCGAAGTAAATCTTCAAAAAATTTAAATAATTTCCTTTATACAGTATTTTCTATCACCTGTGAGTAATTTTCAACGCACAATTATAATTTGTGTTGAAAAGAAAACCTCGGGCCAAAGTGAACTTGCTCCAAAACCGATCACCGTTTAGTAAACTTCAATCCTTTGAGAAACATTTAGGGGCAGGCTGTTTAAATACCTACATTGTGAAAACAAAAAACACTTATGGCGTTTTCGTTTTTTCTGGGTGCTACACCGGTGTAGTGCAAGGAAAGAGATAGACTGATTACACCCAAGTTTGAATGAGTGTAGCACCGACTACACCGGTGTAGTGCACTGTCAAACACGAATATGCCATTAGACAGCACCGGTGGTTAAGTGGTAAGAGTTGCCCGCCACTCGCCCCAGTGGGTCTGGGTTCAATCCCAGCCGAGGTCGTTCAGATTTTTTCAGGTGAAAAATCTGTGGTCATGCCTTCCTTCGGTAGGGAAGTTGGTTCCGGTCTTTTTATTTGTGTCGGGCCGTAATCTAGGGTCAAGAGTATAATCAGTACAAGGATGGTTTTTGTTGAAATGAAATACAACAAATCCAAGGATTTAAACCGATATCTTATAAAGAAATGTTCAAATTGCATTGGGAGCCAACTTTGTTAATTTTATCGATACTCTCAAGATAATTTGTGACATTTTAGAAAACTTGTAGAGTCATTCCTTTGCTAAGGGAATATATAATTGTGCAAAAAGTACCGGTAATTGGTAATACCGATGTTTCATGTCACCTTGAAGTCACATCAAACAATTGATGATGTACGGTACAGGCGGAAAAGAGCACTTCTGTGGATGACCAGAAAAATAAAAGAGGCAGTTAAATCTGTGTATGCATTGATAGTTTTTCACAAGGTACATGCGTATAAGGGACCATTCACAAAACACGTAACGCAAAAATTGCCCAAAATTGACTCCCCCATGTAACAAATTGTCAAATTTCTCCACCCGCACCCCTCTTCTCTATTACGTAACAAATTCCTTGCAAACATTTTTTTCTTCGGTGAAAACATGTTACGTAACAATCTAGCTTACTCCCCCTGCCCCTATGTCACAGTTTGTCGTACCCCTTTACCCCCCCCCCCCCCCTTAAAAAAGCAGTACGTAATTTATGAATGGCCCCTAAATCAAAATTCGTTGGTCCCTAAATCAAAGATTGGTGTCTACTCCCTGGAAAAACCGAGAAAAACATGGAAACCCGGGAATTCTCAGGGAATTAAATTTTACCTGGAATCTTCAGGGAATTTTGAAAGCTGACCATGATGATATTAGAATTGTACCAATTGTCATGAACAACGTCATCCGCAACCGACTTTACGCCTTCAATACTATCGAACCTTTCCTGGAGTATTAACTAATCTATGCTAAATTTTAACAGAATATTTATTTTAAAAAACGAGTAAATGTATATTTACAGGTTTCATACATTTCTTTAGTCCGCTAGCCCTTTGCTTCACTTGTACCGATTGCTACGAATTACACATATTTACAAAACCTTTATTTGGGCTATCTTCCTCATATATAAATCATTCAATTGAATTGCAATAGTGGTTTTCCCTTGCTTTTTAAAACTGTCATAACATAACATAAAATAACATAACAAGTATCCAACCGACCGAAAAAAAATAACTTAGTGAAATTACTGTTTTTCAACTTCATTTATGTTGGTCTACATAAATGGTCAATTTTAGAGAAAATTTACAATAGGACGTAAGTAACAATGAGAGATTCCCTTTGGGGTCTTTCTCTTCTGTTCATTACTCGGCCATTTCAACATTTACTACTCTACTCTTTGCATAATATTATAGTAAAACCCGTCGGCTTTCGATATGTACTGGAAAACTAGTGCAAAGTGTTGTAGTGACGTCGTAATAAACGAAAGAGAAAGTAAACAAAGAGAGGCTCTCAATGTTACTTACGCCCTATTGAAAATTTTCTCTAAAATTATTCGTCTGATAGGTCCGGAATGCTGTCCATGTTGCATAATGTTCACCAATTTGAATCAAAATCTTATTAATTTGCAGTGCCGGCCTGTTAAGCGCCTGAGAGTTGTCTGTTTGTTTATTTACGATACTTTACATCATTAGGGTCGTATATTCGTATCGTGAAAGTATTAAACTAATATTGCATTCAAATTTGTGTGTAGATTCCAGTTTCTGGAAAAAAGTTCTGTGCCTTCCTTTCGTTTCCTGGTACGTTGCTCAGTTTATCTCTTAGGCTAGTTGTGCTGGGGAGCACGTCGTTTGGCATAAGTTCATTTGGCATAAGTTCATTTGGCATAACCGTAGGTGACACATACGGTTGTTTGGCATAATGTTCATTTGGCATAATGGTCATTTGGCATAATTTGAAATATACATTGAAATCTCTGTTATATTAGGCGTTGACGATGCCTAATGTGGCTACGCCACATCGCTTTAAGCGTGGTGCTGTCCGACATCGCTCCGCTCCGTCGGACTTAAACTAGCTGATAGCCCCTATGTTTAAGGGGGGAAACGAATGGATCACAGATTTGCTTGCAAGGGGCTGCCGTTCCGACGGGGGTATACAGATTCAAAGAACTGCTCATGTTTGAAAGAAGGAGTCAACTCCTAAGTTTAAGTAATCCGGGCAAACGAGTGGATCACAGATTCGCTTGCAAGGGGCTGCCGTTCCGACGGGGGTATACAGATTCAAAAAACTGCTCATGTTTGAAAGAAGGAGTCAACGCCTAAGTTTAAGTAATCCGGGCAAACAAGTGGATCACAGATTCCACTCGTTTGCCCGGATTACTTAAACTTAGGAGTTGACTCCTTCTTTCAAACATGAGCAGTTCTTTGAATCTGTATACCCCCGTCGGAACGGCAGCCCCTTGCAAGCAAATCTGTGATCCATTCGTTTGCCCGGATTACTTAAACATAGGGGCTATCAGCTAGTTTAAGTCCGACGGAGCGGAGCGATGTCGGACAGCACCACGCTTAAAGCGATGTGGCGTAGCCACATTAGGCATCGTCAACGCCTAATATAACAGAGATTTCAATGCATATTTCAAATTATGCCAAACGACCATTATGCCAAATGACCATTATGCCAAATGAACATTATGCCAAACGACCGTATGTGTCACCTACGGTTATGCCAAATGAACATTATGCCAAATGGACTTATGCTAAATGAACTTATGCCAAACGAACTTATGCCAAACGACGTGCTCCCCGTACATTCAGTACTACACAGCAGTAACACTTTGGTGGTGCATCTTTTTTCAGCAGAAAGATGTTTTTCCTTCGCGGGTCGCTAATCCTTAGTCGTCTCGGTGCATGTTGATCGATAGAGTAGTTTAGCTCCGTCCACCTTTGTGCATAGTGTTCTATTTCTCTCTGGAGCGAAACCACTATCTACTGTCATCGTAACGCATATTTAACTGCTCTCCAAGGAGCTTCTACTAGGATCAACACATCAATTCTGCCAATTCAAGATCTGCCACGTCGTTATCGGTTATGACGCTATGTCCTGGAATTCAAACGAGTCGAGTAGGTTTGCGTTGTACTAATGTTTCTATATGTTGTGTCCATTGATGTTTCGATTCACGGCCTGCTAAGAAAAGCAGACAACTTGTTTCTAATGTTTGAGAACGATAATACCATCTTAATTGCATGCGCCTCCACAGAGAAAACGTTTCAAGGTTACGGAGCCTTGATGTTTTCGCTATATCATTGGACTTGACCCGAATGTATCATTGCATTTGGATTCAACAAAGTGAAATATCGTGCATTATCGCAATCAGGTCGACAGTAGTTTGTTTATATCCCCAACAATTGATGGTCTTGCCATTTTGCATCATTCCCTTTTTTGGTAAGCGTATCTATTATGGCCAACACTGCTCTTGCAACATCCTGCGTACGCTTCGACGCTCGTCAAATCACCAAGAGGGCGCTGTTGCAACGGCCGTTTTCTAGTAAATGTAAGGCAACCCGTGCGATAGAATGTGCTATTAATAGCTCGACGGGAAGAGTACTCGCTTCAGCCATAACCGATTGAATTGGACTAGAACCGAAGGTGCCAGAGGCGAAGCGAACCAGTTTTTTGTAAGCAGATGCGAGTGTCTTCAACGATGTTTGGCCTCCTCTGCTTACTAGGTCAACGCCGTATTTTTTATAGTAAGATTCAAAAAGCTTTAAAGGCCTGGCCTGTAGTGTATTGGCACTGCGTGGGACTCAAGACTCTCTTTCGTGCCTAACCACGCTGATTTCCTGAGCCATCGAGCTACTATTTCCGTAAGTCATTCAGCTCCCGGCTTTATAGTTATCTATTCCGATCGTCCCCGGCGGTGAACTAATGCTACTCCGACTGAGAGTTCCACGACAGAGGAATTTCTCCCGACATCGATACCCACTCTCTTGATCCATTTAGTTCCCAGCTTTATCGAGATTTACTCGTATATTATCCGGCGGTGAAACTACCCTACTCCGATTGGGAGTTCCCCGGTGGAGGAAATTCTGTCGGTATGGATTTCGAAAGCCAAAGCTCCCTGTTAATTTGAATATACACTAAGGTTTTTTTTACACGGTTTTTTTTGCGCGGTTTTTTTTACACGGCTTTTTTTACACGGTTTTCGCAATTAGCACGGTTTTTTTTTGCACGGTTTTCGCAATTAACACGGTTTTTCGCAAAAATATTCTAAGTCCTTTTAAAGGCAAAAGACTTAGACGATTTCTCAACAATTTTTTTGCACGGGTTTCGCAAAAATGTTCTAAGTCCTTTTGGAGGCAAAAAACTTAGACGATTTTTGATCAATTTTTTTTGCGCGGATTTCGCAATTAACACGGTTTTAGCAAAAATCCTTATGAAGGCAAAATACTTAGACGGGTTTTGACCAAGTTTTTTTTGCACGGATTTTGAAATTTACACGGTTTCTGCTTTTCCATTTTGAATGCAAAGAATTTCGAAGATTTTTGGAAAAGTGGAAGTGATTGCTTTTGGAACAGCATTAACGAGTAGATGCCAAATGTTCATGTCTGAGGCCATTTAGAAAACCAAGATGGCGACTTCCGGTTCAGTGGAATTCTCTGAAACCCCATAAATATGGCTATTTTTGGAACGGGATTGATGAGTGGACGTCAGATATCGATGTTTAAGGCCATTTTAAAAACCAAGAAGGCGACTTCCGGTTCAGTGGAATTCTCTATAACCCAATCAGCATGCATATTTTCAGAGAGGGCCTAATGAGCGCATGATAGAGATCAGTGTCAGAGGTCATTTGGAAAACCAAGATGGCGACTTCAGGTTCATTGGAATTCTCTAAAATCGAATAAATATGGGTATTTTTAAAATGGAATTGACGCATAGACGCTAGATATCGATGTCTGGTGCCATGTTGAAATTCAAGATGGCGACTTCCGGTTCTGTGGAATTCTCCAAAGCCCAATCAATATGAGTATTTTTGGAACGGGATTGACGAGTAGGTGCCAAATATCAATGTCTGAGACCATTTCGAAAATCAAGATGGCTACTTCGGTTTAGTAAAATTTTCAATTACCACAACAATGTGAGATTTTATGTAATAGCGTTAATAAATAGATACCGGATGTCAATTCCGGAAGTCATGTTTTCATCTAAGATGGTGACTTCTATTTTAGTGTCAAGGCGATGTTTTAAATATAAAGACACGCGGCGAGAAAAACAGTAAATTTGGCTGCACGGTTTTACAAATTATTTGTCTGCTAGTTTTGGCAACCAGGAATATTGTGTAAACAGCGAGTGACTTGTAGTTTTAATGAATGCTTGGCGAATTCCTTTTTTGAAATATTTCCCACAATACTCAATCATGTAACTTGGAAACGCATTGATTTACGTTACTGAGCCTGTCTACATGTTTTTCGTTGCACTAGAAAAAATGTATCGAGGATGCAGGATGCAGACGTGCATTTCTTTTCATTTAAATCTCGATACTCCCCACGCACTACTTCCTAAATCCGCCATATTTGTTTACATTGCTAGCTTGGAACCGTTGTTTTGGGTTCGATTGGAACTTTTGGCTTCAGTCTTCGCGCATCTCTATAAGCATCATCTCTGCTTTAGTGTACATCTCATTCATCTTAAGGGGGCGTCTGGTGTAGTGGGCAAAAAAATCGACTTCTTTTTTATCCGCTTAATTGTTAGTATTGAGCCTCTAGAATAGTCTCCCGCAATCTCGGAGACCACGCTGAACTTCTTTTGTTTTAAACAGCCATGCATTCCTCGCGCGTATTTGCTGTGACACACGCAGATTTCAATCTATCGGCAACAATTTTCTTAAGACTGACAGCGATAAAAATACAGTGTGAACAATACACTTTAAACTACTTCCACCCAAATTTTTAAGAGAAAATACCAAATGGATTGTTTTCCACGTCATTTTTTCCGTGATGCAATTTGATATGGAGTATCCTTTAATAGCGTTTTTTCGAAACCGCGTTTTTTAAATTGGTGAACACGATAACTCAAAAACTAATCAAAGAATTGACTTGATTTTTTTTATGAAAATGCACGATATGTGTAGCCTGTCGGTGAACCACAGAAAACAGAATGAAAAAATTGTTCTCTCTATTATTTTGAAGAAAAGTGCACGAATTTTACAGAAAAATATGAGATTTTTCGGTTTACATGAAGCCATTTTCCTAAACTCGAACTTTTTTTTGGGTTCATCGAGTAACTACAAGTCTAAGCTTTACAAATTTTACTTAATTTCCTGTGTCAAACAATTTTATCAAGAGTCATCGTGTTAGCCGCGGCGCTCCTCGACGTGGAAATGGTTGGACGTCTACTCTTGGAACGCTCGTATGTGTGGCTCTGCGTGGCTGCCGACCCTATTCTGCGCGGCGTGTGACGTGAGACGACTAATCTCACCTCATTCTACGTGACTTCACCCAATTCTGAAGAGTCACTTCGGGTGACGTGAGACTCCCATTTAACCGCAATGAGGAATCTCACCTCACCCGAGTCGACTCTCAGAATCGGGTGAGAAAAGTCACGTAAAGTGAGGTGAGTTTCGTCGTCACACGCCGCGCAGAATAAGGCCGTGCAAATATTTTTTTCGTACAGAATAAACGTACAAATTTAAAGCTTAACATTACATAAAAGATGCATTGTTTCCTTGCCTTCAAAATCGTAAAACAAAATAACTTTCGGTTTGAGCACTTTACACCAGACGACCCCCTTAATAATACAGCGAAGACCTGATTTTATTATTTCCCCCTGATTATGTCAGCTTTTTGATTCGACTTTGAGTCTCGCATGAAGATTCGCTCGATGAGTTCTAGCAGACGAACCAACTCAAATTCGAGTTAATCCATTCATGAGCACATTTTTCTTATCTTATAAATGCAAAATATACAAAAATAAATGTATCTTTTTGTTTTACGCTGGATATTTATACTAAATAATCAGAACCATCTTGGGTGTTACAATGACGTCAGACCTCTGGCAACTGCATATTTGTCAATCCAGTTCCAAAACACTCCATGTTGTGAGTTATACAGAATATCGCTAAGCCGATAGTCTCAATGTTGTATTTCAAAATGGCCTCAGACATTGATCTCTATCATGCGCTCATTAGGCCCGCTCGGAAAATATGCATATGGGTTATTGAAAATTCTGTTAGACCGGAAGTCGTCATCTTGGAATTCCAAATGGCCTCAGGCATCGATATTTGGTGCCTACTCGTTAACACTGTACCGAAAACAACCATATTGTTAAAGTGCGGGACAAAAGGAAACCTCAAGATCCGACGTTTCCACTTTTCCAAAAACCTAAGGAATTGGAAAAAGCAAAAACCGTGCTACTTGCATAATCCGTGCAAAAAGAACCTGTTCAAAAATCGTCTAAGTCTTTTGCCTTCAAAAGGACTTAGAACATTTTTGATAATACTCCGAAATCATCCCTTTTCCTAAAATCGTCTAAGTCTTTTGCATTGAATGTAACGCGGTTTTTTTTGCACGATTTTTGGAATTAAGGCGGTTTTTTTTTGCACGGTTTTCTGAATTAACACGGTTTTTTTTACACGGATTTCGCAATTAACGCGGTTTTTTACACGGATTTCGCAATTAACGCGGTTTTTTTTACACGGATTTCGCAATTAACGCGGTTTTTTTTACACGGTTTTTTTTACACGGTACGTATCCCCCGTGTAAAAAAAAACCTTAGTGTACCCGACTGTGAAATCGGCGGTGGATTTGTTTTCGGAAGCCATTAAGCTTCCCGCTTCGTCCCAATCTACTCCATAGAATCCACGGCGGTGGACCTAGCCTACTCAACGAGCCAGCAGCGCAGCTTCCGGTTCACTGGCGCATCAACGACCCGTTGCTGGCTGTTCGCTACGATCTACTCAAGTTAGTCCTGGTGAAGCCTGGCGTCCCGATAGTTCAAACTCGGTGCTGCATCGCGTATTACTCAACTGATCCCCGGCGGTGGATCTAGTCTTTTACGACTGAGGGTTCTCCTGCGGCGGATTTTTTCCGAATCCAATCTGTTCTTTAGCGGCGGCTTTCTAGTCAGCGGCGTTACTTTGCTGGACTCTTCGCCACTTCCTCTGCAGCTCGGAGCGTGTCAGTACTTTGTTGGTCACATCCCAGATACGCTCATCGTGGCACATCTTTTCGACGATATTATCGACTGTCACGCCGGGCATACCCACACCGACACATTACAGATGAGTATCCACCTTTCATTCTCTGGGGTGTCTTACTCTTGCTGCCACTTAGCCAACGAGTCCGCTCTGACCAGTCTCCTTGCACTTCGTGTATTCCTCCGCTAAGAGCAACCTGGGCCAAAGTGATGCAGATGGGAATCATCGTTCTGTACGCGCTTATCGTTCTGTACGCGCTTGCGACATGAATATCTACTAGGCGAAACGTTCAGCGAAGCACCCCAGGCCGGTACGCCGTATCTCAGTCTTCACGATGAGGCACCCGCCAGGAGACGTCTCGTGCTGCATCTTGCTTCCCCGAAGTTCGGAATGATCCTTGCCAATATGTTAGTTATCTGTGCAGCCTTCTCACATACATAGTTGACATGGCTGTCAATGCCGTATGTTAAATTCAAAGTGATAAGAACCAATTCAACTTGAAGTATTATAGTACGTTTACAACGCGGTAGTTTGGCACCTATCATTATTAAAAATCGTCTGAATTCTTGGAGTTTCTTCACGACCTCCTCGCAATGCCTCTTAATGTTACGCACCGCATCTTGATTTACATTAGAACTACTACAGTAGGATGTGTTCGATTTGGTGGTAGGTATTCCATGCTACCAAGTTGTGTCGTATGCCTTGGAGTTGTCCAACGAAGCTATGTTCATCGGCAGCGATCTCACTAGCTCTGCAAGGTACGTATTAGTACCGCACACAGAACGAAAACCGTGTGGCCCTTCATCGAGTCGTCAGTTTACGATGTGCTCGAACCAAATTCGCCGTACAGCTAGTGAGCGAAATCGATAAAAATGCGGAAAGTCCAGAATCGTTGGAATGGGGTATTGGAATTGCAGTTACTCTAGCAATCCACCAACTAACGAGAAAGGTTCCCTGCGCCAAATGGCGTTGAAAATCTTGAGGAGTATTATCTTTACGGTTAGCGGAAGTCGTTGTAGAAGGGGCTAGCCAATCACGGCAGGTTCCGTTGAGACACTTCGCGCTTTGTCGAGAGTCCACAAAAGCTCATTCAGCGTGCCGTTCCACTCGTACCTTCGCTTGAATGATTGGAAGGTAGCTCGAGGTCACCGATCTTTCGCAGTAGTACTTTGCAGTGGGATGTGTAGTTTATTATACACGCGATGAAATTTGTGACACTGATTTATCGATACGTAGCGGAATCAAACCGATCTACCTCCTACAATATTTTTGAATGATAAAGTTGGGTAGAATTCACAAATTATCTGCATATTGTTCGCTTCAAAGTTTGCAAGTGTGTCGATGAGACTCTGTCCTCGCGGAAAATAGACATCGTAACAGCAAGAGCCTTATTTAACTCTGATATTCTGTCAAGACGCATCGATTCTCTAGCATTATTAGAGCGAGTCAACATTAAAGTAAGGTCTAGAACGTTACGGGGAAAAGTTTTTCTGAGAGTGCCTTTTCGACGAACTAATCACCCCGCTAATACTGCTATCATGGGACTACAAATGGTCTTCAATCGTGTATCGCACTTGTTTGACTTATATCTGCCTCGGACAATACTAAGGAATTAATTCTTGCAGTTTTTTTTAGAAGTAATTAGATTAAATGTTCATCATTGTCATCCATCTGTTTCTGTGTGAGTTAACCAAATTAATATGCTGGTTTTTCCGCTGCCGGATTGTTCGTAAAGCCATTCGTTCGTTTGAGTACTACAGCGCTTCACTGCCGATCGCCACGCAGAGTATTCACTGTACGGCACAGTCCGGTCGTTGTTATGCTCGGCAATGTCTTAATCACTCTTGATTCCCGGAATCGTTTGACTGGTCTTGATCTATCTGAATCAGAGATACCTAGACGCCGAAGTGCTTTCTACGTTTGTTAACGGTTGCTGCTTTTGCATGACCCTGAAACGGAGTCAGGTTCGCTACAACATATCACGTAATCGCTACAACATATCACGTATTCAATGTTGTTACAACATATAAGAACAACAATGTGACTCACTCGTGGTAAACAAGAAAAATAGAAAAAAATAATGCTTTGGATGAAATTTTCTTTCTCTTTGATTTTTTTCACAATGCCCTGAAAAAGCTGGAATACTTAGGGATTTTTTTTCTTCAGATTGAGTAGACACCACGATAAACAACATGGGACCGAGGTTGCTACCTTGAGGAATTACAGACGCGTTGGAAAATGTTGTCGAAAAACAGGAACAGACCTTCACACGTAATAACGGGTGCTCAATAAAAATTAGAATGATTTCAATACCTTTCTGTAGTCACAGTAAAGAGCGTAAAATGTTTTCTCTCCAAGAGAATTGCTCTCTGGACTCCCTAGACATGGGTGGCATGTTTATTTTCGCTCGGGTGCTGTCAGTTCAATCGAAGATAGCTTCGAAACACCAAGCACTCCGCGAGCGTGTTGTACGGTTTTACGAAACGCATGGTCATCGTGGAAAAAAGTTTACGGTAGATTACTTTCGAGACAAAAACTTGCCCGCGACTACAGTTTACCGAATCCTGGCATCCTTGAGCGTGGGGTGGAAGGCCGACGGTGGCTGTCCGGCAAAGATAATGACGAAGAAGAAGAAGCAAGCGTTGAAAAAGCTGTTCGACAACAAGGACGGAGCGAGTTTGCGTAACGCCGGCTGAAAATATCACTGTTCCCATACCTTGATTAACCGAACCCTCATCTGTCGGGAGAAGACTCGGTCCTCCGAGTACACGAACGAGCAGATAGCGATCGTGAAATTGCAGTGTCGGTGGAAGAACTGCCGCGGGACTTGGTTCGTGCTGTTCGACGAAATTTACTTTCCGCTCTCCAAGACCCACATTCCAGGAAATGACAGCAGCATTTAACCATAAATTTGAAAAAAAATTAAGCTTTGCATCGCCATAACGGACTGAGAGATTTCAAAGCCGTGGTTCAAGCGGTCTGGCCATCAATCAAGAAGTGCACCAGGAGGAGTGGCTTGAAAAAAATCTGCCGTTCTTAAAGGAGCATCAGACGGATGGGAAGTACGTCTTCAGGTGGGACAAGGCGTCTTCCTATTACGTCAAGAAGACGCTGGAGTATCTTGAGTAGAAAAAAATACCGTACGTGCCGAATGAAAGGAACCCGACAAACTTACCCCGGTGCCCTCCCATTGAGCATTTTTCGGCTCCTTGGCCACAAAGCAGTTCACCACCAGGATCCGGAAGATGGACGTCACTGCGTCCAGCGCTCTTGTGAGCGCATTGCGACTAAGTTGCGTCGTACGGTTGAACAGTGCCTCCAATATCATTGACGTTTCTTTGAAAAATGAACCTGTAAAAAAATGTAAAAAAAAT
Organism: Topomyia yanbarensis; assembly: GCF_030247195.1. Classification (NCBI taxonomy): domain Eukaryota; kingdom Metazoa; phylum Arthropoda; class Insecta; order Diptera; family Culicidae; genus Topomyia; species Topomyia yanbarensis. The sequence goes on along the minus strand of NC_080672.1, from coordinate 349,814,674 downwards.
ACTGAATTCGTTGAAATTGTCTGAAAAAATCTCATATTTATTTAACACTCGTTACTCTGCCAGTAAGATACGAATTCAGCCAAGCCACCAATTGTACCGAATCACCGAAACGCGACAGTTTGCAAAAAGCATTCGATGGTCGATTTTATCAAAAGCAGCTTTCAAGTCAGTGTAAATTGCGTCAATCTAATAGCGTTTTCGTTTTTTTTTTTCTGGAGCTACACCGTTGTAGTGCAAAGAAAGAGATAGACTGATTACACCCAAGTTTAAATAAGTGTAGCACCGACTAAACCGGTGCCATAAGATTTGTTTTCAATCTGCGTGATGTATGTCGAGGTGAACTCCAATAAATTTGTCAAGACAGATCTTCCAGGTATGAAACCGTGTTGATCAAATTACGAGGGCTTTTCTGAATCCTGGCACTTACTATGATTTCAAATACCTTTATACTTGTTAGATTTCCACAATGAATTTCTACCTTACTTAAAGGATGAAATGCTTTGCTGGACTTCACAGAACTGCTGTGAGTAGCACACAACTTCCCTAAAGTATGCAGAAACCCAAGAACTTCCATAAAATTTGTCCTATTTTGTTGAAGTTTTCAAAATCAAACGAAAAAAATGTTTGATGGTAGGTGTACGTACTATAGAGGGTACGTACTAACGAGGTATACCTAATTGACATAGAGTTGATATGATAACGCGTAGAAAACAATAAAATGTTGTCATTGTTTTACCCAACAACTCTATTTTTATCAAACGTTCATAATAGCGCCGCGTTACGGTACAAATTGCCCGACATTCATCTGGCAACAGCGATCTCATCATCACGATTGTCCATGCAAAAGCAAAATCCAAAAACCGTACCTGAAACCCAGGCCCACCGTAAAAGCAGATTTCCACACATGTCTGTTTGCAGCCGTTGGTTCTCTCTATTCTATTTTGTTCATTTCTTTTGCTCCCTCGATCAGCCAAGTGTTGGTTTTGACATCAATCTTTGCTTCATAGTGCTGTCAGCCGACCATCTGCACATAGTCTGTCTGCTAGTGCTAGTCGCACTACCACTTTAACATTCATCAAGAACACCATGTGCTAACTTACTGGTAGACCCTTATCTGCTTCACTTCGCCATCTTTACTTTCATTTTGAATTTTACACTCAACCTGTCCGGATCATTTTTAATCAAGCACTTTTGTAGGTTCTCTCTGGAGACTCGGTGATAATCCGTGGTCAGCCGAAGGGTGGACCCCCACCGGAGAAACAGATCAACTTTTCCGGCGTGATCGCACCGAAACTTGCCCGTCGCCCTACCAGCAATTCCACGTAAGTGTTACAAAAAATATAACCATTCTAATCGTCGTGAATAATTTTCATACCGTCTCTCACCACGTGTTCAGGGATGCATCGAAAGACGAACCGTACGCCTGGGAAGCCCGCGAATACCTCCGTCAACGGTTGATTGGCCAAGAGGTGTATTTCTATGCCGAACGCCCGCCGAATGCCAACCGTGATTATGGCTACGTTTGTCTCGGGAAGGATCAGGCCACCGCGGAGAACATTGTCGAATCGATCATATCGGAGGGACTAGTAAGTGTTCGCCGGGACGGTGTACGCCAAACTCCTGAACTTGCCCGCCTTATTGAACTGGAAGATGCGGCTAAAGCAGCTCGCAAGGGCAAATGGAGCGATTCACCACCCTCGGAACACGTGCGCAACATAACCTGGAACATTGAAAACTCGAAGGCGTTCTGTGACCAGCATGGTGGTAAACCCATCAAAGCTATCATCGAGCATGTCCGAGATGGATCAACTGTGCGTGCATTCCTGCTGCCTGGTTTCCAGCATATTACCCTGATGATGTCCGGAATTCGATGCCCTGGTTTCAAGCTTGATGGTGATGGAAAACCTGATACTACAACGGAAGTTCCATATGCAGAGGAAGCCCGCTATTTCGTTGAATCCCGCCTACTACAACGGGACGTAGAAATCCGCCTAGAATCGGTTACCAATACCAACTTTGTCGGTACGATAATCTTCCCCAAGGGTAACATTGCGGAAGCACTACTTCGCGAAGGGTTTGCCAATTGCGTCGAATGGAGTATGCGTTACGTGAAGGAAGGCGTTGAGCGACTCCGTGCTGCCGAAAAACACGCCAAAGCCAACCGGCTACGTCTGTGGAAGGATTATCAGGCACCAACCGCCGCCTATAATACCAAGGATAAGGACTTTGCCGGAACGGTTACCGAAGTGTTTAATGGCGATGCGATTGCGGTCAAAATTAGCAATACCGTTACCAAGAAGGTATTCTTTTCGCACATTAGGCCACCACGTGAGGCAAACCGTGTCCTCACTGAGGATGGTGCTCCTCCGCCACCTCGCGCCAAGGGATCCCGCCCACTGTATGACGTTCCATGGTTGTTCGAGGCCCGCGAGTTCTTGCGTAAGAAGCTCGTCGGCAAGAAAGTGAACTGTTCGTTAGATTACGTATCACCGGCGAGGGACAATTTCCCGGAAAAATACCACTACACTGTGACGCTGGCTGGAGTGTAAGTATCATTTAGCAAATGTAACTAAGTAATGATAGAATAAAATCTACCAACTATTATCAGTCATCTGACATAAATTTGTGTCACAAAAAATGTGTGCACAATTTTCAGTTAATTATACTTGTTCTTTCTTCTTAACAGCAACGTAGCGGAAGCACTGGTCGCAAAGGGTTTGGCAAATGTGATCGTAAACCGTGAAAATAACGATCAGCGATCGCCGTACTTTGACGATCTTCGGGCGGCAGAGGAGCAGGCGAAAAAGGGAGGTAAAGGTTTGAACGCGAAGGATGACATTCCAACGCATCGCATCAACGATCTAACGGTGGACCACTCGCGCATCAAGCACCAGTATCTGCCGTCGTGGCAACGTGCCCTGCGTACTGAAGCCGTGGTCGAATTCGTGGCCAGTGGTTCCCGCTTCCGAATCTACTGTCCGAAGGATAGCTGTCTGGTAACATTCCTTTTGGCCGGTATCTCCTGTCCACGTTCGTCTCGACCTGCCATGAATGGTGCATCCGCTCAGGAAGGGGAACCGTTCGGGGACGAAGCGCTCCAGTTCAGTCGTGAGCGAGTGTTACAGCGCGACGTGAGCGTAAAGATCGAAACTACTGATAAGGCCGCCACCAGTGTAATCGGATGGATGTGGACCGAAAACAATGTCAACCTGTCGGTGGCACTCGTGGAGGAAGGTCTTGCCACTGTGCATTTCACCGCCGAGAAGACGGAACATTATCGTGCCCTGGCGGACGCTGAAAGCCGTGCCAAGTCGAAACGTAAGAACATCTGGAAGGACTATGTGGAAAAGACCGAAGACGAAAACAAGGAAAACGAAGAGGAAAAGGAAGATATCGCTGCGCCCGCCGATCGGAAGGTCAAGTATGAGAACGTTGTTATCACCGAGGTTACACCCGAGATGCATTTCTACGCTCAGCACGCTGATCAGGGTGCTAAGCTGGAGGAGCTGATGACCAAGTTACGCCAGGAATTCCGTGCAATGCCACCGGTTACGGGAGCGTACAACCCAAGGCGCGGAGATCTGTGTGCGGCGAAGTGAGTAGTTCTTATTTGTTTTTGTCTTGTTAGAATCAATGAATTTTTATCCACAATTGCAAGTCAGTACCCCGTTCTATGAGATCCTTATCTACACGGGGCTGTCTTGCGATTATAGGTAGTTTACTATCGGGGGATTTCCTTTCAAGTCGTCCATGTAATTGCCAACTTTTTAACTATTCGGAGACGGTTTCATGCTTTACGGATATATTATCCTTTATTTTCAAAGGTTTTTGAGCTTTGCAGAGCGGATGCGGATCAGCCCCACCATACTCAAGTGATTTAGTTCTGATCGCTTAATTTTCATAAGAAATTTGCAAGAATGACTTCACTAGTCACTTTTTGAGACTTTCTCAATTGAGCCTCAATGACATTCAATATAAATTTACAAGTACCCCACGAATAGTTGACTACGCCATGATGATATTTCGACGGCTTCGGAAATCAAGCGATGCTCAATTTCTTCAGAGAGAACTAGACAGATTAAGCACGTCATGTAATCTAAACAGAATGGTTTTTAAGCCGAGTGAAATGCCCAATTTTCACGTTCACACGGACATTTCATGTGTTTTGTCGCAAGACGTACGGATTACGCTTCAACGGCAAATCCTTAGATTGTCCGATTTGATGTAGATAACTCTTATTTATTTTGTACATTGTAAGATGTAGAATCCTTTTTAGAAATAGTGGAACGTATGGTCCTCCTTTAATACTGAAGCGTGATCAGATGAAAAAATGGATTTTTCGAGGAGAAAAAAACCTATTTTGGAAAAATTGCCTAGACATCACCCATTCCTAGGGGAGAGTAAGTTCCAGTCTTTAAATTTTAAATTTTTGTTATAGAACATCAAAATTATGAATCTAAAACTGAATCAGTACGCGTCCTTAAGTCGCTATCTGACTCGAAAATATATTCCCAATCTATGGAGCCTGAGTCTATGTGCTGAATACTTTTTATGTATTCGAAATACAATTCTAAACGTGTTTCAAATAAAGCAACAAAGACTCAGAAAATATTTCACCGAAAATCAGCAAACAAATCTCATTTTACTAAGTAGTCTTTTAAATTTGCTGTTGGTAAATTACCGAGCCGAATTGAGTGTGTGCGATAACAATAAAAACCAATTATTGCTATATCTTAGTCGAATGGCATTACCCGTAGGTTGACTACCAAGAATCGCTACAGATGGGCACCCTTCAGAAATAAACTGTAACCGTTCTAACATAGCTCAATCTTCTCGCCAACCAAAATTAACCTACAGAAACATGTTGGCAGATGCCTCAGCAACAAAAAATGCGCATCACGCATTTCCTAAATATGAAACGTGAGTGTCAATAGACTCATCACCCACATAATGCCGAAAACATGTATCAATCCAACGCACGCACAAGTAGGAAAATAAAGAAATTTGTTCATTTATCACAAGCAACACACACACGTCGCACCATGCAGTGTTGAACTCAATCAAAAAAAAATTGCAAATCAAAATCATGCAAATCCAACTATGTACAAATACCACTACTGCCGAAACCCCATAGTAGAGGTAGATACTACGTATTTTCGGCAGAGGCGGCATCACCTCGCACACAGTTAAACCGTGTAAAACTTGCACCCGTTCCCCTGCTGTGTTGCAGTCTATCGTGCGCTCCCCACTCCGCTGTGCGAACAGAAACTCCTCATGTACACGAATGATTGTTCCGTTCGACCGATATAGCCATGATGTTGCTCGTTTTATATTCGAGCGACGAATGATTAAAACAGACACGCAGCATCTCTATTCGTAAGCTACCCGTATTTTATTGAATCACTTAGGTGTGAGTGTGTGCATATTCTAATGTAGCCGCAAATCCATAGCGTCTACTGCTTATTGTACCGTCTGTAAAATACTGTCAACATGTTGCTGGTTTGGCAAGCGAACATCGACTGATGCACCATTCTGCCTCCAAAAATAGATTTGAAAAGCATGTCAAAATGATCTTCAATGTTAGGAAAACACCTAAGCTTGATTGCTTTTGCGAAAAAAGCTGTTTCAATGTTGTGTACAACATTGTGTTGCAGCGTGGTAGTAGACTTCCTCCGCTGATATGCATGTTACATCGCATGAAGCGGGTGCTCACCCAAGCTAACATCCCGAATGTGGTTGTCGATTAAACTTCCCACTGCTTTGAGAAGGAAGGAGGTCAGACTGATCGGTCTATAGCTATTTGCCCTCTCTTATGCAACGCGCTTGAAGTGTTTTTTGAAGATAGAACTGAATTTCTATCTTCTACGGAGCAAAGCTTGCAAGCGCTCGTTTGATCGATTTTGTTGTCACAATTCTGCGAGAAAATGTCCAAGAATCAGGACTATTTGAAAAGAACTCAAGGGCAATTGTCGGTGATGGCTCTGTACAGTTTGTAAAGTGTGTATCAAAAAGACAGTTGAGTACTTCTTATTCGACAGAGGATTATTCAGCAATAGCGGAGCTAACTGAACTGGCATGAAAGTCTCTCGATTTCGAAAGTATTTTTTTAAATCTACTAGTTTCGTTGAAACTGGATACATTTGTGAACTTTTCCAACCACTTGGATCAGATGATCGAAGAGCATTGCTGTAAGTTTAGTGACATGAATTACTCCGCCTCTTCTTTGCGTCTGCGATTCTGAGTTCTTCTACAACATTTTCTGAGTCCAGCAAGTTCGACATTCCATCAAAGATTTCCTATAGAAAAACGCATAACTTGAAGCGGACAAACCTCTTGCTACTACAATGGGTTTTGTTTTATGCACGACCTCATCCAAGTCACTTTAACTTTAACCAGATTTAACTGGTGGAAACACCCACGAAACCCAGTCGTAAAGCCCTATTCGTAGTGGTTCCATTTCGTGAATTCTCGATTACGATATGTGACGATATCTAGCAATACGTTCAAATGATCAAGGATGACATATTTAGTATCAAATACGGCAGTTCGAACTCCTGTACGGACCAGGTGATCAACTCATTCCTAATACTGTCGGAGAACGTGACTATATCTAACACCTCCTCACGGTCAACTAGGGCAAATGTTGGCGATTTGCTACATTGAGGACATGCACAATTGTGCTGCTTAAGTAATCCATCAATTCGGTACCTCTCAAATTGATACATGAGCTGCCCTAAATTATGAGATGGGCATTTGCATTTCTGCCGATTATGCATGAAAGCCCATTTCTATCATATGGTGGCAAAAATGGGATTTCATGCATCCACAACCCGTTTCAAATCATCAGAAAGTGATAATTCATGATGCACTAAATATGCCGAGCAATAGATCTATTCACTGTTCATGGTAGGTATCAACATTTTTATAGACTGTGACATCACAAATATCACTAGTTGTAAAAGCGGATACAAGACATCCGTCAAAAGTACTACTCTCAAGAATACATGCACGAGGCATTTCACGCGGATTTGTCAAACCACGAGGTTAAGTTGCTTTTCAACATAGAAGTTTTCTTTATGGAAATATAGTACAGAAATGATCCGTTTTTATCAATTAATTGAAAAAAAATTAATTAGAAAAAATCAATTTGCATAAGTTTTTTACGAAACAATTCAGTGGGGAAAATGTGCTAAAATCGTGAAATTGTGCGCATTTTAGTCCAGCAACGATTTATGCAAATGATATTTATTCATTTTGTTTACAAAAGTGTGAGCCGAGAGCATTATTGTTAAGAAATTCTTGGTTCTACTGAAATCGGATATAGATGCGTTCGCTATGTTTTGAATTCTTACATGTGAAGACAGTGATGAATAGTTTTACAGGATCGATCTCACTACTTTAGTTATTAACATTGTACCCACCTCTTTGTTAATGAAGTTTTATCTGTCCACAAACTTGGGGGGAGGAGTGGTTTAACGGTTTCAGCGTGAAAAAAAACACTTTTTTGAGAATTTGTTTGAGAAATTTGGGTTAACCGATCAAAACTTTTGTACATTATAATGTATCGTTTCAATAACATTCTGTAATTTTTGTAATTTTTCCAAGCAAAAATATCGACAAGCTACTCGGTGACGAAGCTTCTTTTTGTAGAACGTCCCTGAAAAAACACGATTTGCGGTGTTAGCTGGCATCCAAAAACTATTTAACCGATTTATTTCAAGCTCTGCATGCCCATTCTATGTAAAAAAACCTAACCCCTACGTTGAGTTTAAAGATAATTTTTCAGTTAAGGGGCGTTCATATACCACGTGACAATTATTGTACCCCTACCCCCTACCCACGATGTCCACTTGGATTTTCCAAAACTTTGTTTGGGGGATTTTATAAATAAATATGGCTTTTCATTTCTAGGAGAAAATTTTCCACTGCGTTAGAGCAAGATACCGACTTAAGAATACTCGTTCAAACTTTAATCAAAGAATATCATAGAATCTCTTTGAGAAATTTCCATAAAAATGTTTCATTTCTGTACGACATTATGATCTATTAGCTCATTAAGACTTATTGTCAGTTGAACACAAATTTTTAAATACAAATGCAAACAATAGATTTACGTTTTAAAGATTCATCATAATAACACAAAGTTGATAAGGATAGATTGACAGATTATTGAGCTGGCTCGTAATTTTAACAAGCTTTCAAATCCAAAAATAGTGGAATGATAGTTGTCATCGATGTTTTCAATTTACATAAATGTCACACTATGCTATTCTATGCGCTTTGGCTCTTTCAAAATTTTGGAAAAAAAATCTATATAATCCAACGCTTACACCAATGGCGATACAAATTAGTTTCACTTTCTTATATGACAAAAATGTAATGCTGTTAATGTGAATGACCCATCGAGGTTAAAGCCCCAATAAACTAAGAATAATAATTATTATAATAATGAAATCCAAAGTCCACGTGGCCATTTCCCATACCCCTAACCCCTCTCCATGAACAAGCGTGGACTTTCTCAAGATTCCTACCCACCCCTAAATTGTCCACATTGTACAATTGTCCACATGGTCGGTTGAGTAGTAGACTGCCCAGAAAAATAATTAATTTAACTCAATCGGCCCACCCCTGAGTCGATTCTTATTCCCACCAGGAGAATTTGATCCAAATTTGAAGCAAATCGGACAAGTCTAGCTCCCGGACCAACATGCCTGAAGTTTGTATAGAATTTTTTGACAATGTACATGAAGAAACCCCACTAGCCCGCATTTTTACCGCTAGGTAACACTGTATGCATCGTTTTATCACTGTAAGTGAAAGATAATTTAATTGTCGACAACTTTGTCGAAGACTGCTAGTCAATCCGGCTTTGTTAAAAAAAGTTATTAAACTAACTCTCTACGCGGTATCATATGGAACTAAAATGCTCTAACCAAAACATGACTTGTATTATTTACTATAATACTTCTGAACATACTATTGAGCCAACGATTGAACGTTGATTGAGCTAAACCTAACCATTATTTTACAAAAATGTTTAGTCCATGTGAATCGAGTACTGATACACAACCATGCACTGTTATGCATCATGCAAAACTGACTCAGACATCATTTCGCTAAAAGTTTAATATCTTCTTTTAACAAAGCCTAGCAAGAAAAGTTATTCAATATTATTGAAACGATACATTATAATGTACAAAAGTTTTGATCGCTTCACCCAAATTTCTAAAACAAATTCTCAAAAAAAGTGTTTTTACGCTGAAACCCTTTAATCCCCCCCCCCCAAATATTTACTTTTTTTTAATACTTTGCTAGTGGCACAGTTATGAGTAGAATTTTAACAATAGGACAGCAGATTTGATATCTTTAGGGGTTTTTTCATACAACAATCGCTTTCCAAAGAGTTTGAAACAGACACACGTATTTTTTTTAAATGGGCGGTTTGGCTCTGGGTCTAAGGCTTTCGACTGACATGGTCCATACTCGTTGCACAGTGGGACCGGGCCGGACAAAACCCCCAAAATTTTATGTTGATTTCCATACCTTTTATATTTTTTCCTAAATGTACCATCCTTAAAGCTGTAGTCATTAATTTTTTGAGCCAATCGATCGGAAAATATAAGTGATACATTTTTTTGAACCATACAAGGTCATGGAAATCGGCAAGAATATGAGTGACAAAAAGGTTTTGTTCATTTTAATTCATCTCGCTTAAATAGGTACTGCAATGATAATTTAACAACACATGTAGGCGTTTCTAATAGAAAATCATCTCAGGAATTCAATGGTGTATTTCGATTTGAGAAATAATGAGTATTTAAAAAGTTATCAGCAAATTCAATATAACAATGCTGTTCAACGTGGACTCTTTTTCAAAAGCACCATCCCGCCCAGTCAATTATTTTTCCACCAATTATTTTGCATGATTTGAATCGTAATAATCTAATAAATCGACTGATATTCTTCTTTTAGCGTTTAATAAATGCTTTATAAGGATAAATCGGCGGCAAAACTGAACACATTTTTTCCTACGCATACTATCGAGCGTTCAATTCTAACACATGCTCAAACAAGGTAACTTGAGCCTTAAGGCATTCTATTAAACACCTTAAGATATGCCATCTTTTTTGACTATTCTAAACGCATACGTTCATAAACTAGTACATGAGTATTATCTCTTAAAGAGATATGAAGGGATGATTTTTATTACGATGGTATTCAGATTGGATTGAAGATCTACAAACAAATGTATAAAATTACATCATTTTTTATTCACCAGATTTCAACAAATTGGAACCACCCTAGCTAAATCGTTACTAAGGACTACCCTAGGAAATCAAAATGTTTCTGTTCACTTACGAAGTATCTGTTTTGAAAAGTTAGTAAAATTCACTTTCGCGAACTTAAAAAACTTAGAGCCACCCTAGGCTGTCTAATTTTCATTTTAGCGTTCTAATTTAACCAAAATTGAGTTTAGCGCATCAAAATTACCCTTAGATGATATTTTCAGCCATTTCAAACTACTTTTAAGATTTTGAGGATCCACTGTGCGTTGGTACGGATCAATCCGCTTGGACGACATGGGAGAACAAAAAGAAGCTGAAAGCTGACCCAATTCGAATTTTGTTTAGTGATGACTCAAACGCGCTGACACGAGATCATTGTATAGGAGAAGCCAAACTAGAGAACAGACATATCTCTCTTAGAGACAAATATGCACAAAATGGTATCTTCCGGAACACTACGTCCGATTATGCAAAATTTGGCTTGTGGAACGGACCGAGATCCATTTTCCGAGTGAGGATTTCTTTACCTTCTGCTGCTAGGAATCAAACATTATGTATAAATCTAAGCTAGCGCTAATTATTGCACTGTGTCGGCAAAAAAATCCTTATTACTCGCGCGATCATTTTCCCCTTCCTGGAAAATTCAGAATTCTTTATAACCCAATCAATATGAGTATTTTCGGAAGTATTTTGTTTTTGACACCATTTGGAAAACCATGATGGCGACATCCGGTTTAGCAGAATTCTCTATTTCCCAATCTATATGGATATTTTCGACACGGTTTTCATGAGTCGATGCCAAAAATCGATATCTGATGCCATTTTGAAATCCAAGATGGCGACATCTCTATTCTAAAAGCACCCAGATAGATGGTTTTGAGATGTGCCGGTAGTAAAAAATCCGCCATATCTATTATGACGGATTTTTTACTATAGCTTCTACATGTTAGATTTTTGTATGGTGACGAATATCAATTTTGGATATGGAGACATCCTACTATTACAACCTTTGCAAATGAGAAATATCCATATATATCTTTGTTTTTAGAATGACGGCGAATATCAAATTTTGAGCTCTATAGATAATCTCGAAGCCCTACATTACCCAAGTAATTACCAAATATGTACTAGCATATGCAGTTAAGTAATGGAGCGGTATAATTTGCCAAAAGCGATTTTTAAAAGCACTTTCCATGCCTATTGGTTACATATTGACTTTGAATAAAAACAAATTAATCAACTGTGTGGTATAAGTTGGTCACCCTGTAAATATGAATGCGATCCGCCAGTGCGTTAGTGGTGCGTACTATACGTACCAGCTTTTCACATACCCACATTGTGCTTCTGATGAGGAATTATGTTGAAAGTAAAGTAAATTTTATTTTCTCTTTGAATGTTGGTAATTTTTATTCATTTTGTGCCATTTTTTACTAAATTTTGTTAGGGTGCCGACAACCGACCACATTTTTCTAAATGGTTTAAAATTATTTCACTAAATTGGCAGTAACATTTTTCACATTGATGGAATACATTGAATTCCTTCGCCAGTATTAGCTAAAGCCTCTAGCTTTCCATTGGTATGATAATGTCCCTATATTATGCAATTGGAGAAATGTTACGAGCCAAAGACAAAAGGGTGCCGACAACAGACCACATTCCCCTAAGCCCATTTTTTTTGCTGTCGTAAAAGGGAATACAAACCACTTTCGAACGAATATCGCATTCATCGTAAACAAGAATAAGGGTATATAACTTTGAATTCAAAGCGATGTCATATACATATTTATACTTCAATCAATTGCAATTAATGCAGGCTACAATATATGGAAGAATTGGTTTTAAAATGTATTGGAAATATGTAATTGCGATGAATTTGAAGATATATGCTTAGTAAGTAAAAATCCTTAACTTCTTGGTATTTTCGTATTTCAAAGATCGAAAAAAGTGCCGATGATTTCGATCTGTAATTCTTGATGATTTCGTGCTCACTTAATCATTAAAATCGGTCAAATGGGTCGCCCGCAATAAAATTTTGAAGCCATGAAATGGTAATATTTTCGTCAAAAAATGTTGTTTTGCCAATCCATCTGGATTTGATTTCACAATGGCAAATACTACCGAAAAATGAATCTTCCATTAAAATTGTAATTTTACCTATTTTTAAAGGCCTGGGAAATTTTGACTCAGCTGTTTAGATTTAAATCTTTATCTTACACCAATATTCTTCATGTTGCGCGCAACCTATCTCTATCTTGTTGCACGACCTTTTTCGAGCTAATCTTTATGAATTAAATTTTACGATTACATATTATTTTCCTTTTTCAAACAGATTCACCGAAGACAACGAATGGTACCGCGCAAAGGTCGAAAAGATTGAAAAAGGTGGCAACGCTTCAGTCCTGTACGTCGACTACGGCAACCGTGAGGTAAGTTCTTCTATTTACTCCTTGGCACGTAAATCACGGCAAGTTCCTTAGATCCATTTCTATTCCACCAAAAGAAATGCTTGAGTCATATGCTTGCTAGAGTAATATGCCAACGATCATCGGCCAGCTTTTCCACAAACAGGCTTGCGCTTCGGTGCACACCTCAAACCATATGCTTGAGGCCATCCACCTTGTCCTTTTCGTGGGATATCCACCAATCGAAACACTTCACTCGCGGAAGCGTCAAGCATTTCGCGTTTTGCGAAAAGCAACCGATGTGTGATGTGAGCTGTGTCTAGAGAAGTGTCCCCTCGGAAGGAAAGGTGCATTTCAAGAAATGGGTGTACCTCCTAAGCCTAGCTCGGGTCTGGTGAATTTCGGACATCCCTTGTCTCGATGGCATCGTAAAGAAGTATTAAAATAGACATTGTACACTAATTAAGTGCAATTTTTCAGACTCTTCCAACGACCCGCCTAGCAATGCTTCCGCCTGCCTTCCTGTCGGACAAACCGTACGCGCACGAGTACACATTGGCGCTGGTTGTCTTGCCAACAGACCCGGACGATAAGGCTGATGCCATCAAGGCCTTTGCCCAGGATGCGCTCAACAAAACTCTGCAGCTTAACGTCGAGTATCGGTAAGTTTTAGTAAGGTTTAACCGATAATGTACATATGGGTTAACTCCTGCACCGGCAATAATGCCAAAGAATTGATGTCGCATAAAAAGTCACATTCTTCTAGATTATTGCCAAGAGTAAAAAAGGATTGTCCTTGTTGGCATTTCCGAACCGACCTTCCTAAGCGTGATTCTGTCACTACACTGACAATTACCGCCTAAAATAGGTTCAACATTTACCTTCGAATAGCCGCTACAACAATGTCCAAAAGGATGACACTTTATCTTATTGTTCTCATATTTCCAGCATCAGTGGTGCCGAGCACGTAACCATCGTGGACCCTGCCACCAAGTCTGATCTCGGCAAGGAATTGATCGCTGACGGTTTCCTGATTGCTGAGAAGGGCAAGAAAGATCGCAGACTGCAGAAGCTGGTAAGTTGATATTGAGTTATTAATAAACTCCTATTTCTAGACAGAGTAGGTTCATATCAATTATCGTAGTTCATACTAACTTTTATACAAAACCCATCATAGGATGAAATATGACCTCCCGACATTGAGTATGAGGTTGTATCTTAAATTGATGGCATAGCAAATGTATATCTATCAAGACTCTAAGAGAGCCGGGTCCTAACCCCGCAGCGGCTTACTTACCAGTGTATAGATACATTTTTCTCACACATACGTTTCTGTGACATGTTAAATTCGAGAGCAAATACTTTAACCTTTATCTTCCCGTTGTTTCCAGATAACCGATTACAAAGAAGCCGAACAATCTGCTCGCAAGAATCGCAACGGCATCTGGCAGTACGGTGACAGCACCGAGGACCAGGCCGGCGAATTCGGCCTCGGCCGCTAGACTCCGGTCACACAAAAGCGTGAATGTATCCCCTGCCCATCAAGAAAAGAAAAACAACACACACACGTACACGTATATAATAACGACATTATTTTCAAGCAAAACACATTAATAAGCGTGTTGAGTGGAAACAAATTCAACTCTTTAAGATATTATTCCAGTTTATATTTTTTAAAGAAAACATTACAATCAATACTTCCAAACATCCACTAGCTAGCAGAAGCGATACACACTGCTGAGGAGCAAAATACACAACAGGAAATCAGTAACAACAGGTGAAACAAGAGAACAATCAGAACAATAGTGGCCTCCTTCCCTACAACAACCTAGTTTCAGGCAAGTTTAGCAGCCAACCCGTACTAAGCTGATAAAAAATGCTCATATTTCTTGGTATCTATGCCATTGCTTGAAACGCGTTCACACAAATATAGTTAGAAGGGAGGGAAGTGAATTCATCACACATACACGTACGTACATACGCAAACATCAACCACAAACAGTCTGATTAATATTAAACTTCAAGCGGCGATGCTACCAAGAACAATTGGTCGGCTTTTAGCGTTCGTCTGGGTTGCGATATAAAAAAACATGAGACGCTTCAGGTAGGAAGAAAGGGAAAATCAGCTCCGAAATTAAATTGTAACAGATGTTTTGTCCTTATGTCTTGTATTTTTTTGCTTATAGGATCAAAAATTTATTAAAACTTGAGTTTATGGGTGAAATAAAATTGTAATTCTTCGTTTCTATTAAACAACTGTTTTGTTTGTTTCTAGCAGCAGCTTAAAAAAACAGAAATGCAGAAAGCAACATTTTCTGAAATAACTAAACGCATATGACAGAAAAAAAGAAATGAAAAACATATTGGTAAAACAGAAAATATATATTTATGAAATGTCTAAACGCAAGATCAAAATAAGGGTTAATAAAGCTGAATCGTCAAGTTACTATTTGCTCTACCACACAATAGAACAAGAGTATGAACAATTGGTAAATATCCGAAACCCAATATAATTATCATCGTCATCGTGACGGAACAATACGGGTACTGCGAATCATGTTCGAATGTATTTTAGATTTCCAGGTTACTCGACCTTACGCCACCAGTCTCCAAACTCCTTTAACACCCGCCACACGCGCATCTTCGATTGCACACAACCAGCGAGTGCGGGGTCTGCCCGAAATCGACAACCTCTTCCAAATTCTCTGCTGAGCGTAACTTTAGCTGGTCTCTCTTCCGATATGCGCACTACATGTCCAGATCACTATAGTCTGTCGTGTTTGATCAGTCTTGCGATGTCAGCAGTCAGCACACTTGGTACAGCTCGTGGTTCATGCTTCTGCGCCCTTCTCCATTTTCTACTGTGCCGCCGAGAATTGAACGCAGAATTTTTCTCTTTAACACTTCGAGCACTCTACTGTCTATAACCAACAGCGTACCAGTTACCATGTTTTTTGTTTTGTCATAATTTATAGTCAGTCGATTCTCACAGCCTCTCTTTTGTAATAGCAAAAATGACTTCCACTACTCTGCGATCAACACCAATGATGTCGATGTCGTCCGCCAAACCAAGAAGCATGTTACTTATCCTGCGCGGCGTGTGACATGAGACAGACGACTAAACTCACCTCACTTTACGTGACTTTTCTCACCCGATTCTGAGAGTCGACTCGGGTGAGGTGAGATTCCCCATTGCGGTTAAATGGGCGTCTCACGTCACCCAAAGTGACCAGAATTTGGTGAGAAAAGTCACGTAGAGTGAGGTGAGATTAGTCGTCTCACATCACACGCCGCGCAGAATAGGGCCGGAGATCTTGTGATGATGGTTCCGTTACTTTGTACATCAGATCTCGTCGCTGTTGTGCTATCTTATGACAAGCGCCATTTAGCACATTTCGAGAAAAACGATTTTTAAAGTTTGAGATTGAATATCTTGAAACTTATAAATGGTATAAACATTCCAATGAAGACAATTAATGCTTCTATCTATTCTTCATCAATCTCTCAAATATTACGAAGATCGCTTGACTATGTTGCGAGTTTTTACTATGAATGTAAACAAAAGTCGCACTCACACGTGTCATAGGCGTGTATTGATGACAAAATTTGTATAACGTGTCATAATCGTGCATGAAAAATTTTCAATAGAAAAAAATCATCAATTTTTAACTTTTATTCATATCTTTGCGTTCATATGGGCTATAAACAATCGGTGAAATGCATTTTGAAGGGAATGAGTCAGGGCATCTAGAAAAAATAGTTATTTTTAGTTACAGTGTTGCCAAATATCCTTTATTTCCAATTTAAAACTAAAACTGTATTTTTCTCACAACTCGTGTAATTTTCTTTTGAAAATGTTTATGTCATTGTGTTCCTCAGACATTTTCACGCATAAAAACATCTAAAACTTAAATATAACTTGAGCGAATCCCTAGATACAGTGATTTTAAGCAAAAAACTCACAATTTCTCATGACGTTTCTCGCAATATCTAAGTAACCAAGTAGAATTTCAAAATTCTGAAAACGCCACTTTGTAGAGATTTTTCAAACAAGTAATGTGGCATATCTAACTCAGTTTACCCCAAAATGGCGTTTGTCATAAGATAGCACAACAGCGACGATCTACGTATCGCACCCTCGAGCGCTATATTGAACAATACATTTGAAACAATCTTCAGTCTATTTCCAGAGACATCGTTCACGATACTCAGTGTACTTCTGCTTCTGCCAGAGCCAGTGCAAAACGAACGAAAAATACAGTTACTTGTGTGCATTGTCTGAAGAACAAAGAATACCGTTATTTTTATTCTTGCGTGGTGATCTATAAAGATGACTGAGTCTCATCAACAAAACGTGATTATTCGGCCTAACACGGTGCCCATTGACTTCAGGTCTTTTCGCATAAGTCCGAGTATTCGTGATGTGAAACATCAGCTGATGGTGAAAATGCAGCCTCGGTATTCGGAAGTCACCTTCATACAGCTTAAGCGCGTCAAGCACGCGCTGCTGATAACCTTCAACAAACTAAGGGGGTGGGCGTAGCGTAGTTGGTAAATCGATTGCCTTGTACGCAGTGCACCTGGGTTCGAGTCCCGACCCCGCACATAGGGTTAGAAATTTTTCAAACTTGAAGGGGCGAATGACCTTAAAGTTAAAACCTCTATAATCGAATTAAAAAAAAACCTTCAACAAATTCAGCCAGGCGAAAAGAATCATTTTGCAGAACAATTTAAAACACGTGTTTGTCGTGACAACACTAAAACCAAGTTCCTATATAAATTGATAATGGAAATATTGAAGTCAGATTACATGATCTGGCTCCAATTACAATCGTGATTCGCTGGTTGGACACTTTTTAACTGGACCGCTTTTAGTTGGACCTCCGCTAGTTGGACCATTGTCCAACTAAAAAGCAAAATGTCAAAATCTTATGTCAAATTTACTTTGACAATCAATCTGACAATTATTAGAGATGTGAATAGATGCAATTACACTACTAACTTAGTTGGACAGGGGTGTGGCCCAACCAGCGAATCACGACTGTATTGTCTACCAAAATTTACTGGTAGTCTTTTTAATTTAAACCTCTAATATAGTAGTTTATACCTGAGTGCATATAAGGAGAGTGACGACACTGTCAAAATTGGAACAATTATTATTTGTCAGTGTCATTCCAAACGAGTCAAATTCATGTATTTTGACAGGTCATTTGTTCGTTTGGAATATCACTGACGGATAATCATGACAGTTGTCTTCACTCTCCTTACATACACTCTGGTTTATACCATGGTCTTCGTTTCAGTGTAGAAACCACAGCAGAATAAATCTCGACAAACATATGATTACGGCCTAAAAGCCAACTGTCAAAATCCACTTTGAATGGAAATTCCAGACAAACCGTTACTAGTCGAACACAGTTCACAACAGTTTATGAAAGAGAAAATTTTTCTCTTTCGTTTACTACCAACATCTGTGATTGGCGTGTAACGGTTCGTCCGGAATTTCCATTCAAAGTGGATTGTGACAGTCGGCTTTTAGGCCGTAATCATATGTTTGTCGAGAAATGTGACGGGAATAGAAAGTACACTGAGCAAAAAACTATAGTATTTGGGACCCGACTTTCGTGGTTGTTTTAACTATTCGCCAAAATGGCAGTAATGACCATGAGATCAGTAATACTAAACTGTTGTATTACGAAAAATACTACAAAAATACTTAACCGCTTAACTATTATGTTGGTATTTATGACAATTTGAGCAAGCTCAGACCAACAATGTATACCATCTTCAAACTGATAATGGAATAGTCTGAATCACCATTAAAACTAATGTTGAAATGAAAATTTGAACATGGCAAACATATCAAATATAACCAGTGTCATTGTTATAACTAGATTTTGTTTGATTGTTATCTACACAATGTAATAATCAAACACGAAGACTAAATATACAATGCTTATAACAATGTAAAGAATGAAATAATAACATACACTCAAGTTTTTTTTCACGCGGTTTTTTGCGCGGTATTTTTTACGCGGTTTTTTACGCGGATTTTGAAATTTACGCGGTTTTCATTTGCGCGGTTTTTGAAATTTACGCGGTTTTCATTTACGCGGATTTTGAAATTTACGCGGTATCCATCAATGAGGTTCCCTTTATCGCGGATTCTTAAATTTAAGTGGTCTTCATTTACGTGAATTTTGAAATTTACGCGGATTTTGAAATTTACGCGGTTTTCATTTACGCGGATTTTGAAATTTACGCGGTTTTCATTTACGCGGATTTTGAAATTTACGCGGTTTTCATTTACGCGGATTTTGAAATTCACGCGGTTTTCATTTACGCGGATTTTGAAATTTACGCGGTTTTCATTTACGCGGTCTGTATCCCCCGCGTAAAAAAACCTGAGTGTACATTGTTTATGTGAACCTGATCCTTGTCGAAAACACCTTTTACGTATTTTCAGCTAACTATGCTTTGTATTACTACTGACTGTCAAAATTGTCAATTTGAGCGTTTCAATTTTGTATTCCTAAAAGACGCTGACATTACAGTGAAAATGTTTATACACGACTTACGAACGGGCTTCAATTTTTTTCGATTGTTTATATTATTATATTATATTATTGCGATAAGGCTCGAGAATCACTCGTATATTCGAGCCCCAGCCAGTAAGAATTCTAAGGGAACAAATAGGACAGTAGCTTTGATCCTACAAAGACTTGAATACAAAGAATGGGTCACGTAGTCTGGCAAAATAGAAGGTTATGTTTCGCAACGAAATATAGTACCAAAGCTTTAATTTGCTTATTAATGTTGCATCAGGTAAGTACTTCAATTTTATCCAATATGTGGACTTTGATGTCTTGTAATCACATTTTTTCGATTCTTTTAAATTTAGCGTGAAGTCAGAAAAGGAGAAGATTTATATCATCGTCGACAATTGCTATTTCAACAAATACAAATAGGGTGATGAGCCTATTTGCACCATGTTTCTATTATCACCCTACCCATTTGAAGCCGTTGGTTAGAGCAGTGTGCCATCTTTGTTCAACGCATTGAGTCAAATGATAGCGCAACAATAGGGGCACTCGATTCGAGTTTTCATTGTGCTCAAACACGAGAATTTTACTGTTTTCAACGCATTTGTGTTATTATATTGGTTCTTAACAACGAAGCAAAGCGGTTCATGTCAATTTTTACGCATTTCATTGATTGTAAGGCAAGAAATTACCGAATTAGTGAGGCACCTTGCATAGTATGGTGAAAATAGGCTCATCACCCTATGTCAAGTTAATAAAAACACAATCGGTTGAGCAATTTTGGTCAAAATTCGCTTTAATTCAGATTTATCATCCATTGAGTTATATTGGCCAGAATCTCTATAAAATCAATACTGAATTAGACTTATCCAGCTGCGTTGGTATTGTGCCGTTTTGACGTTTGAATTGGGAGGAAAACAAATCGATTGCACGGTGAATTGGGAGGAAAACAAACCGCTTCTGGGCTTGAGGGGAGGGCGGTAGTATAAAAATGTAAGATATCAGTGTGAGTATTTTAAACGTCAGATATCTCAATACAGTACTGGACAAAATAAATCATACGCTTGTTCTAAAAATGCATTTTTGATCATATTAGCGTTATTTCTTTAATAAGCACGATGGCATGAATGGAAAAGTTTTTTAATTTGTTGCAGTTCAAACAATAGTAGAGACTGAGATTTCGATAATAATGAGGTATTTCTGCTAGAAATTTTTATATGAACAATCGTTCATTATACGTTGGACAAAATAAATCATACACTTCAAAAATCACATTTTGCGATAAAACCAATTAAACCAATTTTGAAATTTTGGCATCACTGCAACCTTTGACAGCTCTAGTGTCAAGATAGATTTAGTTTTCTCTCGACATTCTGAGTTGGTTCCATTTTGAACATTAAAAATGTCTGGAAAGCAGATTTCGCTGGACGTTAGAAATCTGGTGATACGCGATCGTGAAAAAGACATTTCTTTTCGGGAAATTGCTAAGCGATACTCAATGTCGATTGGAGCTGTGCAGCATATATGGAAGAAATATAAAACATAAGGAATTGTTGGAAATTTATCCGGAAAAGGCCGCCATCGCTTGACGACGCATCGTGATGATGTCAGAATTGCACGATTGGCTAAAAAAAATCCGAAATTATCGTCGAGAAATATTGTGGAATCGTTGGATCTCAATGTTAGTCGACGTACTGTTCGTCGGCGGCTCGCCGAAAGTGGACTAAAGAGCAGTTTTGCATCTAAGCACCCATTCATTAACAAACGAAACCAAAAGAAGCGATTGGAGTTTGCCAAAAAATACGCTGGTATGACTGTGGACTTCTGGAAAACAGTTTTATGGACGGACGAGAGTAAGTTTGAGCTATTCGGACAAAGGCGACGTTCAATAGTTTGGAGACATTCTGGTGATGTACTTAAGGAAGCATATATTCAAAAGACGATGAAGCATGGAGGTGGAAACATTATGGTGTGGGGATCGTTCGCATGGTCTGGAGTCGGAAGCTTGGCACACATCAAGGGGATTATGACTGCTGATGTGTACATTGACTTGCTGTGTGAAAATTTGGAGGTTTCTCTTTTGAAAACGTCTAGAAACCAAATTCATTTTCCAACATGACAATGATCCGAAGCATACTGCCAAGAAAACTACTGCGTTCTTCAAATCAAACAGGGTAAAAGTTCTTGAATGGCCTTCACAATCTCCTGATCTGAACCCAATCGAAAATTTGTAGGGTTATTTGGATGGAAAAGTAGACAAGACGACGGTTTCCAACAAAAATGTCTATTTTGAAGCTCTCGAGACCCCATGGGAAGAAATTGATCAGGAATATCTGAAAAACTTCGTCGAAAGTATGCCAAGACGATTGGAAGCAGTGTTGAAAGCTAAGGGTGGTAAAACCAAATATTGAAAAGTGAAAAATAAATCGATAAAAGTTATTGAAGAACAAAACAAAAGGTGTATGATTTATTTTGTCCATATCAATACAGTTTTCTTATTATAAATCAATACATATCTCGACAACCATATGATTACGGCCTAAAAGCCAACTGTCAAAATCCACTTTTAATGGAAATTCCGGACAAACCGTTACTAGCTGAACACAGTTCACAACAGTTTATGAAAGAGAAAACTTTTCTCTTTCGTTTACTACCAACATCTGTGATTGGAATGTAACGATTTGTCCGGAATTTCCATTCAAAGTGGATTTTGACAGTTGGTTTTTAGGCCGTAATCATATGTTTGTTGAGATATTATCTTAGTATAAATCAATACTTAGTTTTCTTATTATAAATCAATACATCATGCATTATCGTATATTTTCCATATCGGCAAATTTTTATCATGACAAAATACAGTAACATTCCCCAAGGGACCAGCCTGCTAATTTCAAAACCGGCTGAGATATTGATCACGAAAAATAAAAATAAGTGGTGTATGATTTATTTTGTCCAGTACTGTACCTTTTCAAAATAACTAGGTAACAAATGTTAAAAGTCTATTGGTTATTAAAAACACGTTCAGGTCATGGTGACTATGCTTATTGTTATGTCGAGCATCCAACGTACAATGGTTATTGATACAATAAAGTGGTTAATTTTACTATTATGGTAAAATAGTTCCGGGTCAAGATAACTATTTATATTGTTATACTGAGCATCCCAGTTACAATTGTCACGGTTACAATAAAATTTTCAATATCACCATTATGGTACAAAGCTCTTGAATAGTAAACTTGACCATGCATATAGTTAACGTCACCTAATACTATAGTCGGCTGAAAACCACTATACAGTCGTGATTCGCTGGTTGGACATTTTTTAACTGGACCGCTTTTTAGTTGGACCTCCGCTAGTTGGCCCATTGTCCAACTAAAAAGCATCTGAATGTCAAAATCTTATGTCAAATTTACTTTGACAATCAATCTGACAATTATTAGAGATGTGAATAGATGCAATTACACTACTAACGTCTCCTTTGGAGAATTTTTGACATCTGTCAGTCGGTCCAACTAACCAATCAAATCCGTTAGTTGAACATTGGTGTGGCCCAACCAGCGAATCACGACTGTACTCGCAAAGTCGAATTAACCTCCTCATATGGTGAGAGATACCATATATTTTTTCTTAGTGTATGCTAAAGCTGCATATTTTTATTTCTCAGTGTACTGTTTCACACAAATTAAGATAAGTAACGATTAGAGTGTGGACAAACCCAATATCGTCTCACATCTCTCCGATGAACACTGGAACAAAACGTCAAACCGTTAATACATTTCCAGTTTAACATTGCTTCATTCAGCAAGCTTCGTCAGCCATTCATTACTAGAACGTTATTAATTTATGTCTTTTATTAATTTGAGATATAAGCAACAACAAATTAGTTTAGTTAACTTCCAGAATAACATTAAGAAAGAGATATGTATTGGAGTGTTCCTCTTTGAAGGTTGCCTCATCGGCAGAACCATATCTATATTTTATCCCAGTGTGGCAATTATAACGTCAAGGCGGTTAAAAAGTAAACAACGCATTTTACAACTAACGGAAATTTTAAGTCCACTATGCATTGCCATGTTAATTAGTAATTCGTTTAGTATATAGTGATAGTGAAAACTAATTATTGGATAAAGATACATAGATTCGTTATGGATAAAGGTAATATATGCTTATTGTGCCCTAAACTTTGTTTTCTATAAACTTTGTAATTGTAGACACATCAAAAAATTTAACTTTCAACAAAACTTTGGAAGAAGTTCGGATGTTAAGTGAGTACATAGTAGTAAGTTCAACTAACAGATAAATATTTTTTGTCTTTCGTTTTTTTAGACAGCCTTATTCTGTCTCACAACAGATTGCTTTATTGAACGAAAGCGATGGGCATTTTCAAAAACGATTGCAAAATTAAACAATAATCGGTCTTAATCGGACCACATTTTACGCAAAAATCAATCCTATCGTGATGCCGAATAAGACTGAGTATGAATATATCTATACTCAGTCTTATTCCTCTGCATCAAGATAGGATTCATTTTTCGACAAATGTAGTCCGATCAAAACCGATTGTTTAATTTTGTAATAGCTTTTGAAAATGTCCATCGCTTTCGTTTAATAATATTTATTATTATGTAGTCACTACATTATATGGTAGGTGTTAAGTCGGACCGGACGAAGTGACGATATTTTGATTTCGAGAAAAACGAGTTTATAGGTAGAATCGCAGCATCCTTTACGTTATATTTAATTGGATAATAATTTTTGCTATAATTCATGTTTATTGTTACATATTTCAAATCTGGCAAGAGTCTAATGTAACTGAAAAAAATCTATCCAGTGCTATCATTATCTCATTTTTTGATGTTTTGACTTAACACCGACCATATATAGGAAATATAATTCCAGGAAATAGCTGGTTTTCAAATTTAATATATTGGGTATTTTGTATGTAAACCAAAGTCCCTCTTTATATGGGATTTATTTAGTTTCCTTGACCTGACAAATGGTAAAACCACCAGGGTATCGTTCATGCTAAATAAATTTCAATTTGTAAGGACTTTGTGAATGCTCAACGTCTTGCTTTAGTTTAGTTCTTTTGTTTAGGTGTTGGGCTTCCCTGTCCTTAAAAAATGAAAGCATGAAACGGCGTTGCACTTCTCAACTACTGCCCGCAAAGTCGTTAAATTTCATTAGAAAAGTCACGAACTTGGGAAAATGTATGAAACATCTTCACCTTGTTTATGTGTGGTCATTTTGTTTTGCCCTAGTATGAATCCTTGCGTAAAAAGCAACTGAGTGTATATTAATTTCTTGATAATTTAAGCAATCAATCACACAAGTCCAAATTGAGGTAATAAATTCGACAAGTTATGGTTAACAATAAGCATCAAATCTCAGAATTTAAAAAAAATTAGCCGCAGCGCTGAAATGAGTTATGTCCTTGGTTTGCCATTGGTACCTAAAAATTATAACATCCATGGATAATCCCAAGTTTGTAGATTTGTTTAGATGACACAAGATTGAAAATAAGTTAATATTACAACATGAAAATTCAATTTTCTTGTCATGTTTCCGATTCGTTTTATGTTGGATCGAATCAACAATATTGTCGGACACGCCCACCGGAGTAACGCCAGAAGAAATAAACAAAAAATAGTCAGCTGATCACAAACGTCTCATAGATTGCCTAGTTGTATTGCATACATACAGTACATTTTGCGGGAAAAACACGAGAAAATTTAATTTTCATATGTAATATTTTCTGATTTTCAATCTTGAGGCATCTAAACATATCCTCTACTTAGGGTTAACTATGGGTTGTAAAATTTTAGAGAACAGTGGTTGATATATACTGCTGGCCAATAAAATAGGTGTGTGGTAGATTATTTTGTTTTTCTCTCAATTACGCATACCAAGTTGCAGCAGTCTCAATCACACCTACCGCACACAGAAGCCTTGGGATCTGTCAAGTTACTAGTGGGTTGTTGGCGCAGATTATATTTGCAATCTTTGTCAAGATGCAAAACAAGACTACCGCAGGCTTTTTCGTGTGGTCAATATAATAGGTGTGTGAAATATATTAACGTGTTATTACTTTGCACAATTCCATTATACGTTTTATTTGGTGAAGTTTGAATTCTGCGTGTTAATAAATGTATTCAAATGTTGAATAAGTCAAAGATTTGTTATAGAATGGGTCGAGCATCTCACTGTACTCAAGTGAACGAGCTTTGCTAAGAAATTTTGTTCAAGAAGATAAGACGTATAA
This sequence comes from Topomyia yanbarensis, assembly GCF_030247195.1. Classification (NCBI taxonomy): domain Eukaryota; kingdom Metazoa; phylum Arthropoda; class Insecta; order Diptera; family Culicidae; genus Topomyia; species Topomyia yanbarensis. The sequence continues at coordinate 349,789,182 of NC_080672.1, read as the reverse complement.
ATAAATCTCGAATACACTGCGGCGTTCCGAAAACTTCGTTACAAAGGCCTTAAAACCTTTGAAAAAAGGAAACACAAAAAACCCAAGAAAACATCTACAGCAGCTGACCATCGTATTGCAATTTTAGCGAAATCTGATCCATTCGCGTCATCCAAAACCAATTCAGCACAAATTGGAAAAGTGGCAGGTCCGCGAACAGTTCGCTGTAGGCCGTAAAATTCCAATCTTCCAGAAAGAATTGCTAAGAAGGTTCCACTATTTCGAAGCCAAAGCCTTTGAAGAAAAATGCAATTTGCTTTTCAACAGCGTTAATGGGCCTGGTTCAGAAGGAATCATAAAATGGCGACATATCCTTCAGAGGGATGAATCAAAGGTAAACCTGTTTCCCTCCGATGCACAACGAAACGTTAAACGTCCAAAGTGCAAACAGTTTGATCTGCGACACACGCAAAATATGGTAAAGCACGGAGGCGAGAACAATGAGGTTTGGAGCTTGCTTCTCGTGGAATTGCGCAGGTCCTATTCTTCGCAACGCCACTATAATGGCAAGATTCGAATGCAAGGCTAAAGGATGGACATCCTAAAGGATGTCATGCAGTCCTATTCCAAAGATAACGTGCCTTTACATGACAGTTTCTGCAAGATATTGACCAAAAACACATCGAAGTATGTAAAGGAATGATTTCGGTATAGTAAAGTGACTATAATCTCGGACCATGCCAATCTCCTGTCATCAATCCCGTAGAAAATTTACGGAATGTACTTAAAAAGAAGTTATTCGATCGAAATTTCACAAATAGGGATCGTTTGTAGGAAGTAGCTTAAAAGGAATGCTACCCTATACCAACGGAAACTTATCAGCGTTTGAATGACTCAATGCCAAGACAAATGGATAAAATTTGGTTGAATAAGGGAGTTTACACAGGTTACTAGTTGTTAAAAATGTCTAAAAATCATTGGATTTGAAAAATTTTATTGCAATGGATTACAATACACCTATTTCATTGACCAGGTACTTTTTGGATTTCATGGAGAAGAAAGAGTTACGATAAAGCATAACATTTAATTTACAAATAAAAGTGTTCTTTTTCATTATCATGACTGTGCCTAACTATAAAATATTTGAATATAAAAATATTTTTAGAGAAAACTCAAAATTTCATGTATTTTTATCTCACACCTATTTTATTGACCAGCAGTGTATCAACTTAAAATTAACATTCCGGCTAATTTTGAGGGTGGCGGATCCGCGTAACTATTGTATTGGCTTAGCGCAAGGGGTATTAAATGTATATTAGCCAAAACTCCAACTAGGGTTACTGTGCCCTGATTCATCTTAGCACCTTTATTCATCTCACTCATTTAACCCTTAAATGCATACTGTTGCCATTTGGCAACATACCGAATTATGTGATATAAAGCCTTAACAAGGCGTATATATCGTATCCAACTAGAAAAATGAATACCGAGGAAAAAAGAGTGTCATGCATTTAAAGGTTAAACGGATTTGTTAGAGCAGTATGTGCTATCTCTATTCAACACATAAGCTCAAATGGTAGGATGAATAAAGGTGCGTTGTACTTGACTTTTTGCTTCGCTCAAACGCGAGCATTTACTAAACCAGATTTTTTACGGTACCGCTTCTTAGGGACGAAGCAAAGCTGTCGATATCTATTGAATCGCAATCTGATCACTGTAACCCTAGTTATCGGCGAAATAATGTGACATCCTGACTAATGAGATGAATAAGGGCGCGTCTACCCTAAAACCAAAGAGAATTCCTAATAAAATTTTGGATGAATTGACACTGATCGTTCGAAAACTATAATAATACTGTTATCCATTACTAACATATACCAGTTCAAGCGATTGAACTGAAACATTTCAAAAACACAATACCCCAATAAGCTAAAAAGAGATATGCACCTTCATTATCTTTTAAATGTATTTCTAAGAAAAAACAGGATATGATTCTCACAAATTTTAGTTGAATTAAAATAGTGTTCATAAAGATGTGCAATTGAGTAAAGACATTGAGCATTGGATCTTATTGTAACACCGAACATCAGATTTTTTTGAAAATCCTAAGCTGCCCATGCTCACAAATCAGTCCCGTAAATATAGAAAACCTCATAGAAAATGGGACGAATATGGGATCATGAGCAGTTATGACTCACAAATTTTTTAACTCGTACGACATACAACGAGTTCCACAAGTTTATAAATGTACTAAGTACAATTCTATTTTGCAGATACAAAAAATGAAAAACTATTAAAGGACTTTGGTATCGATATCACGAATCTCAGCGACTCCGCCCAGGCGGCACTGGATGATTATGCCAAAATCAAACAGCTTACCGGCCTGGCAGAGCTGGACGCTTCGTTCGTCGACGGATACTGCTACCAGGAGCAAGCAAAACGTTTAGAGGCACGACTTCAATCGATCCCACTGAAAGCCCGTATTCGGCAGTTGAATAACGAGATAAAGCGGGAGGAAACCGATCTAGCCAAGCTGGAACACTTTGTGACTGAAACCCGCGCACAGCTGATTCCGGAGGACGAGATGGGAAAAATAAGGATAATTCTCGATAAGCGAATCGAAGTACTGCGTAGCAAACAGGTAATATTATAGTTTTCTCAGCACAATGATGTATTTGATTGGAATAAAAAATTTGCAGAAAACACTCATGGAGAAGGCGGATAGAGTTAATATGGATGAACTAATCGCCAAAGTTAACACTCTCGAGGCGGAAAAAAACACTTAAGCCCTGCCTTGTCAGTACGATTTGTAATAGTCCACTAACTATCTATACTGCAATGTGATTCCCCGTATGCGTCGAAACGATGCGATGCTCTGCGGGCGCAACTAAATAAAACATCATTAGAATAGAAAAACATGTTTTTGTACATTCAAAGCTTAATCATGTTTAGTGGGGTTCCCACAAATGTTTGTGATGACAATTTTCCACCGTATTGTGCTTCCTCCAATGTACTAGGGTAATGGGCCTATTTTGGCCGTTCGAAGGCGATTCGTACGAATAGTAACTCCATTTGATTTTGCTGTCGTAAACGGGAATACAAACCACTTTAAAACGAATCTCGCGTTCGTCGTGAAAAAGAATAAGGGTGATTTTTTTAAAACAAATTTTCACTAAAGCTACCGTGTACGCAACATACTCTGCGCAGTTAAGAAATTTATATGTTCGTTTCAACACAAAAAACAACAAAATGCGTTACTCTTCCTTAAAATTTATTTTCGTGTTGAGTTTTGACCACTTTATTCATAGAAATTATTAGTAAGAAAAAGAATAGGCTATAAAAGCATATGATTTAAAAGCTGATTCGTTATCTTGTAACTAACTTTGCACACAAAATCTACATTGTTCCCAACTTTGCATGCGTGGTGCCTAACTTTGCGCATGTTTTAAAAAGCAGGATGATTTTAATAGAATCGATTTATTTAGTTCGGACATTAAATAGATAAGGAATACGGGACATAAATGCAACACGAAGGGACAGTAGGTTTCAAATTACAATCAATCATGGGCTTTTCTGCGCAACGTAGGGTACAATGGGTACATACTACATATGTGATTTCAGGCGATGATGTTTGCCTGAAATCACATATGTAGTATATACCCAATGGCGGATCTCATGCAATTTGTTTGTATTTCGGTTCTTCTACACTTTTACGTTGCTATGACAGAGCGCTAGGGATCCAGTGTGATATATGGCTATTCTCTGAAGAACAACTAGATATGTACTTTCGATGCGGAATACGTTCGCCATACGGTTGAATTATTTCTACCTGATAACGAAGCGTTTCGAGCTATTTCAGCCGGTAGTCGCTGCTGGTAAGGAAACAGTACAATAGTTAGTGCCAGATTTGCCGCATACAATGTAGTGTTGGCTGCTTTCTCAGAATTCGCGCAGTTTTTGCTTTTGTACACCTATATTTCCCCAGTCCTCGCGAATACTACATCTCTGTTTAGTACCAAATGGATGGCTGTTTCGTCCATATTAACCACACGGACATGATTATTTGCGATGTGGTGCAATTAATTCGTATCGAAATACGAATGAATACGATCAAACCTCGAATTTTCGGTTCTGTTACACTTGTCTGTTGCTTTAATAGAGATATATTGAGATGTAGTCTAAGGAACAATTTCAAATACTTCCGACCGGGAATACCATCGGTGAACGGATTGTTTCCGCCTGGTAAGCTGAACGTATACGCTACGAATGTCCATACTGCCTATAATCGCAAGTCAGTCCCATGTAGATAGGGATTCCCATAGAACATGGGACTGACTTGCGATTATGGGCAGCTTAGTCCTTGCCTATCAACGGAAAACCAACTTTTGCGCTATCGATTATTCAAATGACAATGTGTGTCCTCTTCTTTCGTTAAAAAATGTGTTCTTCCGGGATTTCGAAATGCTTGCTTCAATTTCAGCTTTAAGCGAATTGTGCTTTCAAGAACATTACATGCAGTCGCTGCCCGATGGATAGAGCGACTATTTCTAACAAGATCGACATCGTTTTCCACTTGCACAAATGAGTAAGGCTTGTATTTGATTACCATACCGAATTGCTACAAGTGTGCAGAAATAAGAATACGATGCAAGTAACGGTTCCAAACATCGCGTATCACTTTTTATCGGTTCAATAGTCAATAAAATGAAAAATGTGCCAGAATGTATTTGAATGTTATCTACTCTGCTCAATCACTGAAAAGTTAGCCTGGAAAGTTATTTTTTCAGAAAAAAAGCGTTTTTAATAAACGGACACCTCTTAGCACCAGTGCACAGTAGTCCAGAACGTAAATTGCTAAAACTAAATGACTTAACGAAGTACAAAATTTTCGCCCTATAGGGAAAAATTTTGGTGTTTACCCAATTTTCCCTTAGCTACGGTAGTTCTAACAATTTTATTCAAAAAAAATCGGCATCGCTAAAACTTCAGCACGTGATAGAATGCGCTTTTCCCTTTCATTTGAAAGTAAAATTAAAATATTCTATCAGGGGCTCCAGAACAACTTTTTATTTTAAAGTTTTTTTGTTTGAAAACTTAAGTTTTTCAATGAAACTAATTCACATTTTTGCCCCTAGGTAGTACTTTAGACATTCAAATATTACCAAAAGTGAGAATCTGATGGACAATTTCATTGTGTACAATATTGTAAAAAACTACACCGCGATCTAAAATCGCCAGAGAAGGATATTAAATTTTTATCAAAGTTTCTAGATTCGCACGGGGCCTAGTGGTTAAGAACCTTTGTTCCAAAAACATTTTTATTTGTAAAAAAATGGATTGCCTTATTTTAACAGTGTGCTCAGAAGAACTTGAATGCTAGCAAAGTCCCACCTTGAAGGCTAAAAAAACATAATTCCAGATTCCACCGTTTTATGCGCATCAATGATATTTTAGGAGCATGGAGATACAGAGAAGAGTAGATAAAATTTGAACGAAATTAGTACTCTTTTGAAAGATGCTGGGCAATGCAGCAAAATGAAACCATTTTTTTCTGTCACAGATATACAGTAAAGACCCGTTTTATCAGCCCCTTGGCGAATTGCAAGCTGATAAATCAGGGACATTGATAAAATCAGGACATATATTTTTCTGTCTTTTTTATAAATCGAAGCTCTTAAAATATTCTTCCTTGTTCCTTAGATATAGCCTTGCAACCTTTTCTGATTATTTACTTTAAGTTCCCCTTAAGGGGGTCGGACAGCGCAAAATTAAAAAAATATTTTTATTTTTGCATTTTTCGGATCTCTAAGATAAGAAATATATGCCTAAGAAAGGATTTATTCCAATTCAACTTGGTTCGTCTGCTAGAGCCCATTAAACTACCAACTATCAATTTTCATATGAAGCTGATAAAATCGGGTCAAAAAGCTGATAAAATCGGAGGTAGATAAAATCGGGTGCTGATAAAATCGGGTCTCCACTGTATTCGTTTCTTCTTTTTTTTTTCTTCACTCATTCTGGAGTATGCTTGATGTAACCTTGAATCCACCTTGTGGGATATATCTGGCCTAAATTTTAACTTTATATTTGATCAAACTTCATTAGATATTCAGTCATTAGATTTGATTTTGATTGAGAATCCTGATTGACAGATTCTCAGAAAAATACAGAAGGATAGAAAAATAATTCGATGAGATTTATGTTCAAGTTTGTTAACTTTTGGAAATCGCTGTATATTGAACAGAAATCGCAATAGTAAATGAGAAATAAAGGTTTTGTCTATTGTACGAAGATCTCAATATACAAGTAGATATAGAAAGTATCACCTTTACCCGAAAGACGTGTTGCTGTTAATGTCTTCAGATTCTGAACTGAACTGGCAACTCTGTCTTCTTGATATGTTGTCTTTGCTCTTATCCCATATTATGACGGAAATCTTCAATAAACAGACTTGTATTACTTTAGGAATTTACTGAATGTATGGTACAGCCTGATATTTTCTTGTTCGTTTTCTGTTGTGATCCGTGTACAACGAGTAACGACTTCGGAATTTTTTCTTAAAGGAAATTATGAAACATGGTTTTATTCTTTTTTCTAAGATTATGTGCTCGATTTGGAAATAAAATTTGAGGACAAGCAAAAATCTGCATCTATAAATTCTGATGAAATGAATCTACCCCAAAAGATAACAAACATGGATTCAAAACTCGAAGAGCTTTTTTTCTTTTTCAATCATCTTTCTTTTAATGTTGATAAAGACAAACAGGATTCTCAACCCAAAATTGCAATAAAATCCGTCGTTTATTACAATGATTCGACCTGTCTACTTTAGTTCATTCAAATATAAAGCTTTGAATTTAAGCCAATTGTATTTTACCAGGCTGGATAGGATTAGGGAGAAGGGTCATTTTAGTTTACATTAGCTATCCCCTAGAGCGAGAAAAGTAATGAAAAAGGCATGATAAAACCCGTTACTAAATTAATCAACATCTTGAAAAAGTATAAGATTATCGAATAAATTTGGTCAACACTTTACCACACCTCATAAAGTGTCATTTTCACCCAAGATCCGGAGAAATCTGAAAATATCTTTTTTCTGCTGAGAATGGGACTTTGTATACATTGAAATTTATCTGAATTTACTGTTCATTTAAACCCAACATTTTTTGTAAGTCCTTGTTAATCGACTTCTTAATCCATAGGCCCCGCGCACACCTAAAAACTGATTAAATTTTAATAACTTTCTCGGGTGATTTTATATCGACTTATAGCATTCTACGAAGTTGTAGACAACGGGATTGTTCATCAGATTCTCACTTTTAGTATTTTTTGAATGTCTATAGTACCAATTGGTAGCAAAAATGCGAATTAATTTCATTAAAAAGCTTAAGTTTTCAATCAAAAAACTGTAAAATAAAAAGTTGTTCTAGACCCCCCGACAGAATATTTTAATTTTACTTTCAAATGAAAGGGAAAAGTCCATTCTTTCATATCCCGAAGTTTTACAGCTGCCGATATTTTTTTGAATAAAGTTGTTCGACAAAGACACCGTGCTAAATTGAACAAGATTTAAAATTGAACTTTTTAACGATTCGAGATAGAGCTTCAAGGAACACATTCTAGAAAAAAAATTGCTGGAGACACATAAGCTTTATCTTTTATACTTTCTATTGCACGACAAATATAAATGTAAGCTTAAGGGTGTTCATTAAAAACGGTATTATTTTTATAACTTTTATAGTTTTCATTTTACACTGTAGTAACCTTCGAACAACTTGAAGATTATTTTAGGATGCATAATTTGTTTTTATACACCAAGTATTAAAATTTGTTCATTTCAAAGTTAAACATATATAACTTTTTATCTTCTATTAGGGCACTTAACATTAAATACCGTTGCTGCCATATGAAATATTATGTTTTGTAGTATAGATCACCAAAAAATGGTAAATACAATATTTTGTATATCTTGCAATATTCATTCAAAAAATAGTTCATTTTTAGGAAAAAGTTTACATTAATTTATAACGAAAGAAGCTAGAGCTTCAGTATATTAAGACAAATTGTTCGCAAAATCAAAAATTACACCCTACTTTTTCGACAAATTTATTGTAAAATGAAAAGTACAAGACAGGGTTTCAATCTAGGTTTCAATGTATTTGACAAAGTTTTTTAAGATTTGATTTTCTTAAGTTTTCTGGAATACTGCGAAACTCTATCTCGAACCATTAAAAGGTTAATTTTTCTGATTTTAATGAATTTAGAACCACTCCGTTAGCTCTATTTAAAACAAAAGAAAAGTCTTGTAAAGTGCATAGTTTTATCATAAAAACGAAGCTATATCTTTTATATTGTCGACCGTGGAAGTAGTTTAAACATACTACGAATGGTCATTTAATGAAAAACCAAATTTGTAATATAACTTTTGCCATTTTCATTGGTTGTAACATACTTTAGATGTTTTTCAGGATTTTTAAAGACGAACATTTTCTTCTAACCCGCATATTTCGTGACCATTTCTGTACAATAATCACAATGGTATGTGGACCTTAAAAACTATTCTCTGGAGACTCTTCTTATCGTTTGCAAAACGATAAACCAACGCTACGGGCAATCATATTGACTATTCCACTTATAATTAGCGCCACTTCTACCGTATACGGAATAGGTTGTTAAGTAAAGTTACCATTCAAAAATGCCAATTTTCTCAAACGAATTTGAAGGCATATTATAACCGGAATGGTGAACGTATGATCCATTTTCGCGGTATTATAGCGCTATTGGATTATATACAATAGGGTACATTAAACATTCTACTATGTACAATTTTCTAGCACGCTACAGGATTAGTATAATCTTACACTATAGACAAATGCCTAAGTTTTTTTTTAGCAATTTAGAAGATCATGACAAAATATAAATATACCATACTACAAACCATTCCGATCATTTGGTGTATTGTACCTTCAGTTAACCATTTCTCGAATGGTACAGTTATGGTCCCCGGGTGGTACTATGCTATGGTCAAAACATGATGAGTGTGTATAATAAACTTTTTATCGACCCTGTCAAATACAGACGATGTAAAAAGAACGTTATAAATGTTTATTCTCATGATACACCCAAGGTTCAGTTTAAACCTCTCCCCACCCCCTCATCGCCCATTAACTCGACTTCTCAATTCTAACGATTTATGGCATTCTGTGATTTGACCTGCATTGCACTGCCTCGTCCTCGTTCATCCCATGTTGTTGACATCTTGTGGTGGTACTGCCGCTTTTACCAATTGAGCTATTTCTGTAATCTTGTGGAACAAATTGTTTTCCTCATGACATGCAGCTTTTAGGAACAGAGTAAATCGGTATGCTGTCACTGTTTTTTTTTTAAATTTTGATTATGGAGGTTTTAACCTTAAGGTCATTCGCCTCTTCGGGTCTCTTAAGAAAACTCTAACCCTATGTGCGGAGTTGGCGATTACGAATGACAATTAGAGTGGGACATGGTTTTTGGGTCCTATTTAGCTACCAGAACAACTCTGCATATTTTTAGCTCGATCGGTGAAACTATATTTTTGCGCCCACGGTTTAAAGTTTACATGGGATTTTGTATGGGGAAAACGTCTTTTGCAAAATAATTCTTCCAAGAGTCGCCCTTTACCTCCTAAAAATAAATGGACGTCTGATTTTTATAGGAAATTTGCCAAGGAAACAAAGTCTAAAAGACCGCGAAACGATCTGATGCTTGTGGAAAAAGTTATTAAGTAAAAACCGATTGATGTCTTGAAGATTGATGAAAATTTCGCTTTTCATGGCATCACTGCAGCTGATGGTCGAATTATATACAAAATTTTTAACTTTCTCTTATTATGTACAAAAGAAGCCTCAATTTATCCCTCAAAACTCTTGAGAAGTGGCCAAACATTATAGATAAATGATTTAGAAACATCAAGAGAAAATTAAAACAAAATTGCGTATAATTGGACAACCAAAAGCAGTGGTGCTAGGAAAAAATGTATATTTTATAAATCGTCAGAGCATCAATCGGTTTTTGCTTAATAACTTTTTTCTCAAGCGTCAGATTGTTTCGTGGTTTTCGAGACTTTGTTTCTTTGTTAAATTTCCTATAAAAGTCACACAACGATTTATTTTTAGGAAATAATGGGCGACTCCTGGAGGAATTATTTTGTGAAAGTTAATTTTCACATACAAAATCCCATGTAAACATTAAACAGTGGGCACATAAATATAGTTTCAGGGATCAAGCTAAGAATTTGCACAGTTGTTCTGGGACCCAACTGGCACCTAAAAAGTTGCTCGGAGCTGGAATCTAATTTTTGTCCCACCCTAATGACCGTGATTACAAGCGTAGAATAATAAGGGATTATATCGCATATGGTTGGAACTACAGTTCTGATTTTCTTTACCATTATTAAATTGGTTTAGGAGCTTTTCGGTGTGCTGAACCGAGGAATGATACAATAGATTGATTTAATTTATTAACGCCGAATCTGCTTGATTAGGCGAATGCAGGTATCTAGATGTTACGTTAGTTATTTGAATTGTCTGTCTCTTCTCGTCTTGATCGGTGTAGCAGCATCCGGTAGTACGTGGTACTCCGTGTGTGTGCTCACAGCTGGTGAATTCCCTGTTCTGAGGTTCTGGGGAAACAGTGTAAATAGCAGCTAATGGAGTGTACTTACGATGCTAAAAAGACTTATGTATACTATGTAATTATGATCGAGTTGAAAAAATGTATAAGGAGAGAGGATGTAAAGGTTTTGAGTGTCAAGGACTGCAATATATTATTATAACTCCATTTTTGGCGGAAAAGCGCTCATAACTTTTCAACTATAATAAATGACATGGAATAAATTATTCGCCTTAAAACAGCATTATTTGAAAAGTTATTTCAATAAAACTATATAAAATACACTCTAATTAAATTCGATGTAAAATGAAAAGTATGACAGATAGAGCTTACATGTGTTCAGCAAACTTTTTTAAAACTCGTCGTTCTAATTTCACTGAAGGTCGTATGGTTCTATATAGAAATTAAAAAGTTAAATTTTTTATCTTGATAAAATTAGAACCAACAGGGTGGTTCTAATTTTATCAAGATCTCTAGTCTAGTATAGTCTACACATACACAGCCAATACATGTAGGGATCCTGGAAAATTGCAGACGTTCGCCTACATTTTTTCTTGTCAGTATTAATGTTTGTGGCACATAGGGTATGTGATACACTCATTGAAGCGGCCAGGCATACTGTGCAGCTTACAAAATAAAGATTATTCAAAATTAAACGGCAATCAAATTATTCATCTAATGAAGAATTTAATCAACTTTTTTTTTGCAACTTGAATAAGGAAGAAACGTGGACAACCGTACCGACCGTTTCAATTTGATGAGGGTTTGATAAATCGTTGGGAGTGACTGGGCTAAGAGGGTTAACGTCACTCCGTGGGTCCGTTCCTGGGCTGGGACAGAGGTATTTAGCCATGTCCTGACTAATGAGCTAGGTTATAGCGCCTTTACTCGCTCTCTGAAATAATGATAGAGAAAATTGGCGTAATGGGTTAATTATTACTAAACATAAAGACAAAAGTGCCTAAACAACTGAAAACACGCAAAATATTTTCAATCATTTAATCATCTAATGAAAAATCACTATTTTGTCGGCATACTATTGGTATGACTTCTGAGAAAACAAAATCTACACAAGCACGTAATCAAGTTCACGTTCAAATTTGGAAAGGATTAGATATCAATAAATATATAGTAATATTTGGATAATTAAATAATCAGAACGAGCTCACCGATAATAAATCTGGGTTTTAAGAAAATCCTACTCCAAAGCGACCTCCACCTTGTTTCGATTCCTAAGACAGTTTTGGTGTATGCCATCCCTTTCATTTTGTCGGCAACTGCTGAGATGCTTCGGACGAGACCACGTCCGGCGATAAAACACCAGAGCTGGCATATCTGTAGAAGCTAACAGAAGCTAGCGTAGTATTTAATAGTGCCATCACCATTGCTTTTGCTGCTGTATCGGCATCGATTATGATTGGATGTTCCGTACCAATTAAGATGTTGAAGACGATATGGTAGTTGAAAATTGCTACTAGTGCAATCTAAGTTTTATGAGTGGCTATAAAACTATCATAAAAGCACAATTGTTACTAGGGCTACTGTTACTGTGTGGGAGCTCTCTTTAACTTAACAAAAATTTAACTTAACTTTTAACCAAAAGAAGGGGCTCACAAACTACGAGAACTTTTCCAAAGACATAGAGCGAGAGAGAGTTAGTTTAGTTTTAGTAAATTCTCAAAATTCCTGCTAAATTTGCATTCTGGACCACTGTGCATCGGTTGTATATCCGACCGACATACAAAGTTAGTCGTTTCAGGTATTGTAGTAGGTCTTATTTTATACCGTTTTGCCTTAGACGGAATAACGACGCGGGCGAATTATTATAAAATAAGAATCAGTTGTTCGTGACCAAAGGCCAAATACATAATTGTCTTTAAAAATAATAGCAAAATTTGTACACGACCTTGAATTTTATGGATATATCGATTATCGACAAACGTCTCGGGACACGAAGGGTGATCGCTTTTCGTTATATTGTATTGTTTTTGGCGTGTCGTGTTTCACCAGAGTAGAGGAGCAGGGAGTAATAGGGTTGTTCATCTGCCGTTTAGTTCAATTAAACATAGACAACACTCCCGACTGTCGGCTTTCCGGTGCTTATATATATATATATATATATATATATATATATATATATATATATATATATATATATATATATATATATATATATATATATATATATATATATATATATATATATATATATATATATATATATATATATATATATATATATATATATATATATATATATATATATATATATATATATTTTTTTTTTTTTTTTTTTTTCAAACCGGGCATTTCAAAGTAAGCTCGATAAACGATGGGTCTATCATAAATTCTCGGAAGCCGATTGCCCGGAGCGGTAGACACATGGTAGCACTGCTGAGAGCTGCGTGGATCGTATCACTCATCAGGGTGAATCCAGATTTGTGTATCTCTACCCCATCCTACTACCAAAAACTCCTTTCCGTGGCAAACGGGGAGATGCAGATACACGATCTCCATAACAACGCTTGTTACACTAATATTCCTTCCCTTCCCCGACGTGTCTGGCACCGTCATTGGCATTTCAAAGTATAAAACTCTCGAAACGTGCACATTGAGGATGTATAGCTACTCGTAGGCCCAATTCGTTGATTCTCCGTTCAATTTCGCTTCTTCTAGTCAATCACGGAGTAGCAACTACAAATCGTACGGTCATCATGCTCATGAAATAGGCAAAATTATGAACATTTGAAATTCACTATTTTGTATTCTGATATGACTACTATCACATGGAAAACTATAACATTTGGTACAGTGATCTAGAACGCAAAATTTCTAAAACCATTTATCACGCATTTTTATATGGCATCTTCGTTATAAGATAAGAGAAAATTATTATTCTTGTGGCCGAAGATCTTATGACTGATTCACAGTCCCAGACTTACTGTATTTGCAACGGAGTTCCGTAAGCCATTCACTCTGCATGGGGTAGACTAAAGATTCCGCCATGTGTAGAGATAAGAATTTTGTTCCCTCTTTTCAGCCATATTAATCATCACATTTAAATTGATAAGCATTTAAATAGTGACGTGAACAATTCTTCGCATGCAACCTCTTCAGTTCGAGCTCAGTATTGTGTGGGCAGTCGTCCAAGCCAATTCGTAGCGCAACGGGGTGTCGTTTATTTTAATTCGAATCATTCGCGATTTGCTCGCACATTTCAAATGTGAACAACCTTCCGAACGGTGACAAAGTGTTTCACTATATCATACAATATTCTGTTCTGGTTCACTACGTTTTACACCTTTGCAACGTTAGATAAAACTAAGCATATCAGTGCGGAAAATGTTTGTGTTTAGTTTTACAGTGGTGGCCCTTCTTGGAATCATAGTGATAGTGGAAAGTGCAACCGTAATCAACTCTGGGGAACGGTCGCCAATATTTCAGCTGAACGATGAACCCGTGATTGGCGTGCTGGCTCAGGAGATGTCCTACTCACTGGCCGCCAAGTACGAAGAAGATTACGAAAGCTATATTGCTGCATCATACGTGAAGTTTGTCGAAGGAGCCGGGGCACGCGTTGTGCCGATCTGGTAGGTACCGCGTCGGGAATTCCTCAGCGAAGTGTTGAACTGTAAATATTTGTGTAACGGTCTATTCAATAGATAATGAACAATACAGATGTATATGCATTTATTGTCACTTGGGGCGTTACTTCTATCAAAACAGTTTGGCTGTTAATTACGGAAAAACATGTCACTAGAATGTTTAAAATAATTTTCATTTTCAAGTAATAATACCCTTACAGACAGCACAATTCGTAAAACAAACACGCCGATGACGAATGATAACCTGTGCTACCTTCAGGTATTAGCAAAGATCAGGTAGAAGTGTCTTATGGTTAATGAATCGTGTTCTACAAGATCATCAATATCAATTTGATGTATGATTAAGAATAGCACATACCTTCGTGGGGGGTTAAGGTTAATTCGTTAAAAAAGACATTTTTTAAATTGTGGCGATACAGAAAGTGTTAGTATATTCAATCAATTTCAATCAAATAGTGCCACAACTGAACAATATTTTCTCAAAATTTTATTGCAAAATACTGTAACTTGAACAAGTGACAGTGAATCTTCGGAGACGCAACTTGTTTTGCGGTGTACACCATAACTCAAAGTCTACTAGAATAATCCTTTGAAATTTTGCACAGCTCTTCTCCACAATATACCTTAGATAATGACAAGACCATTTTATTTGCTCTTAATTTTTAAATTTTTTGTTCGTCTTTAAAGCCAAAAACTAGTTTTTTTAGTAAAAAAAATTGTTAACATGCTAGTGTTGTGCTACTGGAGTTGTAGATATAGGGTCTTGGAAGGGTTCTCCGTTAGAGTCACTCGCTACAATGGCAGACGGGACGGGAAATATCTCCCACTAAAACACCGTTTAAGGCCAATTGCAGCGGGCTGTGATTCTGAATGTGATATTCATTGTACGGTTCAAATATGTGCGGGCATAGGGACCGTCCGCGAATATCATCGCGAGCGTTTGTGCGTCAACGTGTTCGATCGCACGGGTGTTCGTATGTCGCGTGTATGTAACTTTGCATGTATAAATTAGATTTTATTACCGTGTGTCCATTCGTTTATTCGTGTATGTTCTTGGATGATCATACGCGAACCATGAATCTGAGACTTGATTTTCGGTGTGCGACTCAGATGGTAGAAGAGAGTGACCTCTTCCATATCACTAGAGTTCCCGGTCATTTTTTTATTTTAAATATATTTGACAAGGCTCAATGCGTTAGCACAACTGAGCCATGGATCTTCCGTGTTTTTACAATATGTTAAAATAGAAAAAATATCGCTACAGTCTGTTCTTCGGGTCTTGTTAAAGCATCTTACTACTACGTGTTGAGATCCTCTTCGTTTGTGGTGAAATATTAGGTGCGTTGTCTGCCGCACCTTGGGGGTCATTCGGTCCGTGTTCTCTCGTGTTTTCGTTTATGTCCGTGTCGTCATCGGTACTGCATTCACGTTGCTGACGGTCGGATGATCTTATTTGTTGTTTGTGCTTACGGGTCGCTATTGTAAATCCTTCTTCATCGGTATTTGATTCCTTATTGGTGGTGTTGGTTGTTGGTTTGGAAACATTTGCTGTAATCGTTGTTACTTCGTTGTTGGTAATGGCAGTTGGTTTACTGGTACTGAGTTCGATCGTTGTTGAGCTGGGGTTAGTGAATGCCCGGTCCGCAGTCGTTGGTTTACCAACCGGTTGTGGTTTAGCATACGACGACTGTATACCGGCTTTGCTCGTATCACGTGGAATTTCCTTAGCAGTCTCTGCGCAAGGTTTCCCGTGGTGTAGCGGCTGATCACAATATTGACATGTATAGGAATCTGCCCAGACGTGATTAGTGTTCGTTGAGAATATTCAACACCTTGAGGTGATGTGCATGTGAAGGTCAAATAAGAGGGAATAGGTTTTGTCGGACGCATTCTCACCACACGAACACCGTTGCGGAGTCCTGGGAAGAAGTTCCTCCAAGTATCTTCCGTAACACTATTCACCTCTCTGTATTTTGACATGATTTTTTTGATATCGGAGGAATGAGTACGTGGTGCCAGGTCATATATCTTTATTTCAATACTATCAACATCTATATACGTTGGGATACTGTATAAAATGTCATTACATTCGACGACGTGTTTCATGTTGTTCTGAGAAGCGAATGGTTCTGCTTGACTAATGTTTTTGAACATAATCAGTACCGCATGTCGTAAATGATGGAATTGCACCGCATTAACTTCTGCTGCGTTGAGCTTCATGTTCACTTTCAACATTTGCTCCACTTCACGAATTGATGGTGTTACCGGACATTTCGAGAAGTCTACAGCAACACAGTTTGCCCGCAATGAGACATACTCTTGCTTTGTATTGTCACTCATTGTTTGTTCACGTTTCACAGCGAGATAAAAAACCGAACTGAGTTCCCTGTCATGTCGCCATGGAACGTGTTGTCTAGTGGATGAGCGTCATTTTAATTGGTTTCACTGAAGGCTCGAACCTAGGCTACTAGGACCCAGTAGGGACTTCCGGAAGAGCGCACGAACACGTTTGTAGGTTCGCTATTGAGACCGCGTTTATAAAGTTATAAGTGCTAAGCCGTTCATTTAGTCACCAGGGTGTTTTCATATTTGCGAGATCGCGGGCGTAGGTATGCTTGGATGATCGCGAAAGGCCCGAGCGTTTGTATGTTGACGTGTTTGTGAGTTTCACTAGCGTGTATGTAATATCGCGTGCATAAATTCAATCTTATAACCATGTGGCAAGTCGCATATTCGCGTGTATTCTTAAATGATCCCACGCGGACCGTGAAAGTAATGCTTAATTTTCAGTGTATGGTACAGATGCTACAAGAGAGTCAGTTTTCTCATATCAGTAGAGTTTCCGGTCATGTCGCCATGGAACGTGTTGTCTAGTTCTAGGATGCTAACACCGAAAGAAGAGATTTCCAGACGGGACCGATGCATTAAGGGGTTGAAACTCAAAAAATCGGAAAAAATGTATTGAATATTCTGAAAGTACATGTTTTTGAAAGTATCTGTGCATTTCATCCAGATCAGAGCACTAGATTTCAAATTACAACCATTTGTGGCGAGCTGATTCTTTCACGAGCGAAATTAACATACAACTTTAAACGCAATTATCTCGGAATGAATTTTTTTGAAAAGTACCGTTGCGGTGAACGTGATATCTCAAAAGTTATTCATCCGATCTTCATATTTTTTTTGAATTGTTTGTATTTACATTCTCGTGTACTTGAAGGGTTCCTTTTTTTATCAAAATTTTTTCGATTCTTTGCAATGAATTTTTGTTTTAATATTTGAAACACCAAAAAACTCAATTTTTTGGTCATTGTTTTTTTTTGCAGCAAAACAATTTTCTATTGGGAAACCGATCCGTTCAAGTACACCACAATACATTTTTTTCAATAATCTTTTTAGTTTTTGGATTCCAGTTGAGCGGTTCGGCTTAGAGAGCGTTCACTGCAAACCTCTGTCAAAAAAACACGCTTCGGGGGATGGGCCATAACTCCGACAACCTTAAATATTTTTTTTCAATTCAACTCGGTTTTTCTGTCTTCGATAGTACTACCAATGAACTGGTCGGTGTTAAGTCAGACCGGACTAAGTGGCAATATGTTGATTTCGAGAAAAACGAGTTTGAAGTTTCAATCGCCTTTACGTTATAATTGGAAATACATTTTTGCCATAATTCTTTGTTACATATTTCAAATCTGGCAAGAGAATAATGTAGCTGAAGAAATTCTTTATCCAGTGCTATGATTATCTCATTTTTTGATGTTAGTACTTTTGTGATTGTCATCGTAGGTGAGAATGATAACACGGTGCTACAGTGATTTTGTACTTTTCAAATAATCTAGTATAGATTGTATATTTCGCGAAATGCAACACAATACAAAATTTGAAAAAGGTTGTATACTCTCAAAATGTTGATTTATGGCAAAAAAAAAACTATTTTTCAGAACATTCTGCATTAAAAAAAAATTCTTCTTGGTCATTTTTCAACCGATATAAAGTTTTTTAAGGTTTCTAGGAAGAAGAAATTACCTTTCTAAGGGTATGCTATTTTAAGTTCTTTTGTCAAAGATACTTTGCGGTTTTGGGTCAACAATATAAAAACAACCATAATTTTGCGATTTTTCCATGAAAATTATGAAAATTACTCAACATTCTTCTAAAGAAGCGCCTTTTTGTTTTAATAACATTTTAGAGAGAGCATTCAATTTCGCATTCAATGACCTATTTATTATCAAAATCGGTTGGAAAATGACAGAATTATTTATTACTTTTTTTTTCTAAATTAGAATGAACACTTGAGGGGTTAGTGAGATACTGTCTCGCACTATAAGATGCTATAACTATATCATCCGTATTTTTTCTAATTTCAAGCTCAAAGTTCACACACAAACTTTTGAATGTATACATAATCAAGCAAAAGAAATCTATTTTTTGGAAAACTTTTATGAGACTGTCCCCTTAAAAGTTCATGCGAGCAAGTCTCTAGTTTGGAAAAATAATAATTTAAAATTAAAAAAACAATTCCTTACTACTTTTAACAAATTAACATAACATAGCATACCGCTGGAAAGGTCATGTCTTCTTCTTTCTAAAACACTTGGAGAATTTAAAATCTGTTAAAAAATGACCGCGTGGAAAAAAAATTCGTGCTGAAAATCCAGAAATATGTTTTTGTGCCATAAATCAAGATTTTGAGGGAATATTAAATTGATCAAACGTGGTTTTGTGTTGTATTTGACGAGATCTACAACCTTTAACAGACCACATTAAAAATACAATTAATTTATTTATTTCGCACCGTGTAATTAAGACAACATCCAAATATTTAACACATTTATTCTGATACAAACATTAATCAAAATATCGCCATGCAGCAGATAGTTTCCTAAGTCTGGTCAATCTCGATAATACTTCATAAACCTAAATCACAAAATAAACAAGCTAATTCATTTTGAATACTTAATAAATTTTTTAAAACTTTTACTTCATTGTAACTTTCCAACAGATTTGGTTCAATTATTACTATCGGTTTACTTAAAGATCTCTTACTCGACATATTGAAAAAAGAACACTGAAAGTGCTAGCTGATTCATAAGCGTAATCAAGCTTCATGAAACTTAGCTGAAGACACCTAATCACCCGAATCGACATTTGTTTTCAAAATGTTCGTAGAAAATCGATGAATGTTTTTCATCACAAAAACCATGCCAGCGTATTTCAGATACTTGTCGCAATTGATAAAAATGATTTCGTTGAATATTGTATAGTTCACTATGATGTTGGATTGATTTTTAGAAATGTGCGGTATATCTCCTGAAATTACCCTAACACCCCACAACTTACTGCTAGTTTTCACATATAGAGTAAGACATTTATTAAACTTTGCATTCCTGCAGGATCAACAAACCGCGTACCTACTACGAAACCATCCTATCAAATTTGAACGGCGTCCTACTGCCGGGAGGTGCCACTTGGTTTAACGTATCGAACGGATACGCCGATGCTGGGCATCACATCTACGATATAGCGAACCGATTGAATGACCAGGGCAGCTATTTTCCAATCTGGGGTACCTGTCTAGGTTTCGAGCTTCTAACATATTTAGCTGCCAATGGACAGGAACATCGAGCGGCCTGTAGTTCCAACAATCAAGGGTTACCGCTGGATTTTAAGGAAGATTTTAGAAAGAGTCGTCTGTTCGGGCAAACCCCCGATGATATTATCGAGATATTGGCTAACGAGCCGGTAACGTCCAATTTCCACCAGTATTGTATCACCGAGAAGAACTTTACGGCGTACCAGTTGGATCGTGAATGGACAGTGATGTCCACCAATAGGGACTGGAATGGATTGGAATTTATTTCCTCAATAGAACATAAAACGTAATATTCTAGCAATGTCTATTGCCTATACAATCGGCCTTACTCTGCGCGTCGTGTGACGTTCCACTTGATTCTTTGAGGTGAGATTCTCCATTGCGGTTGAATGGGCGTCTCACGTCATCCGAAGTGACTATTCAGAATTGGGTGAGAAAAGTCACGTAGAGTGAGGTTAGATTAGTCGTCTCACGTCACACGCCGCGTAGAATGGGGCCGAATAACTATTAGCATATTATTCAATAAACAAATTTATATTTAAATTTTCAAGGTTACCATTCTACGGCACACAGTTTCATCCGGAGAAGAACATTTACGAATGGGTTCGCAACAAGAACATTTCGCACACTTCAAACGCTATCAAAGCTACCCAGTATTTTGCGGATTTTTTTGTCAACGAAACTCGCAAAAACGATCATCAGTTCAGCAGTCAGGATGACATCGATCGACACGTGATCTACAACTTTCCGGTTTTCTTTACCGGGTTGAAAAAGTCTGCGTTTGAGCAGTGCTACTTGTTTGAAGGTAACGTAGATTATTTGGACAAAGTTCCTCCGGTATATCCAAACCACCCGGATGACGACGGGTCAGAATCGGCTGGGCATGGGAAAAATTTCGCTACGTCAGGTGTGTACTATGCTAATAGCATGTTAGGAATTGCATGTATGCTGGTTATTTATTGGTTAGATTACTAATACTTTTTATTCGATAGAAACTAATGTGATAATATAGTACGTGATACTTCCACTAGTTAAAACCTAAAATGCGCAAAGGGTTGGAGTTACGAGCAATGAAAGTACGGATCCAAACGGAGAAGATTGCAAGGATAAACAGTTTCGATGTTTGAACGACAAACACTGATAATATATATTATGCACAAATCCTTCGATACATAAACTACACCAATAAACTGATTTGCAACCTCGCATATTTCACTGTCTATACCACCCATGGAAACCATTTGCCTTCATATATTATCATCATTCGTCTTCATATATTATCATCACAACTCTAAGCGTACCTACAAAATTTTTTGAAGGCAATGCACTAGAACTTTTTGGTTAAAAGGTATTGTAATGGATATTGTGAAAGCAGTTATTATCTGCACCATGATTAGTCCGTACAATTCGATTACAAGCGAGCCAAACTGGCACCACCTCTGACGATGGAAGCAAACTGTTTTTGTTTTAAGGGCTGGTCCCTTTGGCTTCAAACGTAGACTGAACCAAATACAAAACCGGGGGTCGTATGCGAGTACGGCATCAATCGTGTGTTACAGTCGTGCTAGCTACACCAGTACGTCTTGTCGGCTGCATCCAACGTTTGCTGAGAAAGAGTCACTATGCCGAGCACCAAAGTATTTGGAGCTACCCGTAAACGCTGGCCGTGATAACAAGTAGACCAGGATCATCCCCCATCATCTGCAGCTGAACAAATTTCTCTTCGGCATGACTTATTTCCCAAAATGTTTCCTAGTATCCAAGCCATTCTGCCGCCAAAGAAGACCGAAAAGAAACTGAAGAAATCGACTACCCCCGGAGCGAAGAAAAACGCTGGTGGTGACGGTGAGAAGGCCATAAAGCCAAAGGCTGCCGCTAAGAAACCGGTAGCGAAGAATGGGAAAATTATAATAAAAAAATCAAACCGCAATCCTGGCTGATAATTATCGCTTATGATTTTTTCGAAAATTCTCACTGCCGATAAAATCATGCCGTGATCAGTCTCTTAACTATCAAAGGATCATCTCATAAAAATCACTACCGATTTTTTCTTGCCCTCTAGGGACCATTCATAAATTACGTAACGCAAAAATTGCCCAAAATTGACTCCCCCTCCCCCTATGTAACAAATTGTCACAAATTTTTCCATCCCCCCTCCCCTGTTACGTAACAAATTCCAAGGAATTTTTTTTTATTCGATGAAAACATGTTACGTAACGATCTAGTTAACACCCCCTCCCCCCTATGTCACAACTTGTCGTACCCCCTCCCCCCCTAAAAGCGTTACGTAATTTATGAATGGTCCCCTATCAGTAGTGATTTTGATCCTAGGGGCAAATCACTTGTGATGCATTTTTAAAAATCAGCTAAATTAAAATGCATTTCTTTCCATCAAAATAAAAATTCTTAATGTATTTTGCGTTGCGTGTAAGACGTCAAAACCCTACAAAAAACTAGTCCTACATTCAACAAAACGTCGAACAAAGTGAATCAGCATAGGACGTTTGTCAAACAAACTTTTCTACGAGGGAGCGCAAAGTTGATGCAAAAATGGAAATTACATGCATTTTTTTCTAATTTGATGCAAATTTGTTATACATTTCTAGAGTGATCTACCCCTAGTTTTGATCTGTGGTTGAATTTGATAATTGAGAGGGTGATCACGGCATGATTCTAACTATAGCGAACAATTCGAAAAAAAATCACAAGTTTGAATTATCAGCCATGATTGCGGTTTGATTTAATTCTTGGATCAATGATCATTATCTATTTTCGTACATTATGGATATGTTAGGGGTGTCAACGAGCCAAACTATTTTTTTTTTTGAACATTTTGGGAAAGTGTTTTATATTGTAGGGCAAGTTGAATGCTGTTGAAAATCAAAAGTTTTGGGCATTTTTAATGCACAGAGGGATCCTCCAATGGTCAAAATGGAATTTTTTGAACTTGGGAAAGTGTTTTATATTGAAGGACAAGTTGACGGCTGTTGAGAATCAATAGATTTGGATATTTTCAATGCAGGGGGTTCGCCGATGCGTCAAAACGGATTTTAACTTCTTGGGAAAGTGTTTTATATTGAAGGCCAAATTATTGGGAGTTGAAAGTCAATAGTTTTGGACATTTTCAATGTACAGGGGGGGACCGCCGATGTGTAAAATGGCATTTTTTCAACTTTTTGGGAAAGCGTTTTATATTAAAAGACAAGTTGATGGCAGCTGAAAAACAACATGAACATTTTCAATGCACAGGAGACTCCGTCGATGTATCAAAATGAGAATGTTTTCAACTTTTTGGGAAAGTGTTTTATAGTGAAGGGCAAATTGTTGGCAGCTGATCAATCAACTGTTGACATTTTAAATGATTACAAATATTTAACAGTAGGGGCTTTTGATACATGTTTAAGTAAAGGAGACCGACCTCGATCCAAGGGGAGAGTCGCTTAGAACAATGTGCCATACACACTGTATCACTTACGGTAACACGATATGAGATTACGATTCACAGTAATACACGATCATTTCACTCTTTACCACAATGTGTGGCACACTGAGGCACACTTCTGATAACTCAAAAATTGTCAACAAAGTGTAGTTAAATAATCATAGCAACCATTGCTTTAGTTTTACTGAACACCATGGCACATCGTGGCACATTGCGGCACAAGCCACTACGCTGTTTGTATGTGAGCATAATTCGATTTGTGCTAAGTGACTATGTCCTTGCCTCGAACACATTTTCAATGTAGATTTGTTTTTAAACAATATGATTTTTTCCCTATGTGAAGGGCGAGGTTCTATAATTGGCAAAATAGTAAATCCTTTCTGGAGCATATTTTTCTTGTCTTAGAGATGCAAAATAAGCAAAAACCAAAAAATGTTTTTTTTTTATTTGGCACTGGAAGACCCACTTAAGGGAATTTTTACGAAATAATCAAAAAGGATTACAAGGCTATGTCAGGGAATGATAGAACATTTTAATAGCTTCAATTTATTTAAAAGAAAGAAAAAATATGTCTCGATTTTGTGAAAATCCCCATTTTATCAGACTAAAATAAACCAAGGGGGTGAAAAATGGGTTTTCACTGTATTATTTATATTGGTAACGTGTTAAAGGTATATATCAGTTTTATATAAATATTTGCGCAAGATTTGTAAGACAAACTTTGTAATAAGATGTGTCTTTTGCAATACAGCTGAAAATCAATTACCCTGGCTTTGATTTTCCGGGGTAAATGATTCGATTATTCGTATACTAGAAAAAAGAAAGTAAATAAGCTGGGGGTCATCAGTTTCTTGGCTCCAGTTTAATTTACGTGGTGGTGTCACATATCAAAGCTAAAGTTTCTTTTAACTTTCATTCAAGTTAGAAGAGTGAGCGCTGTGCTTCCACAAAGAGATCTTTGTTCTTGTCCTTATAGCATCATTGCGTTGACCAATGTCTTACCGGATTGTCAGGTGGTCATAATGCATGTAGTCTTCGCAAACTCTCCGACCCATGTTTACCACACAGTAAGCATTTTCATAAATATTATGGAAATGCAGTTACACTAACATATTTACAGAACTATTTAGATGAATAAAATATGCAAATATTGGATAAGAAGTACTGCTGGCTGAGGGCTACATAACCTAGCATTCAACTTTGCTTGATCTACCCGAGAATTAAAATCGCCCCCAGTGGCTACCGAATGTGGTTAACCTTTTCTTGAACAACTTTTTTATACCGCATATAAGCTTAAAATACTATTTGTCTTTAGAACTGTTGGCGTCATGAAACGCGGAAAACCTGTTTTAAGGGGTTACATATGTTGAGTTCGGCCCAAAAACATGAATTTTAATTCTTCTATCTTAAATTTTAGGTTCTTCTGAATTTTTTATAGAGATCAGAGTAGTAGACGCAAAGTTAAAGCGTTTTTCATCTTGCTCCCTTACGGAGGCGTGGTTTATATTTGCAACTTTGAACGCGATTATCTCGAAATCATTTTTGCCAAAAACGTCCTTGCGATGACTACGATTGCCGAAAAAGTTTTCAACCGATTTAAAGACTTTTTTAAAATTGTCCTTGATTTAACTGCCGTGTCCTTAAACGATTCCATGCTTCCGTCAAAATTTTTGTATCAATGTTATAATTTTTTTAATAATTTTTTCAAGTGAAAATAGTGTTTTAGGAAAATCGTCCCCGTTTCCAAAAAAAAATGTCTCAATTAATCGTTCAACGACACCACAGGTACCTATGCTAATGAATTTTGTTTAGTTTTATGCTTTCAGTTTAGCTGTTGGACTGAAATCGTAGTCACGACAAAATTCTTTGAAAAAACGCGTTTTGCGGAAATTGCTGTAAAACGAGGTTGTTTAGCAACAACATGGACTTGAAGAGGTTAAATATTCCATTAGAATTTTGAGCATGATTCAATTGAAATCATAGGCTACATAACGTCAAAATTTCATCACAATGTTGAAGGGGATAATGCAAGAAGAGCTATATTGTTTTAAATTTCACTGAAACTCTGAACAGGATATTCATCAGAATTTTACACAGGATTTCATTGAAAATATGAACATGATTTTATCGACTAACAGTTGCTTGAATAAATCATAATCTTCAGTAGAATTCTATCTTGAGAAGGATTCTACCAGACTTCTGAGAAGCTTTTCTCTAGAATCCTGCATCAAAATTCAGAGCAAGAAAACGTAGAAATACGGATAAGGATTCGATCGAAATTATGAGTTAGATTCCATTGGAATCCGATCAGAATACTGAAAAGCATCCAAACAGAATCCTGATAAGCATGTCATAAATATCCCAAGAGAGTGCCTGAAACCGGTCGAGCAAAGTCGGTTTACTGATATTTTATGTGTCATAAATGCTTGCAATATCCAATACATGTATTGCAAGAAAAAAGAGCTTTAAGTTTTGAAAATGATGCATATTTGGCAACACTGCCCTTTAAAACTAGTTTTTTTTCAACAATTTCCATCTCCAAGCATCTCACCGATTTATTCTAGTGCAAACAGTGCCGAGATATAAACAGAATATAAACAGAAAAAAAAAACAATTTTTTCAACAATTTGGAGTGTTCACATGGATTGAGGGGTGGTTCAATCGACACAATTATTTGGGATATTATATATTGGTTCTAGATTAATTTTTTCAAAATTAGTTCTAACTCGCGAAGGCCGATTCAAGTTTCGTTTTTTTGTCATTTTGCGCGGAATAATCCATATACAGCGAAGACCCGTTTTATCAGCCCCTTTGTTTATTTTTGACTGACAAAATTAGGACATATTTTTTTCTCTCTTTTTTTAACCCATTATAATCCGGGGGTTTCAAAAAGTGAGCCAAATGCAGTGATATCTTCAATTCCACCAAAAATGTATCAAAGATTATGGGAAAAAATAAAATCACCGCTTAAAATGGTTTTGAGAATGAAAATATCTCGTGCAAAAAATTTCGTACGCTTAAATAAAAACAACAAATTTTAAGCTGTTTTACATAGTTTTTCGGATTTTCTGATAGACAACACTTCTTTTACACCTTTAGGAACGTTATGTCACATAATGGAATTATTAGCACGAATTCCAACAATAAAATTCAATTAAATGTATTGCTTACTTTTCAGCCGCCATTTGCCCCAACTATACACGGTTCAAAAATATAAACAAAATTATAAAAAATGGCAGTTGTCTTGTTTCACAATGAAATATGAGGTGCAATGATCCCATTAGTGCAATAATAAAACAGTTAGATGCCAAAATTCTGCAGTAAATACGCGTTAAACGATGGTTAGTTATGCGTATGAAATTTCATACGCTAGGATATAATGGGTTAATAGACCGAAGTGGTCAAAATATTGTTAATAGTCCCTAGACGTAGCCACAGAACCCTTTCTGATTATTTGGCATAAATTTCCATTAGGGGGGTATTACATTGTAGAGTTTTAAATATTTTTTTTTCATATTTTGCACGTTTAGGGCAAGAAAAATATGCCCCAAAAAGGATTTACACGAATTTGACTTGGTTCGTCTGCTAGAGCTCATCACACATATGTCAATATGATGCTGACAAAATCGGGTTAAAAAGCTGATAAAATCGGGGATGACGAAATCGAGTGAAAAAACTGATAAAACCGGGGGTTGACAAAATCGGGAGCTGATAAAATCTGGTCTTCACTGTATTAACTTTTCTAAGTAATACATTGAACAATTTTGAATTGCTCGAAAAATAAAAAATAATGAATAATGCAATCTTCAGCTTTAAATTATTGTAGACACACAAAAGACCCGATTTTATCATCCCCCGATTTTTTTACCCCCAATTTTGTCAGCTTTGACCCGATTTTGTCAGCCTCATATTCATAAAAAAAAAAGAAATAAACAAAACACTTCCAAAAAATTGAAAATAAATCCATTTTTCCACATCGGCGGACCCCTCTGTGCATTGAAGGCGACAACCCTAAGCCAAAAAAGGCGCCGCACCTGCCAAAAAGCTGCCCGAAGATCACTATTACTAATTAACGGATTTTCCTCTCATCGCCGAACACGTGCTTTTGGCTCCAATATATAAGGTAATGTCAGAGATACAACCGGAGTGAAGTAGAATACACTTTGGGCTGTTAATACGAATGCTGGAAGTTTTACTAAATGTACTAAACTGATTAAAGGTTTAATTAATTAAAGGTTTAATTTGACCAGTATTTCGGTATTTCTAATAAAAAACCGAAATAACGGCACACGTATATCGAATGTTCTGCTGTTGCCTTTAAGCGGAATCCCAATGCTTCGGCCAGGAATGTGGCCAAAAGATTAAACTCCAAGTCTTTCGTTCAGACAGCCAAGGACCGGGAAGGACTCCATACGTACAAAGTGCAGAAGGCTCCAAATCGTGACGAACGGCAAAATGCGGTGGGAAAGTCACGGGCCTGGAAACTGTACACCCAGATGCTGACGAAGCTTCATTGGCTCATCATGGATGATTAGATTTACGTCAAGTGGGACTTCCGGCAAATTCCTACTTCGCCGCCCAGTACAAGTTTGATGTGCCGGAGGAAGTAAGGAAGCAGAAACTGTCAGTTTGCCAATAAATACAGGATTTGGTATGTGACAAACGGAGTGCGTCGTTCGTGACTACCGGGACTGTAAACGGGGAGATCTACTTTAAGGAGTGTCTACAGAAGGGTCTGCTTCCTCTGTTGAAGCAATACGAAGGACCTACTACTGGCCGGATCAAGCTTCGTGCCACTATTCAAATGTTGTCCTGGACTGGTACGAAGCCAACAGGGTCACTTTCGTACCCAAGAACATGAACATGAACCACCATGTAGTCACCTTGTTCCGTAGCAAACAGACGAACGAGCTGTACCAAGTACACAAGCATGCTGAAATTGGAACACTCATTGAAGACGGAAGCCTGCATTGGGTGTCGATTAATTATTGCTACTTTTGCATGCTTATATCTAAGAACTTACCAGTCATAAGATTAATTTTTCTGTTGGATTTCTTGATATTTTTGCTACGACTTTTGAGCACTTCGCGTTTCAAAACAATTGGCTTTCAGGCTATCAACAACGCAATAATTTGATTTATTTCAATTTCAGCGCAGCGTTATATTGAAAGAAAAAAGAAAAAATGTACTAAACAAAAAAATACTGGTTTGGACAAGTACTGATAATAGGAAAAACTCGAGTCGTTCTTTGCAAATTGAAACGCAAATAGCTATATTTCGAATAGATGTAAAAATTACCATCCCTGATGATCGGAGACAATTAAAAAAATAAAACATGACGATAAGGAACCTACATACATATTACGATTGTTTTTTGAAAGAAATCCCCACGAGCGAAATAAACAAAAGACAATTATCTGCAATAGACGACAAAGACGCTGTAATTGATAGCAACGACGATTGGGCAAGTAAAGAAGATAGTAGCTGTCAATCATTTGTCAGCAATGATTGGCTTGGATGCGTTGCATATAGCAATGATACGCTGAAAACGTTGCTCGCGTGATTCCTCAAAACAATAGTCACAATTCAATTCACGCATTTTTTAATATTTTTTACTCGTATATTTTAATCATCACTATTTTTATATTTTCATTTTAATTGTGTATTTTCCATTATTATACTTTTTATCAATATAGTCACTATTACATAATTAAATATGTTTACTTTAATATAAGATCAATGATTCTGTGTTTGCCCTTGTTATTCACTATATAATTGTTTTTATCCATTACTTATTCATCAATAATATACCTTCATTATTTAAACTGTACTTCATTCTTCTCGCAATATCGTACTTTTGCGTTAACATGTTTGTTAACATATTACAATTAGTGCACGTACCAACTTGTCGCTAATAATTGTACCCTTGCTCTTGTTTGGTTTCTCCTTGGGGCGTTGGCGTTTTCTTCGAAAGCTTTTACCCTCCCACACCGTCAACATATCAGTTTTATTTTACCACATTTTAAAGTATTAGAAAAAAAATTACTAAATTGAACTCAAAACAACAGAGTTCAGGCGTCGTTCCGTTACTAGTTAGCTTGAATGGTACTAACGTGTTTAAAAAAACATGTCTAATTATGTGACTCTACTAAGCGATCTCTAGGTATAATGCAGACGAACGAAAAAACGCTAAAGGTACTCTTGAAATACGTCTGTTCCTCGTAACTTATGTAAAATGCATTTGATTAGGTGATAAATGTTGCAGAGAGGAGTAATAAGTACTGCTTTGGAAGGGAAATGAAGGTAATCCCTATAAATCTGCACTTACGAAAAATTGTAACAGTAGTTTGCTTTGTTCCTTGGAATACTTTAATACACCGGACACTTGTGGCATCCAGCCAGCTTACGTGCAAATCTTATCCGACTCCTTGTTGCTTGCGGACATCAAATGAAAGGACAAAGAAAAACGAAAAATCTGTCTACTATACACAAATATTTATTTAGTTGCTGCTCGACATACGAATATAGACATTCAGAAGATTTCGAAAACTGCCTTAAATTTAGAAGCAAAATGTTAGCTTATAGTTCTGAATAGTGGGCAGCACCATCGTCACTTCCGAATGAAAGGGACCCACTGGTGCAAGAGATACTTCACATTTCCCCCTCGCGCGGTTTCTGCTAGTAATGGCAGTACGCTGAACGTCGGTTGGAACCGCAAAACCGAGAGCAGCGAGAATCAATCAGGCCCACTCTCGGCTGTTCATCAGAGAAAGACTTTTCACGTCATAAATATATAAAATATATATATACGAATCTACTTACTAACTACCACTTTTATACAGTCATATAAATGATTTTTGCTTGCTTACCGTTGTCTCTTCAGTTAGTGTTTTAAATATGTTATTTTTCTTGTTTAATTTGTATTATCGATAGTGTTTCTCTACAGTAAGTTTGTCATTAATATTCTTTGATTTAGATTCACTTG
Source organism: Topomyia yanbarensis (assembly GCF_030247195.1). Lineage (NCBI taxonomy): Eukaryota > Metazoa > Arthropoda > Insecta > Diptera > Culicidae > Topomyia > Topomyia yanbarensis. The sequence continues at coordinate 349,758,931 of NC_080672.1, read as the reverse complement.
CCTATTTTGTGTGTGTTGTGCTTCCAGTTGTTCCAACATGAATGGTTCAAACAGCGAAGAAATACATTTTTGGTAAATAAAAACTTTTGAATCACACTTCGCCCGTTCAATGTTTTGCCTGTCGTACTCAAACACCTATCCGGAAATGCTGTGAAAAGGGCAAATGCTTAGAACAGCTAATTTACATAAGAATACTTAGCAGGTTGAGTAGGTTGTAGTTCAAACCAGCGACCAGTCACTTCCAAAGATAGTATGAGCCTACAGACCTTCACAATAGTGGCACAATCGTCCATCACATTATATATTGGAAAAAGTAAAAGAAATGGTCATAATTAAACTGACAAAAGATTAATGATATATTACACGGAAGCATTGTCCTTTTGAGAGCTTTATCAACAATAGCCTATTCAAAGATACAAAACAATATCCCTGAATTTCTTCTATGTGCCAGTTTACTGGCGGTTAGACATTCTAATCAAACGTTGATGAACAACGAACACTTGTAAGAAAAGTTCATTGCGACAATCATGACTGAAGCAGTTTCTAAATCAAATTATTCGAAGCTTTTCTACGACCTGGAAATTTCTATAGAACTGTTCCTTCCGCTACAATTATTAAAACTCTTGAATTTCAATTTGGAAAATTCGCTCTAAGTGTAAAATTTGCTCAAACATGTCCCTCTTTACGGGATGTTGCAAAAAGTTTACAAACCCTTTGAATACGACAGTAAAATCATTCCTTTTTCATGTTAGAGAAACCCTGCAACAGAAACAACCCCTCGAATAGTACAGGCTTCGTAGGTACTATCAGTCTGGAAGAGTTTCGTTTAAATTTAATAAACTTTGTCTTTATTAAGTCCGTTTGCTGAACATGAATAAATAAATACGTGCTAACGTTGTTGTATTGCCAGTGAATTCAACTTGTGCCTCGAGAGTTCTCACATGTTACAGGGCGCAACCTATCGACAAAGTAGGTTCCCTCGTTAGTTTTGCGCGAATCGTACTGGTCTAAGTTCCCACCCCTTCTCTACAATTAGTATATTTACACACACGTTTACCCAACAAACGCACACACACATACAAACGTTGTACCTAATTGCTTAATCTCTTTTCTTCTCTCACCATCCCTTTCCTACTGTGTCTCACTATTGGTTTTCTCAATGTTTACCGCCACGTGCCGCTTCTTCCAGTGCTCTTACTTTCATTTCTCGCTCGTGTTGTCTAAAAATTGCGTTCAAGGGTTGTTGTTAGCAAAAATTTAATTTCAAATAAAAATGTTCTAATAGGAAGGAGCTTTTCTTCTCTACATCAACGAATCGAGAAAAAACAAATCATAAGCTCGTCAGTAACGAATGTCGACTCTACGTTGGAGACTAGTACTAGTACTTGAACTTGAAAAGCTCGCAAACAAACACAATAAGAATGAAATGTAACACCCTAGACAGACATGTGATTTCTGCAGCAATCATAACGTCAATACAATATAAATAACAAGGAAAGGTAACACGAAGATTATTCGAAAGTTTCGAGATTGACGCTTTAATTGGTACCGAAAGCACAAGTCTGTTTAGGGTACACATTGGTAAGTACGTTATGATTAATGGTTGGAATACCTAAGGTACTGCTCATGCAGCGAGTGGGCGCGATCTAATGCATTTTGACGCTGGAACTCAGCGGCCTGCTTGTGGTTGCGGTTGTTGTTGTTGTTGTTGTAATCGTAGCAGTAGTTGCGTTGTTGACGTAGTTGTTGAAGAGAGATAGATAGAAAATTTGGGTTTGCTCAGTTATCACCATGGTGGATAATTGTTTGTGGATGATGATGTGTTGGGTTGATTTCGGCGCGGCATCACTACTGCGGCCATCCCGGGAACCTTACCTGTAGCGGATCATAGGACATACGCAGAAGCACCTCCGAGTGCGGATCTCTCGGCATCAGAATGTTCGGTCTTGGATACGGAGGTACGTTTGCTAAAGGGAGGTATAAGTTGTTTGTTTGCGTGTGTTTTTTTAAATAGAAGAAGAGAGAAGAGAAAATAGATATAAATTATTAAATTAATTGTACATGACGCGGAAACAAAGTAATAATACTATGATCGATTCTTTCCGAGTTGGAGAGATGGTGATTCTGAAAGAGGCGATATAAACCAAATCAGTAGTACATTTTTAGGCCGGAAAATTACTTTCAAAAATACACGCCGTAATACAACTATTCGAATGTATTCGATATCCTGGTAGTGGTGGTGGGAGAAGAGGAGGTTAAGAGGATTCAATGAAACTCCGTCGTGATTCGGATGAACTGATAAAGTTGCATGATATGTCAAATCGAAATGTGGTGAACCGAACATATTAACAACAGCTTTGACTAAATTGTATTTTTTTCTCTCATGAAAAAGCGAAATAAAACGCCATGAATAAAGGTTGTCAAGCAGTGTTTCACCTTTTTTTATTTAAGGAAAATAGAATTAATTTTAAAACTTTCGTAGACTATGCATTATCATTTTCAAGTTGAGAAGAACTGGTTTAGTCGTCCGCCAGAAGCAGTGAAAAGCGAGTGCGACTCGAGCAAGAAAGAGAAATTTTTAAACCAGCCGAAGCACAACATCAATACTAAATAGAGGAATAAATGTAAGAGTAGCTGTCCGTGTTTGCTTTTCCGACCCCTCCTAAAGGAAGAATGTTGATACAGTCCGCTTCATTGTCGATTCATTCCGTTTGGGCTCGAACATCTGGTCCGTTCCGAACGGGATCTGAAGTAGATCGACCCGCTGGCCCTCCGCGTCATCGGCATTACTCGTGTGTGAATAAAAAAGAAGCACGGGACAAGCTACTCCGAAAGCTGAAACTGAAACTGCTCCCGTTGCTGTGGGTCAAGATGGAGAGAAAGGTGGGAACATTTGACACTTTTGAGTGTATAAGTTTTTAACTTGCAAAATTAAGCATGGCGTCCGGGGCCCTTGAAGTAAACATAAACATACGAACGAGCATCCTGATTCTTTGGCACACGATGAAAAGTGAGAAAAGACCGAGGTTCACCTTGAATCTACCGAATAGAACACTTAGGGACACTTTTTACCTAAAAAAATCCTATTAAATTAACTATGACCGAACCGAAACAAAACTTATGGCAACAGAAAGGCCCACTACGTCATTTGTTTGTGCTTTTCTTCTTCATATCCTCTTGTTTTTGCGGCTTCAACAAAGAAAAATGACAACCGCATGTCATTACAGGAATTGTATGGGAATTTTATCATTACTCGCCTTACACGTTCATTAAAAGTGACATTACTACTCAGTAATGACATTACTAACGCCTCGTGTACGGGGCCCTTATCCGTCTTGGCTGTGGGCAGTCTTCCCAAATAAACATCGAACACCATGTTCGCTCTAGTTCTGTGCTCATCCTACACCATCATTTCGTGTGCAAACTCGAACGCGCTAATGCGTACCAAAACACAAGCACATGTTCGTCTGCACAACCGAACCTCATGTACGTACGCGGTGTTCGCACACACAGCTTCTTGATACTAGTTTTCTCTTTCTCTTTTCTCTGTTTTGTGTGTGCCTTTCTTATGTACGCACACGGTGTACGTACACGGTGTTTAAACCTAAGTTTACACATCGTTCGCTTGGGTTCGGTGTTCGATGCGAACCTGTACACAAAGGCAAAGCATGTTTGAGGTTGAAAGCGTGCATGAAATTTTGTACACGGGTGCTAACTTGTCGATGTTCATGGGAAGACTGGCTGTGGGTAGCAAAAGCAAATAAAGTCGAGGCGAGTGATCGAGTAATTTCGTGCGAGTTTGAACGAAAAAAAAGTACGTGCACGGTGCAAGTTTGAGCATGTTCATGCGTGTTCGCGACGAGAAACAATCCTAAAACGCTTTCGAATGTGCCATGTGTTTGCTGTGGTAAATGCCGGTGGTACAGTCGAAGCAAAATAAGGAAAACGAGTCCATTGACCAACAGCACCAAGAGCTCGCATCCGTTGCCAGTTCAACCGAATCACTTCACGGATTTGACCAGTGGGAAGCAAGAAAGGATCAATTAACGAAGAAGGAATATGAGAAGGCAGTTCGGCAGCCCAATCGAGTGAGAATGAAGTTAGTGAGGATCAAACGCACACTAGTCAGCAATCAATCCTTTGGTTTATCACAACTTAATGTGCTTTCCAAGGGCCTGTCGGCTACAGATACCGAATACAGCCAACTCCAAACCAACATAGTGGGACTGGTACCGGATGAAGCACTCGAGGGACAAGAATTGGAGTATGTGCATTACGAAAATCCAATGTGATCGAAGAGCTAATATTGGCGGCAAAAGCTGTTGACATCCCGCTTCCTCCAGATAGTCCAACCTATCAACAAGTGGTCATCCAGCAACAGCCATTAAAAGCACCGATTCCAACGTTCGATGGAAATTACGCCACATGGCCCAAATTTAAGGCCATATTCCAAGATCTGATGAACAATTCGGGGGATAGTGATGCCATCAAACTCTATCAGCTCGATAAAGCGCTACTAGGTGAAGCAGCTGGCGTGCTGGACACCAAGGTTCTAAGTGAGGGTAATTACGACCACGCTTGGGATATTTTGATGGACCGCTACGAGAACCAACGAGTTATCGTGGAATCCCACATCTGTGGTTTGTTGACACTGAAGAAGATGACAGCAGAATCCCATAAAGAACTACGAGCACTTCTGAGTGAAGCAACTCAACTTCCCTAGTATACCCAGACCATCGAATTTCTAAAGTCCAGGTGCCAGATCTTTGAAAACTGCGATGCAGCCTTCCATACAGTTCCAGCAAATTCCGAAGAATGTTCCACAGAAGAGTGATACAGTTTCCACCAATATGACGCAAGCATGAGAAATTTGTGGTGGCGCTCATCGAAACATCCCAGCATTAAACAATCTGAACCTTCCCCAGAATAACGAAAGAATTCGGGCCGCAGATGTTTGCTTTAACTGCTTGCGTAAAGGGCACCGCTGCAGTGATTGTCCCTCTGATAAGTCGTGCCGCAAGTGCCATCGTCGACATCATACGCTGCTCCACGACGATGGGGCACCTAGTCAAGATACGAAAACGAATGTAACCGCTCCCGCGGAGTCAGTGACACACCCACCAGCGATTTTGGCTGCTCCGATTCTACCAACCACGGAGCAGAAGAATCCTCCCACCGTGGACTCACCCGTGTCCACCACCTGCTCGTCTCATTTCGCCCAGTCGACCAAGACGGTACTGTTGCTTACCGCAGTGGTGCATGTATTCGATAAGAAGAATCGACGCTTTACATGCCGCGTCCTGTTGGACAGGGGCTCCCAGGTGAATTTAGTGACAGAAGAGTTAACCAATCGCCTGGCCTTGCCGAAAAAACCTGCGAATGTTCCGATTACTATGGTGTCAACGCCTTGCGCACCCTCGCGTGGCAAGGTAGCACTGAAAATTCAGTCCCGAGAATCTAATTTTAAAGCCAGTCTCGAGTGTCTGGTAACGCCGAAAGTAACAGGTCCGATCCCATCGTCTAAGATCAACATCGAAGATTGGGACCTCCCCTGTGGAGTGGTTCTAACTGATCACGAATTCCACACACTAGATAAAGTGGACTTGCTGATCGGTTCACAGCTATTCTTTGGCATATTGAAGCCGAGTCAGCTGGGTCTGGCGGATGATCTTCCGCTGTTGCGAGATACACATTTTGGATGGATAGTGTCTGATGTTGTCATCGAACCCCAAATTGTCGACGTGTCTATTCAACAAGCCAACCATGCCACCATTGACGACATTCAGCAGATGATGCAGCAGTTCTGGCAAATCGAAGAAGTGCCTGACGTCCTCAAACTTTCGACTGAAGTGTTAGCATGCGAACCCCACTTTCTTTCTACATGCGAACGAGATGTTAGCGGAAGATTCATCGTTAAGCTACCGTTTAAAGAAAACATCAACCAACAGAACGATTGCCGTACTCTAGCCGTTAAGAGGTTTTTGATGCTGGAAAAGCGACTCGTTCGCAACCCAGAACTACAATCGAAGTATGTGGAACTTCTACAGGAGTATGGAGCTCTTGGACACTGCCACGAGGTCTTTGCATCCGACGATCCACCGAACCAACTTGCATACTATATGCCGCAACACGCGGTACTGCGACCGTTGAGCTCGATAACGAAATGTCGAGTCGTGTTCGACGATAGTGCCAAATCATCTCCAACCGAGCTGTTTCTAAACGAAGTGCTACAAGTTGGGCCCGTAGTACAAAATGATTTATATTTCATTGTTCTGCGTTTCAGAAACTTCAAAATAACGTTTTCTGGAGACGTATCTAAAATGTACCGCCAAGTACTTCACGCGAAGCAAGATCGACGTTTCCTGCGAATCTTTTGGAGACCTCATCCATCACAACCGTTACGGGTTCTGGAATTGTGTACCGTCAGCTATGGTACTGCATCGGCAACTTTCCTAGCGACGAGGTGTTTGGTGCAACTGGCAGAAGAAGTCCTTTCCAATCGCCGCTCGTATATTGAAAGAAGAAACGTATATGGACGATGTACTATCCGGAGCCGATTCGGTGGAGGATGCCATCGAGGCTCAGCGGCAGCTAAAACAGCTCCTTGAAACGTGAGTGTACCCCATCCATATGTGGTGTTCGAATTCACAAGAATTTCTCGAGCAGATTCCAGAAGCAGATCGCGAGAAAAAGATGCCAATGAAAGAGCTAGAAGTGAACGAAGTCATTAAGGTGCTCGGTTTGTTTTGGTGCCTGAGTGCTGATATGCTTTCCATCGCCAACCATCCGAAGTCGTCCGCACCAGCCGACAAACGAGTTACTAAGTGAGTGATATATTCGGAAATTGCGAAATTCTTCAACCCTCTCGGGCTTGTCCCACCAGTAATTGTATTGGCAAAGCTCTTGGCTCAACGATTGTGGCAGCTCAAGTCTGGCTGGGATGATCCGGTCGACGAAATGACAGCAAGAACTACAAACATCACTATCCCATTTGCGCCAAGTCGCTATCCCAAGATGTGTAACATTCGACGGAGTAATTGTACGGTTTCTCCGATTCCTCAACGGTGGCATACGGAGCCTGCATCTACTTGAGAAGTTTGTTTGCTGATGGTTCGGTAAAGTTACGGCTCCTCACCAGCAAATCGAAACTGTGTGCTGCTTTCCTACTCACCCGGTTGGTAGAAAGGGTTCTACCAGCCCTGGATATGACGTTCCAGGAAATTGTATTGTGGTGCGACAGTATGATTGTCCTGGCCTGGATAGAAAGCCACTTAATTAGTTGTTCGTGCGAAACCGAATCGCTGTGAGCCAAGAGCATACGAGTGATTACATATGAGAGTATGTCCGATCACTGCAAAACCCAGCCGACATTGTTTTGCGCGGGCAACTACCCGAAGCGCTAAAAAACAGTTACGACTGATGGAACAGCCCTGAATTTCTCCAATAACTGTACTACGAATTTGATTCTCCAGGGCTCGTCCCAGATGATCAATTACCAGAGTTCAAGGGAATAATAGTCACCACAGCTGTAAGTATTTCCATTCTACTCCAGATTTATTCGTTTTCGTACACATCGAGGTTTACGTAGTACGATTCGCCGAAAGTTGCCGGAAAAGTCCCCCAACGTCAAACAAGACGACCTTTGACCGTCTGCGTCGTTCAACAGAAATCATCATACGCGTTATTCAACACATTCATTTTACGGACGAGATTAAGCGAGTAATTACAAATAAACCATATAAGAGTCTCGCAAACATTCGTCCGATATACGCCAATGGCCTACTGCGTGTAAGAGGTCATCTGGATCATTCCCGTTTACCATTTGAAAGCCTGCATCCCATCATCTTACCAGACAAGGATCCAGTGGTATGTTTACTAATTCGGCAAATGCATGTCGAATTACTTCACGTCGGGCAAATTGGCCTGATGAACACAATACGACAGCGGTACTGCCTTCTGAACGCACGCTCTACAATCCGAAGGATTCCACGAAAGTGCGTGCGATGTTTTCGAATCAACCCAACCAATACTAGCCAGTTAATGGGAAACTTGCCCGCAGTTACACTGCCCATAACAGCATAAGAGTCCCATGTTGAAAAACAGCAAGACGAGAAAAACGCTGTTCAAGATTGTCCCATCCATTGAGCCAAATGGATGGGACAACCATGTTTTGGTATTTTTTTGATATTTTCTGAACAAACCCGGTAATCTTATTTGTGCAGTGTGATTCAGTGGTGATACAGAATACAATCCAACGGATAAGTCATTTTCGACAAAAATCCACATGGGAGTCTTATGCGTTTACGGGCAGAACAGTAGTGACCTCGCCACCGTTTGCCGTTACCGGTTTGGATTACGCCGGTCACTTCCTCATTAAGCAAGAGGCACAACTTTCAGCATTGATGAAAGCAAACGTATGCGTCTACGTGTGCATGATTACAAAGGCCGTTCACCTGGAAGCTGTATCCGACTTAACTACCGATGCCTTTTTGGCATCCCTAAAACGATGCGTCGGTCGACGTGGAATGGTTCAGCAACTAGACTCGGACAACGGCACGAATTTCCGGGGAGTACACAGCGAGCTGAATCGATTATTCGAGCAATTTCACAACCAACAAGCTGTGGAAACCATCGAAGATTTTTGCCGCACCCGTGAGATTGAATGGCATTTCATTCCACCGAACGCACCAGAATTCGGTGGACTTTGGGAGGCTGCGGTGAAGTGTACAAAAACACATCTGAAACGAATCGTCGGGAACGTTAAGTTATCGTGCAATGGCCGAACCTTCCTTGGAAGATGTTAAGGCCAGTCGCTTGTCTCGAAGCATCTCCAACTTATGCGAGAACATTTTTGGCGCGCCTGGAGACGGGATTACGACGCAACGAGCGAGAGTTTAGTTTAGTTTCAATCAGCCGAAGCGCAACATAAATGCTAAATAAAGGAATAAGTGTAAAAGTAGCTGTCCGTGTTTGCTTTTCCAATGCCTGCTGAAGGAAGAATTTTGTTATAGTCCGCTGCATTGTCAATCAATTCCGTTTGGGCTATAACAAACTCGTTGTTTACGATCAACATCTTCGTTGATTTCGTTCCTATCTCGATGCAAGAAAACTCCAAACTATCATTAAGGACATTATATCTACGCCTTTTCTCGCTACATTCCGCATCCCGCAAGGAAGTCACCTCTGCACAGTAATATTTCTCCTCTATTTTAATAACGTCAATATCAAACTACAAGGACCCCGCCTTTCCTTCGCCGATAATACGAAGATATTTTTTACAGATACGGGATGCAACCGGTACTGAATTTCTTCAAAGATAACTGGACAGCTACAATACGTGATGTGATCTGAACAGAATGGTTCTAAACTCAATCGCCACATTTGCGTGAAAACGTCATCCGATCCAGTTCAATTACCGTATATTCGACTCGAGCATTCCAAATCGCTTTATCGTCACGAATCTTGAAGTCATCTTGGATTCGGTGCTAACATTGAAGCCACATACATCATACATTTATAGATAAGGCATCTAAAAAGTTGGGATTCATCTTCTGTATAGCAAAAAAAGGGACATATACTATCTTTAAGCGCTTTATTGCGCGTTGGTCCGCTCAACGTTACAGTATTGTTCTGCTGTTTGTAATCTGTACAACCAGAACGGGATTGACAGAATCGAGGTTGTCCAACGCCGGTTCATACGCTTTGCTTTTTGACATCTCCCATGGCGAAACAAATTTCAACTCCGCATTCGGAGGCACTGCTGTCGTGCCCCTTGCATCTAGGACTTACTCTGTTCCAGAGTAGTTTACGCTACAATTCTCGAACGCCTGAATCTGCAAGCCCGCATTCGGGAACTACGTAATAACTCTCTCCTGCGACCATCTTTTAGGAGAACCAACTACGGTTGTCACGACGTTCTCAACCTCTCAATAAGCATTATGCCAAACGTCCATCATGCCATAAGGGGTACATCCATATCCAAGCTCACAACTCGCGGTATTTGTGCTATCAAAGTCACTTCACTTAGAACTCGGTCACTCTACTTGTTCTGTAGGAGCGCCTCTATTTGTAGCGTATTTGAAATGATAACCGATGCTATTCACGTAGATCTATCTATCTGTGGCCTTCGACAAAATTTATCATGATATCGCAACAGCTAAGTTAGACTATCCCGTTGTTATTCATGTAAAACATATTCGTTGGTTTTGTTTTTGTCTTAATAGAAGTATCATATCTACAAGAAAGCCATCTTAGTCCAGTATTTCTACTTTATTTTAATGACGCCAATACTAAATTACAACACCCCATCTTTTCTTCGCTGACAAGAAATTTTTTCAACGGATCGTGATTCAACCGAAGCAGAATTTCTGCAGAGTGAACTCAACGGCTTTAGTACGTAATTGTCACACGAACGATCCAAGACGCTCTCACCTCAAGGATCGCGAAGTCACGTTAGACACAGCAATAACGTTCAAACCACATACTGCATACATTGTAAATAAGGCGTCAAGACAGATGGCAAAAATCTTAGGGGGGTACTGTTTTAAATCACTTTAAGGCACGTTGATCCACTCAACACTACAACAGAATATCGTTAAGCTGCTTCGAATCCGTACTACCAGGACGGAGTTAATATAATCGAGGTTGCCCAACACCGTCCATGGGCTTTGCATATCTCAAGACGAAACCGATTTCTGATTTGAAAAGTGATGTCGATGAATACACCTCGACACTCCCAGCATCCGGGGCGAATGTTTTCAAGCCCTATTCGTCTGACTTACAATCTGTAAGAGTGGATTGCTCTAATGCATGTATCTTCAAACCCGCATTCGAGCTCTATAGAACTCTATCCTGCGACTACCTTTAAGGAGACCCATCTTCGGTCTCAACAGCGCTGTTATTGAACTTCAGCGAGTTTTCAGGTGTTGATACCGCATTCGACTTCCACTTGACAAGTATTCCTCAATCAATCAAATTTTATCTTTCCTTAAATATAACCAGTATAAGTAACCATACCATCGAGGCAATGAACCCTTTTGGTGTATATACGAAAAAATAAACAAATTGAACATCATTTTGTCCAGGTGTTCCGAACTTATAGGTAACTCGCTTTCACTAAAGAAACCTATCTACCTCAATAACGGACAGAAATAAATATATTAAACTAAACTTTTAATCAATGACTAATGAATGGCACGTCTTCACATAGCGCGTAATGGAAATGTACGTGATACGCTACGTTGTAGTAAACAACAATGATCGCAGCATGAATACATGAATGGCAAAGATGGTTGTTGTTCATATGAGCGTCATCTACGTCAGGCGGTATGGGTTGAATCGATGGAGCTTTGGTCGGTCGAACTGTCCGTTTGGTGCAAAAACGACAGATAACAAAATAAATACAGTTAGCTTGTGTGAGTGAGGGCGTCCGTATGTGAAAAAGCACATGTGGAGGGATTTTCGAGAGAAGGCAATTTCTTGAATTCAAACTCACGTGGTGGTAGTTGAAAACCAGCCGCCGCCGCCGCCGCTGCCGCCGCCGTGTCTTGCTGCTGTTGCGAGTGCAAATGCAGATGCGTATGGGAGTGAGCGTGGTATTCACCAGCCAAGCGCAACTGTAACAATTGAACAGATGATACAACCACATACAGAAATAGTACACAATAGGAATAGGTACGGGTGGTAAATTTTGCTGAGGAGTAATGTTTGCTGATACGTACCATCGGATCGGCCGGATCTAGCCCAATGAGATGTGGCGGCAAGCCTGATTGTGTGTTTGTTTCATTTTGGTTCAGAACCAGTCATTATTTTAGCGCCACGATCCGAGAAAGCGCGCACCACGAAGGAGCAAGCCACGTCAGACGACAACAACCGGGTGACGGTGTAAGGATTTTTTGGGAAAATGTGAAATTGTTTGCATGGATTAAATTTCATTTTTTAGATTCCGAAGCAGACCCCACAATTTTATATTTCATGTAGATATTGACAGTCAGTCAGCCAACGAATGGTGTAGTTGGCAGCGTTTATTACGTGGTCAATGGTGCCAGCATTTTGGCGGGAGAGGTTCGTTGGAGAAGGTTGTTTTGTTTTGGTTTGCAATTGACCACAAAATGGTATTTTTGTGCCAACATGTTTGGCATTTTTTATGGGGCGTGTGTTTTTATCAAGTGTGTTTGCGTGATTCGGCAGGTACCACATAGAAGTAAAGAATTTGATGTTAACGAAACATCAGAGAGAAAGAAGGCGAAAGAAAATAACAAGTTATGAGATAAAGTAAAACGTTTGTGATCGCATACCTATTCGCTCCCGTTCAAGCTGAGCCAAGGCGGCCGGATTGCCGTACAGTGCCGGAAACTGCGATGGATGCATCCCCCTAAAACAATGTATAATAGTGCATTAGAATGGTTTATGGTTGTATGTGATTATATGCAAAGTTTACCTCATCCTGTAGTATTCCATCCAGTGCGGTTCTAACCGTGAAGGGCCGACACCCTGCTGATTCTTGAGATCGTCAAACTCCCTAAAAAAGATGTCCCTGTTAATCGTAGAAGATCGGCAAAATTCGATCAATATCACTTTGAAGTAGTCGTAGTTTTCATATGCATTTATAGCAAGGATGGCAACTCAAACAAGCTCCAACAAAAGGTAGAGGGAAGTTAACATAAAATATGAGTATAGACTGTTATGTGATGTTGATGGAATGAATTTGGATCGAGCTGATTATTCTCATATATCGATTTGATTATTGCTTTATGACAAAATTTTGACATTAAATATAATTAGAAACAACCAATTAGAGCATGATTGGAAGGTCATTTGGCATAATTGTTATTCATACCCTAAAACAATTGTAAATTATCAACATTTTTCTAAAACATTGAATTCAAACCGTTTTAGAATGTACTTTACCCAGTTATCATTTTCTATTAAGATTATTGCAACTGCAAAAACCTTAGCAGAGTATTTTGTGACCAGAGGTCAAGTCCAGTTAACCGCTAGTCTAGCAACAAATATTACAAAAATGATAGTTCACGCTGCCACAATGGCCAAGCATTCCATTCAGTTCTCGAGACACGAGCTAGGCAACATTGAAAGAAAAATCTAAATATTTAACAAATCTAAATTTACCGCGAAAAAGTCAGTAACTTCTTGTTATTCTTACGCACTTGTGTGCAACTGAAGCACGTGAAGCTATAAAAAATCCTTTTCTCAAGAAGGTCTAAAACGTTATTGTAATATAACTTAGTCAAGATGGACTTTTCAAATGATCATTATGCCAAATAACTTATCTCAACGATGTCTTATTTCAGACAAGATTTTTTTTCTCGAAATGGGACACAACCGATTCAGGATGATAAATGCTGATAGGGAAAATGTTACAAAATATCAAACTATAGTCCAAATAGGTCGGAGAACTTAAAAAGCAGCAAACACGATGAAGGTGAGTTGGACAGAATGGAGATAAATAGCGAGGAAAAACAAGGAACTTTGCTGTACCTTTCTCTATTATAAAGTGGATGATATGGTGATGGAACCATCGTTTCCACAGGACTACAAATAAACCGTGAGACGAAAAATAAAAAAGAAAGAAAGAAGAAAACAGAATAATCACAATCGATTCGTTAAGCGCACAACATAGTCAGTAGAGATCGAAGGTGATTGTTGCAAACGGGAATCGGAGAGAACTATGCTTTGCAAATGTATTGTGAGAGCAAAAAATTGTGCCCTCCTCTCTCCCTCTCTGTCACTCTGTGTTCGGTAATTCTTGAAATGGGACAAAATGTGTGAAGCTATTTGATACTTCGAGCAAACAGATTCGATCCGTCATTTACGGTAGTGCTTGTACATATTATTGGAAGCGTTAAAAACGTACCTGAAACCGACGTGAGGTCTCGCGTATTCAGAGAGTTGACGCAGTGCGGGCGTATCCGGGTACGGTTTGATATCCGGCTTCATCTGCTGCTGTTGCGATGAAGGATGACCTGGATGACCGATGGGGCCTCCCATACCGCCGGGCCCAATAGATTGCTTTCCATGTTGCTGCTGTGCCGCTTGAGCTGCTGCCGCTGCCTGCTGTTGCTGGTGTTGCTGCTGCTGCTGCTGTTGATGTTGCTGGTGTTGCTGGGCTTGCGCTGCTTGTTGCTGCTGTTGTGCCTGCTGCGCCTTACGTTCGCGCTCTTTTTCGGCTAGTTTGCGATCACGATCCTCCCGTTTACGAGCTAGTTTTGAATCCGGCGTAGGTTTGAACTCTAAGTCCGTCCTACAACACGAGTTGTAATCTCCTCGGTCGCATCGACGAACAAAACTAAAAGGAATGTTTTTTTTATAGCTGCAACTTTAGAAATACAAAAAAATACTTACATAGCAGACTGCGACCGATGACACTCGGTGTCGTCCGGTTTCGCTTCGGGGCTGGGTCCTCGGTTAACATCGTGTACCGGTGACGGTGGCTCCGGGTCTGGATCAATGTCCAACGTTTCGATATGCACCGGTTCATTCGGGTGGGAATGGTGAGGCGGCCCATGGTGCCCAGGTGGAGGTCCATGACCCGGATGGTGACCAGGATGACCCGGAGGAGGTCCCAACCCTACACCACCGGCTGCCGCGTGTGCATGTGCCCGTAGCGCATCCATGTGGCTCGTTTTGCCACTGACTTGCAGCTGATTTTCGATGAAGGGATTGTGCGGACCAGGAGGATACGGCGATGGATGATGTGGGTTACCTTGGAAAGGACTCCCACTAAGCGGACCGCCGGGATGTCCCACATTGCTAGGAGATGGTCCACCAGGACCGCTACTACTTTGGCTATTGTTATTACTGTTTGGACCTCCAGCAGAACCGGGCGTTTTCGAACCCGACCCAGATAACGAGGAAGATGACGAAGACGAATTTTGAGGTGGTTTTGAATTGCCCTTGTTTTTATCATGCGCGTTACCGTGAATTTGCGAATCCTCCGGGCGCGGTGGTGGAATGCTTGTAGGATGACCATGCAGCATCGGATTGTCCAGTGGTGATCCTGCAGGTTTCATGTACGAGAATCCAGGACCATATGCTGGTCCGTATGGGTACGGAGCGAAAAATGGATTGTGATGATGGGGATTGTACAACGATGGGTGCACGAGGGGATATGCTTGTGATGGGTGCATTACTGAACCGGGCATTCCAGGAATCGGTCCAGTCATTTGAAGTGGTAGAGGCATCTGAGGATGTCGCATAACCGGAGGTGATGCTCCTGGTCGGAACGGATGATTCGGTGGAGGTGACCGTTGACCAGATTGACTATACATTTTACTCAACGGGCTAGAGATGAGCGAGGAGGTTGATGCCGAGGAGGACGGTGGTGGAGTCATGTGTGGTGATTGCTGGCGCATTATTTGTCGATCCCGTTCGGCTGATGCTGCTGCGGCGGCGACTGCTGCAGCGGAAGATCCCGGTTGATGATGACTTAGATGCATCGGACTAGCCCGACTGAGGCTGGAATTGGCAGAGTTGGCCGGCGAGCTTGATCGATGATGATGGGAGGAAGGAAATCCAGGACCACCGGGTTGTTGAACACTGGGACTGGATCGACTGAGGCTGGATGGGGCAGTGGGAGTGGAGGGAGATTGAGCCAAAGGACTGGGCTGGTGAAGCGACGTTGGTGGATGGTGACCGGGAGGATTGTTGGAAACCGAAGGTGACCTTCGTCCGGCTCCTGCTACCTCCATCAGACTACCAAGCGCTGAGGGCGTTGGTCCTCCAAGCAGCGGAAGAGCACCAGTAGGCCCACCCAAGCTTGGCGGTAGCAATCCAGCATGACCCAGCGGTCCAGCAAGATGAGCTGGATGATGAGGCGGTAGTTGCATTCCTGGATGTCCAAGGTGAAGAGGAAGAGGATGTGAAAGCATTCCGTGCGAAGGATGAACTCCCTGTAGTAGGGAATTTATCGGAGATGCGCGGGTAGGTTGTAGATCTCGCGGGTGAGGCAGATCGGAAGGACGCATTGGTGCTGGAGATTGAGAATTTGTGTTGGCAGTTGACGATGTAGAGTTCGAAGTAGCATTCGATGTTGGCGTGTTCGGTTGATGTCGAGAGCTCTCCGACGATGGTGGAGGTTGCCGATGGGAGGAGGACAGATATGGACTACTTGGCATGTGTGATGCTAAACTGCTATTTGGTAACATGTGAGGTGGTTGCTGCTGCTGAGACTGCATTGATGGTGGCAGTTGTCCTGTTTGCGATGGGTGCATAGAATGAGATGGAAGAGGTCCTCCTGGTTGTTGATGTGGTCCAGAAATTCCTTGCGAAGACGAAGCTGGATGATTTGATTGAGATGTCGGTACAGGTGACGAATTCGAACCTAGAAGTGATGGATGACTGCTGGGCATCAATCCAGGATTTACAATGCCTGGGTGACCTGAATAGCCACTAGGGGGCATGTTCGGAGGAGGACCGGATTGAGGTGACGCTATGCTGCCATGTAGTGGGGGTTGTGAACTACTGTTGCTTCCCTGGCTGTCCTGATTCGGTGTGATTGCAAGCCGGGATGACGCTGAAACATCCAATGGGTTTTGATCAGCAAGTGGCGAATAGGTTGAACTTTTCATAAGGTTGTCTGCTGAAAAGCTGCCTTTCATACCTGACATCGACTCCGGCGGAAGATATTTCAAGTCTTGGGGTTGCTGCTGTGGTTGTTGGGATGTCGATTGTTGGCCATGCGCCATAGGACCCTGGTGGGAATGCTGTTGACTTCCTGACAAACCAAACGGAGGTGGTGGTCCTTGGTATTTTCCCATTGGGTCGAATTTCATCATTCCGGAGGGGTCATATTGTTGCCGCAACATGCTCAACTGATCCGGATAATGACTTTTTGGCATCAGAGGCAACCCCGATGGTGTGCCACTATCCGATGCTGGTGAGTGAGTGAACTTGGGACGTTCTTCGGCTGGTGGGTATTTCATATTTAGCCCCATCAAATCTGGTGGATATCCTTTCGGAAGTTGACCATCTGGAGGACCACCAGGGCCCGAGTTTAGATGTCCCGATTGAGGTGCAATTTTCATCGAAAGAGCACTGTCTTGTGGAGGATATTTCCCAGGCTCCATAAACCGTTTCATGTCATACTCTAGCGGTTCGTCTTGTCCGTATTTCATCGCATTGTCAGACGACTGCGGCGGGTATTTCATATCACCATACTTCATACCATCATCTGGTGGACCATACTTGATATGGCTCTCATATGCTGGCTTCATCACTAAATTCTCTGGATCATATTTGGTACCGTCAGAAGGAGCATCTCCATGCCCAGGTGTCCCTGTCTCTCTCATTAATTTTGCCTCCGATTTAACTTCAATTTTCAGTTTAAGATCTTGAGGTTGTTCGATAGGTTGTGGCTGACTCTCGGGAAGCTCCTCACCTGGTTCTTTCTTAATAAACACATCTTTTGTGTTAAATTCTGTAGCTAAAGCACCACTTTGGGCGTTAATTTCCTGTTTCATATTGGCAAGTTTAGAGAGCATCTCCTGTTCATTAGGAGCTTGTCCAGGCCCCGGATGAACCAATCCGGTGGCAGCCGCTGCACACGATTCCGGAGCTAGCACCGGTGCGGTGGGAGATATTTCGGCTGCCTTCTCCGGTGGCTCTTCAGCTACCGCTGTCGGAATAGCGGCCATTGTCTCTTCCGGCGTCGGAATCGTCGCCGGAGCAGGTGTTGCTACCGGTGTTGGCGTCGCCGTTGAAGGTGGCGTAATATCCTCTGTTTCAGGAAGTTTGGCAGCATCAGCTGCGGTCGGCAAGGCCGCAGTAAGTGAAGCTGCAGCTGCTGTAACCGTACTGTCTTCTTCTTTCTCATCACCGGTTTTGGTAATAGATGATGCCGGATTGCTACTCTCGGGAGATTCTGTAGCCATCGGTTCTGCTGCAGGTCCAAGAGAAAGTGGATCCTTCTCCTCTTCCTTAGAGGATGGCGCTGTTGGTGTAGCAGCCGCTGCACTAACGTTGATGCTGACCTCAGTGGCCGCTTCACTGTTCGATTCGGCTTCATCCAGCACTGATCCAGGTCGACTGTCGGTTGTAAAACTTTCTGTAGGGCTCTGTTGAAAAAAAAATCTTATCAGTATCGGTAATTTTGGATTACATACAACCAATAAACTTACATCAGATCGTTTGCGCTTTTGACTATCTTTCTCATCACTGCCATCTGGATCCAATTCATTGGCCCTCTTTTTGCCCTTGCTTGGTGTATCCGTTCTGCTTTTTCCTTTCTGCCCTTTACCTGAGGATTCTTCCTTTTTGCTAGGCGTCTTCGGACTATCAATCGGTGTCGTTTCGGGTGTTTCGTTACCGCCCCGCTTGGGACGTTTACCACTGGAAGCGTTATTATTGGCGTTCGCTTGCTGTTGCTGCTCTTTCGCAGTCGGTTTCTGGCGAGTTCTCATCCTCGAAGGTGAATCCTCGCCCGCTTCACCCCCTCCTCCCACTGCTGCTGCTGCCGCTGCTGAAGCCGTTGTTGCTCCAACTGCTGCCGCCACTATTGCTACTGCTGCTGTTACACTTTCCTTGATTGCCTTGGTGGCGCTCGAATCACTGTCGCACTCGCTGATATCGTCCTCGGTGACGGAGCTATTCTCCTCCTTGGACACGGGGGACGGCCGTGATGATTCTGTCACGGCCGGTTCTGGCGTTGATTCCTTCTTGTTACTATTTGGCGGTGTATTGTTGCTGCTAGCATTACTGTTGGTACGCGTATTGCGTCTTCGCAACGAGCCGGCCCGTCGACGGCGGTGCGGCCGGTTGTTGTTCGCACCCGGCGTTTTCTTCCACAGATAGTAGAATTCCACTAGTTCGGGCTGTGGGAGAAAGAAAATATGATTTGTCAATTAAACGATAGCACATTTTCTTCACAAATTGGTGTTCATATTTTGAATGTAAGCCTAATCCTCGTGGCAATCAATCAATTGTATAACAATGGCTTGGTAATCAATCAGTAGCATGTACTCTGTCAGTAGACTGAACATGCTGATTGATTTTCATTAAGTATACACCACCACTACCTGCGAAATATTGGTATTACATTCCATACCGGAACTTAGCATTCTATTTCGACCGATTTTCCAGACGATCATTATCGTACAGGAAAATGGTTGACAGAGAATCCTGATTCTTTCAGGAGTTCTTTTTAATTATAACAGTTAGCTCGCTCAAGTCGACGCATTGAGTCGTACACTCGTACCTAATATAAACTAATATAAACAAATCGGTTTCAGAAACCTCTAGCAGATAAATTGCTAGCGATATTGTTCTGAGTGGCACACGGCATATTAAAAAACAAGCGAGTAAATTGAAAAGTTCGCCGTAAAAGTGGGAAGTTCTGTACATCAGTCAGCACTTCTCCGCCATCAGTGAGCTCCAATATTTGTCGAAAAATGTTGCAGGAATAACATTTTTAGACTGCTGCAGATTTTGTCGAAAAGCAGCTGTTTAGTTTTGAGTGATTCACTGCCGTTCTACGCATAATTGTCCCATGTATATAGGGAATCCCATAGAACAATGGTAAATTATGCGAATAACGGCAGTTCATCTGTTCTCATTATGATAAATGCAGTGGTCAGGAATGTAAAATAATGCCCTTCGTGGGTGCAAGCTTCTTCCCCTCTAGAAACACTTTCTGCTGGACAGGGATTTTCGCCTTTCCCCTAAATACCGGAGACCAATACCACGAAGACTCAACCCTCTGTTCTCTGTCATCAAATTAATGAATACCTCGGCCATGTTGAAGAAAATACACATCAATTCTTCAGCAGAGACTAGGGGGTTGTTGATACGTGATTAGCTCACCGAATTCCTCTTATTATTAAAATCGGTATCTTGGTAGATATTTGTGTTTCGACTCCGTCTCATCAATATGCATAGCAGGCCATCTTGGGTAAACAACAAATCCAAAAAGTTCACACTAGGGCAAAGCGAGGTACCCTGAGGATAATGGCATTAGCTTCCTGGCTGTTGATTTGGAGGTGCCGGGAGTGGCCTTTGTAGTTACCATTATGACCCTAACAGTAGCCAAAGATTTGGCCTCCGCATTGAATGACTGTGTTTTGGATTGGTTTATCGTTGATAAGTGGGCAACCGATTAGGATGCATTCTTCGCAGCATATTCCACGCAAGATTTTTTATTGTGTGTCGTCCTATTAGGGACCATTCATAAATTACGTTTCCCAAAAATTGCCCAAAATCGACTCCCCCTTTCCCCATGTAACAAATTGTCACAAATTTCTTCATCCCCCCATTCCCATTACGTAACAATTTTATTGAAAAATAAATTCTTCGGGAAAACATATTACGTAACGTAGAAGCCCCTAGCCCTGAAAGCGTTACGTAATTTATGAATGGCCCCTTATAGTACTTGCACGTAGAAATCTATCTTTGGTAGTTGCATAGCGTGGTTCATGTAGGCTTAATTCCGTGTGCTTTGAATTGTATAGTCAAATAAGAAGAAATAGGTCTTTCAACCCGCAGATCTAGCAGAAATCGATGGTACGTCGCTTATTGAATGGCCAAACGCAACACGATTGCTGTTGTTGAGTGAATATTTGTTCCTGCTAGATCCGTATATATTGGTTTTGTAGCCATTGCAATGGTGGTGTGGCATAAGATAACGGTGTACTATTTATGGTTATAGTAGGCGGACTTTTCTTAGCTTTCTGCAGAATTTACTCATTGGAATCTGTCCTGGGTTCATGACAAGTGTTGTCTGAGTAAACGTCCAATTTCCGTTTGATCTGCATAAAATGGTTACGAATGAAGGAATTGGTTTGTTCGGAACCATTCTCACAAGACGAACAACACCCGGGAAAGCTGTTATGAAATCCATTTCTCCAGATCTTGTCATATTGTTTTAATCACGATGTTAGAGGAGCGCCAAGATAAATCTTGTAAGCGTACCTCTCTACAGCAGTTGTCTACATATATACGGGGATGCTGTAATCAACGTTGCTGTAAGAACCCAATTGTTATATGCGAAATCAGTTCAATCAGCAAAATCAGTTCAATTCAGCCACCAGCACCAGCAGCTCTGTATTACTGTCGGTTCCGACATATTCTCACGGCACAGAAGAAAAATATCGTGCTCCAACCTACTATGTCGGACCTAAACAAAAATGAGCGACGATTACATGCAGTAAGTGACCCTATTGTGCTTAAACTGTATTCCCGTTTAGTTTTCGAAATGTCCCCTAAAATCGCTTGTTCGAAATGTGAAAAAAATATCAAAAGTGCTAAAGAGACTAAATACGACCAATGTTTACACCCTATAATTTCACCATGTTAGACATACCGTACTGATGATGTTCCAGACCATTAATCAACCAAATTCGTTTGTTTTGCGAAACAAAACATAACGTTGAATGTGGAAACATGAAATCAGTAACTTTGTATGTATAGGCGAAGACACAATCAAGGCGAAGACACAATCAAGGAACGTTCTGTACACTTTTAACAGGGTACCTGCAAATTAAAAAACTCGTAACTGTGGCAATTTTAGCCAATTTGGATACCACGGAATAAGCTGTCGAAATTTACCTATTTGGCACGTTATACCGTCGCTGTTGTGCTATCTTATGACAAACGCCATTTTGGGGCAAACTGAGTTAGATATGCCACATTAGTTTGCCATGGCACTTGGAAGTTATGCTGGCAACCTTTCCCGGTCAGGTAAAGCTAAGGAGGGTATATGTCCTCCCGAAGCTATTCGAGATACTGCGCGCCCTGAATTTGCTCTACAATTGCAGTTTGCCAACGAACGAAATCAGCTTGACTCCATCGCCGACTCTCATCTGTTTGCCATGGAATTTGGAAGTTATGGCGGCGACCTTTCCCGGGCAGGTAAAGCTAAGGAGGGTATATGTCCTCCCGAAGCTATTCAAGATACTGCGCGCCCTGAATTTGGTCTACAATTGAAGTTTGCCAACGAACGGAATCAACTGGACTCCATCACCGACTCCCATCTGTTTGCCATGGAACTTGGAAGTTATGCTGGCGACCTTTCCCGGTCAGGTGAAGCTAAGGAGGGTGTATGTCCTCCCGAAGCTACTCGAGATACTGCGCACCCTGAGTTTGATCCACCATTACAGCCTGCCAACAGACGTAATCAGGTCAACTCTGTCACTGACACCCACCCGTCTACCACAGAACTTAAAGGACACGACATCAACCCTTTCCGGTCAGATAACAACGCTCTAAACAAGTCAGACCAACTCGAAGGACATGGAATTCCTGTATCCGTTTCTCAGGTAAATACAATGAATGTATATGTCCTTCCGAAGTAGGACATACAGATGCTGCCCCCGTTGAAAGCCCACCCCAATTACAGGCGTTTGCTTCCACCACCACTCGATCTACCACCGTTCAACCGTCAGGACGACACTTGCAGGGACATCTTAAAATCTACTATCAGAACGTGAGAGGGCTACGCACAAAAATCGATGAGCTGTTCGTCGCTGCTTCGGATGTTGATCATGATGTTATTGTTCTGACCGAAACGTGGCTGAATGATCAAATCAACTCGCTCCAATTATTTGGCTCAAGGTACTCGGTATATCGTAACGATCGCGATCCTAATAGTGCAGGGAGAAACGTGGTGGTGGTGTGCTCATTGCAGTTTCCAACCGACTCTCATCCAAACACAAAAATGACACTCACAATCTCGAACAACTCTGGGTAAATATCCGTGGCCCCTATACTAATCTCTGTGTGGGTGTTGTATATATTCGCCCCGTGTCCGCAAGTGATGTAGAAATTATTCAGAAGCACATAGACTTCGCACTTGACATCGCAACTTCCAATGAACCCAACACGGCACATCTACTATTTGGTGATTACAACCAACCTGGATTTCTTTGGAAGAGCACTCCCTCCAGGTATACTTTCCCATTGTATATATTCCCCCCGATTCCGCAAGTGATGTAGAAATTATTCAGAAGCACATAGACTCCGCACTTGACATCGCAACTTCGATTGAACCCAACACGGCACATCTACTATTTGGTGATTACAACCAACCTGGATTTTTTTGGAAGAGCACTCCCTCCGGGTATGCTTTTCCAGACCCTTCTGAATCAACCTTTTCGAGGGCGAGTACTATCTTACTGTACGGAATGTCCGCACTGAACATGCGACAAATGTCTACAGTGAATAATAGGCGAAATCGAATCCTGGACCTCCTGTTTATGAATGAATAAGCTTCATTGAACTGTACCGTATCAGAGGCGCTTGAGCCTTTAGTTGCTGTAGACGAACATAATCCTTCACTTCTGGTAACGCAGATTTGTCCGAAGCTGGTTCTCTACGACAAGGATGTCGGGGAGTTTTTCGAAGGCTGACTTCTCTAGACTTCCTAACTTACTACAAACAATCGACTGGGAGACTTTCTTGAATTTCGCAATCGATGTAGATGCTGCCGCAGAAAAACTCTCACTGGTGTTAAAACAGCTTTTCAGTATACATGTGCCTGCACCTCGTCCCCGAACAAAACTAGCATGGTCCAACAACCGGCTACGTAAACTGAAAAGAATGCGAGCTGCTGCGCTTCGACATTACACTATTCGACGAAACCCGATCACAAAAAGGGAGTTCACTATAGCCAGTAACTGCTACAAAACATATAATCGCTTTTTCTGCTCAAGACACGTAGTACAAACCCAATCCAACCTAAAATGAAACCCAAAACAGTTTTGGTCCTTTGTAAATGGGAAACGTAAAGAAAATGGGCTTCCTTCCAGTATGTTCTTCGCAAATGAAACGTCCAATACTCCGAGTGGTATCTGTAACTTGTTCGCAAAACATTTCTCGTGTGTGTTTAAAAATGAATCGGCTAGCTCAACTCAGGTGGACTGTGGCCTACAAGATGTTCCTCGCGATGTAATCAATTTTGGAAACATTCAGTTTACTGACGAAGACATTCTAGCTGCCATAAGCAAGTTAAAGTCCTCTACATCGGTGGGGTCAGATGGGATTCCTTCCATTACTGAAAAAAGCGCAAGCGCATTGTGTACACCTTTACGACTAATCTCCAACCAATCGCTGTCGCAATCAGTGTTTCCCGTGTGTTGGAAAAAATCAGTAATGTTTCCAGTTTTTAATAAAGGTAATAAGCAAAATGTTGCGAACTATCGTGGCATAACCTCGCTCTGCGCTGGATCAAAGTTTTTTGAGATCCCAATAGGAAATATACTTTTTCGTGAGACCAAAGCATACATATCGAAGAACCAACATGGCTTTTTGCAGGCAGGTCAACAACCACCAATCTAGCCCAATTTATATCGTACTGTATTAAAAACATCGAAGATGGATCACAAGTAGACACTATATACACTGATCTTAAAGCTGCCTTTGATCGTGTAGACCACTCTCTTCTTCTGGCAAAGATCGAGCAGCTGGGTGCTCCATCAAATTTTACAGGATGGCTTAAATCATATCTTGTAGATCGTTCTCGGTCTGTAGAATTGGGACCTAACGTGTCATATAGCTTCATCAACTTGTCGGGTGTACCTCAAGGGAGCAATCTCGGTCCGTTGCTTTTTTCTTTATTCTTCGACGACGTTTGCTATGTTATACCCCCAGGGTGTAAACTCATACGCTGATTATCTCAAACTCTTTCTCATTGTGCGGTCAATAGAGGACTGCATCGAACTTCAGCGACATCTAGATGCTCTCTGTAACTGGTGTAATGCAAACTTGTTGGCTCTCAGTGTGTCCAAATACTCTATAATATCTTTCACGCGCAGAAAAATCCAATTCTCTGGAGCTACAACATCGCTAGTCAATTGCTAGAGAGAGTGTTAGTTATCAGAGACCTTGGTGTACTCCTGGACTCGCAACTGACATTCCGAAACCACTACTCTCACGTTATAGCACAGGGAAATAGAAACCTTGGCTTCATAATAATCCATATTGTCTGCGGGCATTGTATTTTTCACTTGTTCGATCTGTCCAGGAAGCTTCCGCAGCCATTTGGTGTCCTTATACGAGCATTTGGACTAACAGAATTGAAGCAGTACAAGCAAGATTCCTCCGCCTTGCTCTTAGAACTTTGCCGTGGCGTAACCCAACAGAGCTACCACCATACATTGATCGCTGTCGTCTGCTCGATATGGAAACTCTGGCAAAAAGGCGAAATATATTCGGTATTTTTTGGGAAAATATTGACTGGCCAAATGGATGCCCCAGATATTCTCTCACAAATCAACGTCAACGTACCCCCCAAAAAGTACGGTCAGAACGAACCCATAAGGGCGATGTGTAATGTTTTCAATAGTGTGTATGACCATTTCGATTTTTATGTTTCTAGTGATTAGGAGATTGATTTAGCTTATAAGATTATGTGAAAATATTTCTGTAATGTTACTGTAATGCTGTATATCTTGTATGTAATTTTGTTAACTTGTTATGTGAGATCATTGTAATAGTTGAAAAACGTAAGAAAAGATTATGGGTTTTTACGCGCATTCGAGGTCTGCTGAAGTGAACCTTGAAATGGGCTTTTCTCCACTCTCCCTATCAGCACGTTTCCATAATTGGGTTAAATGCCAAATTGCAAACGATATGTGTATCATGCGTAATATTATCGTTACAGTTGAAACCTGGAAAATCAAACCAGCGACAATCGCTTCTTCTCTTGTTTAGTGCTAATCCAAGATGTCGGAGGTAGTGCGTTACATAGCGCATCATTGTACGAATGCAGTACACTACTTTCAACGTGATTCTATTGTTTAGAACCAGAGAAAATATGACTGTAGCTGGTCGGACCCTCCAGTCATCAACTGCAACCAGAATAAATATAATAAGCACAACGACAAGAGCTCTTGATCCTTCGGTGGCCAAGAAGAAGAATGGTTGGGAGAAGAATAATCCTGTCAAAGACCGTTCAAACTCGAAAGAGTGACACAGAATACTGCATTGGATTATTTTGAAGAAAGGACCAGGAGTGCGATTTTATGAAGTTTTAGTTTCTGATGGCCCTACATTTTCTGACAGAGTGAAGTTCTGAAGTGTTGAAATGTTTAGCACTGTTTGGGAAAGCAAAAGTAGTACAAAGCTAGTGTCAGACCCTCATGAGACCCCAAGAAGTAAATTTTGAAGGTATTTGCCAATTTGGATTTGTCGGTATACGGTTCCAGATTTAATTTTAAAAAATGGCTTATTTTGACACATCTACAAATCGCTTGCCACACAAAAAACTTTTTGTGCGATTCGACAGCATCATCTCAGACCAATTCAATAAATTTTCTACCTGAAATGTTGCTTTTTTTAAATGCGGTTTTTAAACAAAAGCTTTGAAAGTTATACCTTGGTGAGGAAGAGCCGGTATATTATTATATGCTGTTACTTAGTGTAGAATTAGACTTCATCGTTTACGGCTATTGGCGGTGGTCAGCTATTTTCGTCCGCGTCCCTTATCACCATTTTTCATACAGTGATGCATCAGCAGTGCTATCTTTGAAAATGAACCACCTTGGTTATGCAACTAATTTTGTCCGATCTTTTTTTAAATGCAAATAATTAAGCAATCTTCATTTTGTTATATTCTGAATTGCACATATTTTGTCGTATGTAGTTTTAAATGTACTTTCATTTGATGACATTGTAAGGGAACACGTATCCGCCGGTTGATGCCAATCGAGCTGACATTTCCTTAGACTGAACAAACTAATTTATTTGTTTGTTTAGTGTTTATTTGACCAACTAGGAAACGAATTCACTGGATCCTTAATACGGGTGGGAAATACGCATGGTCTTGTCTGAGTGAATGAACTTTGAATTATGTATGAGGGTGGAGAATTGACAATTCGCAAGATCAATTCAAATCCAATTACCAATTTGCGGTAATCAGTTCAGCACGAGGAACAATTTTTTTATGGTCATATTTAATGCTTTACTTTTAGTCCATTAACTCATCAGTCAATTATACTGAGCTAAGAATAAGTACGTACTATTTGGAAACGGGGGGTGTTTGATTCGTGCATGATGTTAATATCGTTTAGGAACGCAGCATTTATATTTTTTCTGTTTCGCGTCTTCATTGTAATATCGGAACGTTTACTCGAACGAGGTAGAAAATTTCAAGATACGGGATCTCAACATGCTTATGATTATACCAAAAAGGACCATTTATAGATTCTGTCACACTATTAGGAGGAAGAGATATGACTAATTGTGACATAAATGGGGGGGGGCACGTCATGTGCTTTGACGCAATCGGCCGTTTTACGCACGATTGCGCCATGTATATAGGAAATTCCCAAGAACATGAACACTTTTGCGAGTAGCGGCATAAAAGTGCTACCACAAAATGAAGGAAAAACTAAAAGAATTTAATTCGTATTAGACCAAGGGGAAAAATAACGTGGTAGTATGACAGAGGAGTTAGTTAGTATTGGGTAATCTTTGCGTGACATAATTTTTGAATGTTCCATCATATCACTTTTAAACTCATTGTCTACGGTCCATTTTACATTGTCGACAACACTCCCGACAGCCGAATGTCCGGAGTTCAAGATGTTTTCGATTAAACAATCTCGATAAACGATTAGCCAAAGTTTAAACACCTAGAAGATTTACGTATCCTACAGTCAATAAACTATTCAAACATACACGAAAATATAGTCTCAGTCGCATCGCTTGCTTGAAGCGAATCCTAACAACCCACCCACTACCCAATCATTGGTACTTATGGGAGTGTCACTGAGTCGGGGTCTTCCGTTAAGTAAGTACCACATCAACACTTCCTTTCTCATCCTAAGTTACGGTAAAGATGGTCGTGGCCCGCAATGGTGGCTCTCATGCGAAACTCTCGCTTGGACTGGATCAATTGTTATTCCCAAACAATGCTCCTCAAGTAGTCTGGCTGGAAATGAGAGTCATCAGTCTGCAATCTACGAAGTATACCGTGCTTACGAAATTAGACTTCATCGTTTACGGCTATTGTACAACCGCCAGAAGACTTAAAACGTTGGTACTCAATCGGGAGTAGCAAATCAGAAAAGGTGATTATATGTCAGTGATTTACTCAATACAAAATGTGCTGCAAAACCTTAAATTCCGTCCAGATTAAGTCTTCGGTACGGAACAATACCCTGACCTAGGAACTCCAAGCATGTTGTTAGTCGCCTCTTACAACATGGGAGCAGGTTATTAATGGTTCTATACTTGGCTGAAATAGCGCAAAAAGATTTTTGGCCCGCCGGACACCACACCACAGTGGTCGGAAACGACAAAAACGTGAACTTTATTCACTAGAGGCCAAACCATCGAATATATTCACAGGGTGTCTTTGGAGGAAATGTTCGTATGGATATTTCCAACAATCTGATAACAATTGAAATTAGACATGGCTTACTATGATTGAACTAAAAAAAATAATTTTTACACTGACGAGGTAGAAAGTTGGTGTCTTCGACAAAGTTTTAGAAATGCTCATAGTGAAGAATTTTGTTGAAGAACTTGAGCTTGTAGGACTAAAGGTTATCGATTTATAAGGCGTTTTCTATGGCAACCCCCTTAAATCAAGTTTTTTTAATATAACTTTTTTCATTGTGACTATGAAACGAATGAGTATTTTTACATACAGTCTTCGACAATATTATGTAGTTTTGATACCTACACATTTGTCTTGGACATAGTTTGCACGAAAAGTCAATGAAAAAAGTTATATTAAAAAAACTTGATTTAAGGGGGTTGCCATAGAAAACGCCTTATAAATCGATAACATTTAGTCCTACACGCTCAAGTTCTTCGACAAAATTCTTCACTACGAGCATTTCTAAAACTTTGTCGAAGACACCAACTTTCTACCTCGTCAGTGTAAAAAGTTAATTTTTTTAGTTCGATCATAGTAAGTACCTAATTTCAATTGTTATCATACGCGCAATTCCTCCAAAGACACCTTGTGAATATATTCGATGGTTTGGCCTCTAATGAATTAAGTTCACGTTTTTGGCGTTTCCGACCACTGTGCACACGGGTTGGGCTCAAATTTGGACCAAAAACTCCTGGTGTGACTAGGAATCGATTCAGGCATGGCCCGATAGTGGTGAACTGTACACTTTAATAATCCGGAAAAAGGGAATGCGCAACGCTGCATAAAATGACTAGTTTTGGAGAAAATTTGTAATAGGACGTAAGAAAGATCGCGAGCCTTTCTTTGTTTACATTCTCCTTCGATTATTACGACGTCACTATAAATCTTTGAACTAATTTTCCAGTACAAACCAAAAACCTGAAAATTTGCTTTGCTACACTGAATAGTATTTTGTTGTCCACTTTTTCGAATTAATAGAATTAAGGTGGTTTGGGTGTTCAGAGGATCAACCTATAGATATATAAATTTTACCTGCGCAATGTTCTTCAATGTTATAAAATAATTAAAGTGAAATAACTTTACTGAATAATCAAGGCTATCTAGGACGGGCATAGCGTAGTTAGTAAATCGTACGCAGCTCACCTGGGTTCGATTCCCAGCCTGCGCACAGAAGATTTTTCCAAAAAAAAATTTCTCTAACCCGAAAAGAGGCCTAATGTTAAAACCTCTACAATCAAAATAAAAAAAATCAAAGCTATTTATAATGATTATTTCGTCATTTTTTTAAATTTAAGAAAAGGTGGCTCTTGAAAAATCCGTTTTCTTATATTATCTTTTCATGTGTTAATTTCTCACAAATGCATTGTTCTAGAGATTTTTGTAACTTTCATTGGCACACATTTTTGCCGAAGAAATCTCTTTTGTTTGGACAGTTACCAATGATGTTGACTACAAAGACGGTTTTCTTCAAAGATTGCAATTCGATTTTCAATCTATTAATTCCATTTGAAAGATCGACGATTTATCGTGTTTTCAGGATTCCAATTAATTATTTTATAAAACAGTAATGTTTTTTTTAACCAAAATTGGTTATAAAAATTTAAATAGAACTGGGACAACAACACCATAAATCAACACCACCATGTAGTAAATTATTTGAGTTTTGCCAAAGAAAACCGATTAAAAATAAATGATATTTTACACCTCCGTAAAATCGGGGGCATTGCACTAGAAAGGTGCGCGAAAAAGTGAAAATTCCTCTGAACTACGACTGAATTTGATAAATACTTGAATAAAATTGAATTCGCTGAATTTTTTTATCAATCCTTTCCATTTCACATATTCCTATATAATTAAAAATCCTTGTAACATTTTGAAGTCCCAAATCACTTACCGTAGTTCTGTGGGGCAGTAGATCCTTGTGTATGCGAAAAAAATTCTTCCCAAACTGGCGAAGCCCCTTGATGAAACGTTTGGTTTCCTCCTCTGTCCACTTTTTGTCGATTCCCTTCGTCACCGGACACTTCAGTAGAGCTTCTAGTGCTTTACCGGCGTCGTAACCAGAATCATGTAGCTAGACGTGTGAATAGAAGAAACGAAAAGTCAATAAAGTCTTAATCAGATTTTTAGTACTCGGTAGGCCACACTTACAACATCAAATGCATTTATCGTAGTATCGTCGCGACTAGCTGCCATGCAACCATCCTCTTCACACATGCCCTGAAATGCGGAAATTGACCGAGCAGCGGTCAGGTACATCAACAGATCGTTGTCAATGTAGATGCCGGGGGTCCATCTTGGATCCTCTAGGTCGCGATCTTCATCGTCCTCGGAGCGGTAGTTTTCAATTGGTTGGTAGTCTGGTAATGTTGCCTGGTGGTTGCATCACAGAACGAGAATATCTCTTAGTTAGAATCAGTTAAACTTGTGCAGCACTACTAGTAGGAGACTACGTGAGAACGAGTTTTGTTAAAAAAAAAACATTTACACATGATCATGAGATATGGTACTATGGAAAGGTATTAGTGCAGAGTTAAATAAAAATAAAAAAAAAGAATAAAGGCTACACATGAACATCTAATTTGAAGTTAACCCTCCGACACTCGCGCCGTTGTATTTAATGCAACACCTTCCGAAACTCTAGCGAAATCTTCTTCCTGCACCAGCGGCTGCTCATTCGAGGAGCTATTCGCGCGTGTGCCGGAGGGTTAATTAAGAGATATACTGCCCATAATAGCATATTTGTCCTATTTTCTATGGGATTCCTTATTTTCGTGGAACTCTAACTTGCGATTATGGGCAGCAAAATGAAGAGAATGCCTTGAAGCCAATAGAAAGGTAATCCAAAGAGTGTTTTTGTTGTGCGTAAGAGTGTGAATATCGTTTTAGATTGCTAAAAATTACAATTAATTGGGATACCAAGAATAAATTCTTATATATAATTCTTATTGGTCTTATGAACAGCCTAGAATACGCTTATTATTTTATAATGTTAAAGACTTTCTAGATTGTTATATGTTATATCGAGTGAATTGTGTTAACGTGTTGCTCTAGCAATGCTTGGAATAAATAAAAACAATTTTTTGAGTGTATATTCATATGACATGAATAATATGGATGATGATTAGACAAAGACCATACTGACATGAAATTATAGTAAAAAATGTACAGACAAAGCTAACGATAATGTTAATGAGGTTAATTCAATGGGGTTAAGCTACAATGTTTCATCAACACCAAAATGGGATGCGCTACAGAGGTTAAAAACAATCTGAAATCAGTTTCGATTCATTGCCTTTTAGCACACGGCTACCAGTGCCGCATCTCGTTGGATGAGGCAAACTCCTATATGGCTTAATTGGCAAGTTGATTCTCAAAGTACCGCCAAAGGTACCAAAATGTATTTCTTCGGTAAAACACATTCAACGCTTTGAAGGGAGAAAAACTATTCCTACTGACTGTCAAGGTCACTACGGAAAAATTCTAATTTACTCATCTCACTCGCAGATCAACAGCTTACACGCGCAAGAATCTCTCTCTTTTCCTCTTTTCTCATAGTTGCTATGGTTTTCTCGCAATGCCTTGGCTAGCTCCGAATCAAACCGTACAGAACTAATTAAAAGAACCGTTAAAATGCTTGAAGCTCATTCTGAAATTTCTTTTCTTCCACTCAGGTTCATTCCGCGGTGCCTTGTTAGAAAAACCGCACATTTTAAACAAGACTAGGTTGGAGTAGAAAAAGAAACGAACAAATCACCTTCTGAGAGTTAGTAGCAAGCGCGCGCAGCAACGCGTCCATTTCATTACTTATGGGCTAATTATACACTGTGAAAAATTTGAACAATTTAAAATTAATTACAACGCGCAGGGCCAACACCGAGTGGCGGCGGCTGCGGGCGGACAAAACCGTAAGAGCTCCGGGTAATAAATTTCAAAATAGGAAAACAACAATAAAACGCGTGTTGATGCTCCAACTGTTTGATTGCGCGTTCCAAGTTTGCCCTTTTTCACTTCCCGAGTACGGCAATGTATCAAACTATGAGTACACAGAAAATATCGAAAATTGCTATAAGGAAGAAAGGAAAAGAAGAACTAAGCAATACCCAACACAGTTAGAAATGTTATTGTAATTAGAAAACTATCTTTACACTAAGAACAAAAAATTTTATGCGCTTTTAAATCCAATTAAATTTTGTAGCTTGTTTTAAGAAATTGTCTTGAAAGGCTGCTGAACCAAATACTTTTCCACCATTCTAACCACAAACTACAACTATTAGTTGACAGATGTAGTTAAAACAATCAAAACAAACAGTTTTACGAAATATCGGCGATATATCACGTCGTTTATCCATTCTAAAAATTGTATTTTTGTCACAAATCAAAAGTTTTACACAATTTCACCAAGAACTACGAAAGGATCAACAAGGAACTTTCTGTAAACAATTTCGAATATTATTTATCGTTTAATTACGATGTTATGTGTATTTCACACGATTTGAAGATTATACTGTGTTTTAGTTTTTTAGCCTATTTTACGTTTACGTGTTTTACCCTGTTATCATCTATATAAATCTTCAAAACTCGGTATTTCATGACATCAGTAACTGATACCAATTTGCTACCAGGTAGACAATATATCTAACCTAACACCAGTTAGACACTAAATCCAAACAGTTCACACACCATGTCTAACAAGCAGCAAGTTGGTATCAGTTACTGACGAGTGGAACACGAAACATTCAAATCTAACTTTTCTGAGTTGGGTCTTGTGGCCTCAAGCGTAAATTTGTTTAACCATTTTTTCCTTTAGGAAAAAAGCTAGCAAAGTAAAATAGTATTAATTGCTAATAGTATGATACTTCACCCTGCTCGGGTTTCTTTCGTCAGACCAATTACAGTCGCAGTGGGTTTGTATGCTTTCTTCCGCCCGGTTGAGGATGAAAAAAAAAACAAATTCAATCAATTCATTGTCAATTAGGAGCTACAAGTGAACCATCATCGATAATGAGAAGATGGTTAATTGTTCGGCAGTACAAATAGAAGTGCTCGCCGATCGAGACCGTTACTGAACAGCAACCGAGGAAAACTGAGATCAATCCCTTTTTGCAATACAGTGAAAACCTGATTTTAGGAGTGCCCGGTTTATCAACCCCCGATTTTATCTACCCCTAATTTTATCAGCTTTTCGACCCGAGTTTATTAGCTTCATATGAAAATTGATAGTTGGTAGTTTGAAGGGCTCTAGCAGGCAAACCAAGTTGAATTCGAGTAAATCTTTTTTGTAAAAAATATTTTTTTTTAATTTTTCACTGTCAGGGTCCTTAAGGGCTCCTTAAGGGAAGTTTAAGCTAAATAATCAGGAAAGGTTATGAGTTTATATCAGGGACTCAAGAAGAATATTTTAAGAGCTTCGGTTTCTTAAAAAGAAAGAAAAATATATGTCCCGATTTTATCAATGTCCCCATTTTATCAGCCCAACGTTCACCAAGGGGCTGATAAAAACGGGTCTTCACCGTATTAGTCGTATGGATGCGATAACCTTGCTTGTTATTTTATCATAACTGCACAAAACTGAGTTATTTGAATTTTATGACATGTCGGTAATTTCGAATAAAATCCGCAAGATAACCATTTTTCGGTATAACTACGTATAGGACTACTATGCTTTAATAGACAAATTTTCAAAAACAATGATCTAGCACAGTGTTTTTCAACTGGGGGTGAATTCACCCCCAGGGGTACGGTTCGTCAGATTATGAATTATTTCGGGTAAATTTCGACTTATAATCCTAATATTTCCATCGAAATATTGCCTCTATATTATAGAGTCAATAATTCGATGGAAATATTAGGATAACAAGTTGAAATTTACCCGGAATAATTCATAATCTGATGTACCCCTGGGGGTGAATTCACCCCCGGTTCAAAAACATTGATCTAGCAGATATCATCTACAGCTACGGACAAAAACGCCAACATTCTTAAAAATACAATATAAACATACTTAATCTGTACAGCTTGGTTCTCAGAAGGGATCAAACTTCTTCAATGTTGGATTCTCAATACACCCAACAAATAATCAATTTTTTCAACGTTATATTTTCACTGTTTGTAATTTTTGAACATAATTCAGTGAAAACAAGAAATTACTCACTTCATGTTTTTCA
Source organism: Topomyia yanbarensis (assembly GCF_030247195.1). Lineage (NCBI taxonomy): Eukaryota > Metazoa > Arthropoda > Insecta > Diptera > Culicidae > Topomyia > Topomyia yanbarensis. The sequence goes on along the minus strand of NC_080672.1, from coordinate 349,724,434 downwards.
TTTCTTATGGATTTTTTCCGCAATAAATGTATACGTTCAATATGACGACCATATTGAATAACCAAAATATTCAAAGACGCATTTCTTATGGAAAAACAACCATTTATTTGGTTTTAGATTAAGTAAGTAGTCTATTACATTTTGTGTATAAATTACCAACAGTGAGAAAATAAAAATTACAATTGTTTTGTGGAAAATGACTAATTTTTGGGTGTATTAGGAATCCATCATTGAGGAAGTTTGAGTGATTTTAACACCCCCTCCCCCATCGTAGCATTTCGTCACAAACCTCTAAATACCCCCTGGTAATTACGCAGCTTGACGGTAACTCTCCCCCCCCCCCTTGTCAACGCAAAAAAATGAAAAACAATGTTAGTTATTCCCCTTTAAAAAAAGCTACGTAGCATGACATGACCCCCTACCCCCCTGCCGTCACACATCATCACAAAATACAAAACTCCCCCCTCCACCATATAATGCTACGTCATTTATGGATGGTCCCTTATGATGTATTTCGATGAATATCGATATGCAATTCATGTTTTTAAACAAAACACCACGTGCATTTAGATAAAAAAAAATATTGTTTTGGTGATAACTCAAAGATTATAAAAAATGGCTATTTTGGGACATGTTTGGCCTCTATGATTATTAGTAACTGCTGGCATTTTCGTTTTTAACAGTACACCGCTGTAGTCGGTGCTACACTCATTCAAACTTGGGTTGGATCAGTTTATCTCGTTTTTGCACTACACGAAAAACGCGTAAAGCGTTCACTAAATCATCGATGCGTTGTGCATGGATCATCGCGATTGCATGTATGTATTTGTGTATCATTGAGAAGGGCTCCAGCGCTTGTATGTTAACGTATTCTGTCGCGTGGGCGTTTAAATGTCGCGAGTACTAGCATGTATGTAACTTCGCATGCATAAATTCGATTTTTTCGATTTCATAACCGTATAGTCATTCGCATATTCGCGTGTGTTTTTGAATAATTGCGCATACCGTGAACCTGATACTTAATTTCCAATGTAAGGTTCAGATGCTAGAAGAGCTATAGTTTCCGGTCGTGTCGTGACGTCATGTTGTCTATTGGATATGAGCGTCATTTTTTTATTAGTCGAACTGAAGGCATAGACCTAGGCTGTTAGGACCGACGGTAGGAATTTCCGGACGAGATCGATTCATTATTGCACGAAAATATAAGCGCTTGTGACCACGTTTATAAGTGCTAAAACGTTGACCTAGTCAACACGTTTGTGAGATTTGACTTTGAACTTTGGCATTTAGATGTTTTTCAGTCCGACAATGATCCACTGGCGGAGGTCCGCCAAACAATCGGTCCAATTAAAAGTATCCAGCCAGCGAATCAAGACCGTATAACTTGTGACGACCACTTTTTGTTGACGATCTCACGAAGACAATCGATAGTGTTTTAGTTGTATCCTTAGTTTTTTTACTTTCTCTATTTTTTTAAATTATTTATTGCTTTTCTTTTACTAGTTTGTCTTTTGTAAGGATAATATTTGAATCGAGTAGAGGTTGTAGACATTTTTTCGATATTCGTCGTTACGATATTTCAAAAACGTCTTTTTTGGGCAGCTAACCCAGGTGACCGGACGACACTCCTTAAATCTTGTATCGCATGCGAATTCCAGCCCAATGTTTAATCGCATCCATATCCCTATTCTCTTTACCCGAAACACTTGTAGAGTGCACAGTAGCATAAATGGTCTCTAGGAACGACAAATGTGGGACTAACAGTATTTCCCTTTCCTGTTGAGATCTTCACTTCGTTAGAATCGTTAGAATCATCACTTCGTTAGAATCGTATATCCCGCTAACAAAACTGACTTGATTTGCAATGTTCGACAATGTTGTAGGCAATAGAATTATCTTCCTTATTCTCACTTGCAGTGATATTTTGAAGCAGACTAGCGGTAAAAATGCGAGCTGGATAAATTGTTGACAAATCCCATCTCTAATTTTGGTTTCACTTGATGCAATCTTCCTTTTTGATTTGTAATCGATACAATGAAAAAAAATCATTTTACCTTAATTGAGGAACGTTAGAATTCTTTGCAACAACCTAATTGAGGGCGGGTTCGTGGATTAATTTGAGAGTAATTTTAGAACTATAAGCTTCCGTAGGCTTCGAAAAATATAACATTGCTTAGAATCTATGCATATTTGAAATATACTTTTTTATTCGCGGGTTCTTTCCAACCTATTTTTAATCAAAATTATATCAAATTTAGAATCCTCAGACCATTTCACCATTATAATCCTATATTTCGTCGATAAATCATTTGAAAAACACATCAGAGCACGTGGTTCTCACTTCATTGTTTGTAAAACTAGTGCTACGTGAAAAATAGTTTGAGAGTTTATAAACAAATTACAATGTGAAAATACTTTATTGATTTAATATAGCTTTAGACAACGTACCTTGACGAATTTTTCAAAGGGACATCACAATTTTTACGATATAATGTAGGTCTAAAATACATCAGTCTGGGGATGAATGGTCTGAGGCAGCGATTCTCAACCTGGGGTCCGCGGACCCCTAGGGGCCGTGAAGTCGTTTCTGGGGGTCCGCGAAGAGGAAAGTCTTTTCCGGACGGATATTGAAACTTCAAGTTTCTTTATCGTATCAGTCTGAAAATAATATATTGATAGCATATAAACCGTTGTTAAGCCGTGGGGGTCCGCAACCGCCCAGGGTAATTTTGAAGGGGTCCGCGACCACCCAGGATAATTTCGAAGGGGTCCGCGATGACCCAAGGTGATTTCAAAGGGGTCCGCGGAGCAAACAAGGTTGAGAACCGCTGGTCTGAGGAATCTAAAAATTGTACAATTTGCACTAAAAATGAATCCCAAATAGAAATATATTTTACGAAAATATAAATTTTCTAAAAAAAAGCGACGTATCGTGAATTTAAAGAAACACCGAGAAGTAAATACGACAAGCTTATAGTCCTAAATTTACTCTAAATGTCACCCATACAAACTTACAATTAGATTGTTGCAGAGAGATATAACGTCCTTTTAAAAGAACTAAATAGAATAAGATTTCATAGAGTTCATATTCGATTTTCGATTTGACGTATCACAAGCACGTTGCCTATTCACCCAATCCATCGTTCTTTCGTTTAATGGTAGCTTGAAAGATCCGGCCAAACAATGATTCCTTTGCGAGCGTGATATTCTTCGAAGAATTGTTTCAATTTCGATAAGCTTTATTGATATAAATATCTGTATCGATCGCTTTAGTCTTGTTTGGATTGATCAGAGGCACCAAAGAACCACCCCTGTGGCTGCCCACACCTTCAGGTTCGAATTTTGATTAACCGGCGTATTAAAAATCTTCTGGTGTTGTCAGTGCAATAGCCTTTGTTTATTTATAGTGCGAAAGTGCAAAGTACGATTCCTAATTCAGAATGACAAATTTTCTATTCTCGAAGTGTTTACGGTGAAGTGTACCGCAACAAATTCGTATGTTTCGAGTTGTTTCGTTGCTTTTTTTGCATATATGATAAATTACACTGTTTTCCTTCAAAATAAGAGTTGTTGAGATTGACGTGCCAAATTTATGTGTAATTGTCCAGCCTTGTCTAGATGGGTGACCGCGTTTCTGTTTATTTTCCAATTTTTGCCATCACGACAATCCTTCAAAACAATGAGAATAGTTTGAATACTTGTAGAATTTCTCTTGTACTAAGTCGGAAACAGATGGGTGACAGATTTAAGTAAATCCAGTCTACATTTAGCTTGCAAACAACTACGTAATTCAGGATTAACAGTGCAGAGGGAGTAAAGTGAAGTATGATACGTGCATTGGTAGACATTTTTGTGTTTGTTTATGCAGTAGAATAAACGCCTGAATTTAGCCTGAATAACACTTTCCGAACAGATCTTAGAAGAAGTTTTATTGGGATTATATAAATAATAAAAGGAAGCAGTCATGTTTACCACCGGTCATGATCCGTGATGCAAACAAGGCTTCATCCACTAAAGATATTTGCGATTTATTTCGCAAGCAATTCAGCAGTGTTTTTACATATGATAAACTGAACTCTTCGCAAATCTCTACAGCTGTTCTTGGAATTCCATGTGGACTCCCCATTGGTCAACATCCTCGTATCTAATGCAGTTATTACTCAACCACCGTATAGCTATAGATCAGCCACCGTATAGCTGTTGCCAAACTCGTTCAGCTGGGTTTTAATGGACCTTTTTTAGTTGGTTACGTTCTTACCTATTTGGTCAGCAAATGAGCGTTAAAATTGGAGGTACTGTTTCCCTTCCATTTGCTGCTGCCTCCGGAGTTCCACAGGGCAGCCGCCTGAGATCCATGATCTTCTTGTTATACATTAACGATATCCACCCTTCACTAAAATGTGTCAAGCTTTCCTATGCCGACAACTTGAAGTTATTCACCATCGTAAAATGTCTTGTTGATGGAAGACTGCTTCAATGCGATCTAGAAATCTTCGTCAATTGGTGCAGCAACAATCAGATGGACTTGAATGCATCTAAGTGCTCCGTAATATCCTTTACTCATTAGGGTTAGCATATCGCCTATTGACAATGAAAAGATGAGGTTTTATGCCTACTGGAGAAGATGCGAAAATGGCCTTCACTCCAACGGGCTTTTCCCTGCTCCGCAAATAAATAAACAAATAAATACCCTTTCGTCCTGGAACGACGTTTCTTCGCTTTAAAGGGCACATCGGTTAAGAACGCAACATTTGTGGGGAACAATTTACGCATTATTAGAATATTCAAATGTACAGAGTTTACTACTACTGAATCCAACTTCTAATAAATATAGAGTTTCAATACTATTATTTCTACACTATTGGGGTTCCGATACATGAAAACCCCGTTTTAATCAAGATGCTTCTCTCGTAGTATTAGAAGTAGTTTAATTTTTACCTTTCAAAATTCAATGTAATTGTCCCAGAACATTTAGGACAATCCAATTGCATGGAAAAGCTAATTGAAAACGGTCTCAATTGATGGGTTTCATTAGTTTTTCACCCTCTGGCACTCGCGCCGTTGTATTTAATGCAACACCTTCAGAAACTCTAGCGAAATCTTCTTTCAGCACCAACGGCTGCTGATTAGGAGAGCAACACACGCGAGTGACAGAGGGTTAATAATATTTAAAGAAAACAAAATTATATAAAAATTACATTTTCACTGTTAGCAGAAAATAAATTGCCCCTGGCATCATTGCAATAACTGTTGTGATAATTCTTACAATTGTTAGAGCTCCAACGGAAGGCAATAGTCCCAGTTATTTGTCTTACTTGTGTTTTGACAAATCTTGCCCAAACCAACCGCTATACCCAAGTAACTGTAAGCATTAAACAATATTGGCTATACATTTGCACAATGCATATAGGTAAAACCGAAATGTAGCATTCTCGCCAGCTCTATATATGTAAGGGAATGTAGTCAAGGTTGGGACGGGTTTGTTTAGAAGTTGATATCTTGTTTTCATTACAATATTTTTTAGTTTGTAGTACACCATTTTGTAGATATATTATGTGGCTCAATGTCTGGGAATGGAAGATGTTTACTTGCAATTTTGAATAAGACTCAGGATCATTTTTTTTGCGTGATGGCAAAATGACCAAAAAATTGGGACACATCAAACAATTTGAAAAATTAAAGGCAATTTTAACATTCTTGCATTATATTTATTTTTTGGTTTATATTTGTTTGTTAATTGGTATTTTAGAATACGAATAAGTAACTGAAAGACTTATTTACTTCAATTTGACAAAGCTAGTCTGACTTGCTTTGTCAAATTGCCAGTTTTTACATGTAAAACTTGTACGCAATCTTGTACGCATGCGTAAGTGCATGGTGTCCCAACGTATACGACACGCTTGTCCAAGCATATTTTTCGCAGGAAAAATTTCCAATTAGGCAAACACAAAACCCTGATCGGTAATAACATTTAAGTTACTTCTTATCACTTTAAAATTATTTTCGTTGTAATTTCGATGAAAAAGATTCAATTTAAGATGACCCAAAAATCAGCACAACAAAAGATTTTTCGCTCGTTTTTTGACACTGCTCAGTGCAGCTGTGACAAGGATGAACTATAACTTCAACGTGGCATAAAAAGTGAGCTACGACCGAGTCTAGTTTGTGCCAAAAATAACAGATGACAACACTGCATAGGAACTAAAATATCGAGCTCTCCCAGCCTATACAGCGGGACGCTTATAGTACTTATACGATAATCCCTTACCTATACAGAGCAGTTATAAAGAATACATGCATTAAGGATCTTAAAAATATGTATGCTTTTCATATGCATTTAGCGCTACTATAGTTCAAATATAAAGCCAATATAATGCTAATGTGATGCTATGAGTTTATTCGTTATGCTTTTCCTCTTAAGTTATATTCGACATATTTCATTGCATTGGAGCATATGCAATATAGCCTAGGCAGCAAAAGCAGCGCACTTGCCGTGAAGGACGAGGTGAGGTAGCTATGTTCGAGGCTTACTAAAGGCAATTGTTGCAAAACAGTATTACCAAAATACGTCAAAGTTGCAACATTCGTTAAAATGCTTTACAAGCAAGTCAATTACAGTTCTAAACAGTCCTTTAATATTTCTCCTTTTTGTACATCATACTGAAAAATGGCAAGCGTTGCAAAAACTATGCGAAAAATGACAGCCAATTGAAGCTTTTCAATAGCATGATTAGTGCCTATATATGGCTTTCACATTTATACGTTGGTGCTATGTAATATTTAATATAATATTAGTAATGCAGAAAACGAGCTGCCAATTTCTTGCACAGCAATAGCACAATATTTCGCCTTTTCTGGTATTATATTAGAATTATGCAAAAATATAGTGCTGAACGGCCCCATAAGACTGCCTTATATGCGAATCAAAAGCAGATATTAGGCTACATTATAATGCTTATTGGTTGGCATTGGCAATTATTCGAATAAATGGAAAAGATATAAATGCCAACCACAAGGTAAGAATTCTAACACAATTTCCAATAAAGTTGAAATTTCAACAGTAGTACGTTTTATCCATGTAGATTGTAAAACTACTGACTACATTTAATGTAAGCAAGACAACAATTTTTCAAACAGGTGTACAGTAAATATCTCAAATCTTCAACCACCCTAATGCTCCCAACTATGTTTACAGGAACATTAATTCATGTTACACTTTGCGGCACGTACAAAAAAGTACAAAAAGAAGCGAAAGTGTGTTTATGTGGATAACAGTCATGTTTTTCTCATCACATTTATATTGAATAAGAGCGGTGAATAATTGCCTTAGATGAAAGATTAGCGACGAATGGACGACTAGTGCTGCGCGTGTTATTTATTTTTTCATTGTGGTTTCTATCGCAGTGTTTTCTTTCAGTTGTATTAATTTATGTGCTTGCCGCGGAAATATTTTTCACAGTTATATCGGAAAACATTGTACATATTATAAACAACTGGCACGATGAGGTGCGTACGCACGCATAGAAAATTGCGTGTTCCCTCAGGGCAGAAAGAGGAATGCAGAGAGATTACTTGATTACGAAACTTGCCTTCACGTGTGTGTACATCATCTACGATCTAAGTAATTACTCAAACTAAACAAACGGAAAACATGACAATCACGAATTACAATCGACTCCGCTGTTTGGGAAAGAAGAGAGTCTTCGAGAGTGTTACCGCGCTGTGATTTCAGTGAGTTTTTGAACATGGGCTTACGTACATAGATATCGTTTACCTGATGGCCGGGACCCACTCTGATTTCGCCCTCGGTTGGCGGTGTGGCCATATTAGCCCCTCAAGATCGAACCTAGCACCCCAGGTGAGACCCCTGACCGTTGGCCGTTGCTGGTGGCCGTTTTGCTGCTCTAGGTTAACTACTGGGGTGGTGGTGGTGATGGTGGCCGCAACCGGGAACGCCAGTTCGCTGGAGCGCTGCTGCACTAGACACGGAAGTCTAGCCGTGGCTTAGTGGGCTTCATCTACGCGACCGTGTTAGTTGTTGTTCGTGTTCGGCAGCTAGGGAAGCAATCGAGGATATCTGAAGCGAAAGAGGGAGAGAGAGAAAAGGCGATTATTGTACATGTTGTAAAGGAAACCTCAAATTTGGAAAAATGCCAAAACGTACACAAATATTTGAACAGAAACTCGATCGAATCTGACAAATATTCGTCAGGTACAATATACCTAATACTTTTTGTAACACAAACACAATTCATTGGAAAAGTCGAACATTAAAAAAAAATATTTTCTATTAATTATTTATTCACATAATCCTTACAAACTGCGACATTACCTTGAAAGCCCTGCCGACTTAATCGGACCTATGTGAAACAGTAACAAGCTAAATACCAAATCGAATCAGTTAAATGAGACCACACGACAGCATTATAGCGAAGAATGGGACCATTCTCCGGCGGAGACGGGAAGGACAGTCTCCCCGCCGCCTCTCTGCTGCCTCTGCTCTGACACAACACGAAACGGCGAAGTGGAGTGAAATTAAATGCCCATTCTGTTTCCCATCCATGCCAAGCTCGACCGGCACTATCCGTGCTCCATTTTCGGTTGGCCCGCTGGGAGCTGGACGAGGCACTGTCCACCGTGTAGAAGCTGGCATGCTCAATTAGTTGCTTTCGTTTACATCAGCGACATTCGGTGCGCGGTTGGGCTGCCAGAGTCAGCAAGCAGCTCCTCGGACGACGACATACTACACCAGCTTGAACCGAGTAGATTTGGATACTGCCAGCCTGCTACTTATACTAAAAGCGAGAAGTCAATCTGCTTATACAAGTACAACAATTTGTGTTGCTCGCTTGCCACCAAGCTTACGATGTCGGTCGGACGTGTGTGTGTGCGCCTTCCGACAATGCGGGTCCCATGATTTGCTTGGTTCGGTCTGGTATGAACTCCCAACCGCCACCCACTTCTTGCTGGGCCACCTCTGCACTGCTAGGTAGGTATACCATCGCTACTCTGTTCTCCCGCTTAATCGTTATGACTAAGTGTGAAAAGAGACGGCTACGCTAAAGTGGCAGCTTATTATTGATTATACAGCTAATTTGTTGAAAAGTACGCAGTGAAGCGTGTGTTTTGTGTTTCTTTTTTTGTTTCACTAACCGCCACTGTCGGTAGGAGATACAGTCGTTCGCTGTCCAAGGCGGCTGCTGATGGGTGACGCTCGCAGTGGTGGGTTGGATATGACCGCAAATCGGGGAAAACGAGATGGAGGTTACGATGAGCAAACGGTTAGTATAAATGGTGACACTGCAGTAGCCATTTGTCGGTGCTAGATTGCTCCCCAACCCAAGTGATTAGCGCGCGTGTTTATATATTTTCGTTACGCGACTGTCGGTTTAGAGCTACTGCTAACACGGAGTTGTAATCTCTCAGATGCCAATCAACTGAAGCTGGTGACTGATTTATGCGAGCATTAATTCAATGGAGAACTTCATGGGATTTTTTTAATTGAATTTAACTATGAATGACGACTGGCATTTGATGATTGGAATCTTGATAAAAGGGATTTTTTGTAATCCACTATTGGGCATTAACTCGAAGGAGCTGGATTTAAAATGTACATTATTGAATTTTTTGGATGCAAGTTTTTTTTTGGTGAGCGGAAGAAGGATGGAGAATCAGTGCACTTCACATATGCTGATCAGTTGTCATAGTTGTACAATTTAAGAAGGTGTATGTAGTTTGATTTGATTTCGCTAGCCGAATTGAAACGTAACAAGTTGATTTTCATAGGTACATAGTGTTGTTTGAGCGAAAAAATGCCTGCACAAAAAATGATTGACGATGTAACAGAGCGAGCGAAAGTTAAATGCGTCACTCAGATCAGTAAAGAAATTATTGAGGGATTCCATGAGAAACCGGCCGACCACAAAATATGACCATCGTCGATTCGATCAAAACTTTGAAGTTGTGTTCGGTTTATGAATCTCCATGATTTTCTCTGACAATTGCAATATTTTGATGCAAGAGCAATTTTTCAAAAGGGCTTAAACATTTCTACGTGTCTTAATTTCAAAAATGTTTTGTTCCATTACTCTATTTTATACAGCATAACTTTCTGAGAACGAGTTTCAGGGAATAAAAAATATACACTGGAAAAAATGTTGTGCCATTTTTTACAAAAACAAAAATATAAATTGCAAAAAAACCATTTTTTCTAATTTTTTATATTTTGTCAACGAAAACCTAAAGAGAAAAGAAACATTTTGAATGTGATTGTATGAGGAGAACTTATCGGAGAAAAAGTTTTTTTTTTGAGAGTTGTCCTACTGGAGTTGTAGAGCTAGGTTCTCGGAAGGGCTCCCCATCAGAATCACATACTACAATTTGCAGACGAGACAGGCAATGTCGCCCACTAAAACACTGCTTTAGGCCAATTGTAGCGGGCCGTGATTCTGAATATGATATTCATTTTACGGTTCAGGTATGTGTGGCCGTAGGGACTCACGATCGCGTGTATCATCGCAAAGAGCTAGAGGATTTGTACGTTAACGTGTTCGATCGCGTGTGCATTTGACTCCTTATTACCAGGTGTTAGTAGGTGTGCGTTGTTCATCGCGAAGGGCTTAAGCGTTCGTATGTTAACGTGTTTGTCACGTGTGCTCGCGTTCATGTGACTTCGTAGTGTGCAAGATTGGATTTTATAACCGCGTGGCCATTCCTATACATGCATGCGTTCTTGGATGGTCACGCGGACCGTCATTCTGATAGTTTTCGGTGTATTCACATTCTCGATCATGTCGCCATGTAACGTGGTGTCCAGTGGATATGAGAGCTTTCTTAATTTAATTAATCCAATTGAAGGTATGGACCTAGTCTGCTGATATCAAGGATAGAAACATCCGGAAGTTACCGATTCATGATCGTGCGACCGCGGGAGTTTTTAGGTTGACGCTTGAGACCGCGTTTGAAAATTTATAAGACTGAAAATTTATAAGACTGAAAATTTATAAGACTGAAAATTTATAAGACACACATTCACCGGGATGTTATCATGTTTACGAGATCGCGGGTGTAGGTGCCGTGGATGGTCGCGAAGGGCTCAAGTATTTGTATATTAACGTGTTTGTCACGTGTATGTGACTTTGCGGGTATAATTTCGATTTTATAATCATGTTGTGTGTATTTTTTAACCCTCAAAAAGGCAACCGGGTCTCAGAGGCCCGGCACGTTACAATTTTTTAGTTACAAAAAAATGTGTATGTAGTATAAGCTTGGGATTGGAAATTTTTATAAGTAGCTTTGAAATCTATAACAAAAATAAAGAATTGTGAAATTTTCATCTATGGAGTAATGGGCAGCAATGTTTGAATTTTTTACTTGCACAAAAAGGCAAGCCGGGCCTGGCAGGCCCGGTGTGCATGCAATATTTATTAGGAATACCACGGGTTTTATACATTAATATTTATATGAAAAAAAACATTTTGATGAGTTCATCTTCATATTAGCAGGGATTTTTTTCATGTTTTGATTGATTTTATCTTTTTACCTTTTCTTATAAGAAAAAAATCTTGAAAGTTTGAGCGAATTCTATACATTTCTTGTAAAAATAGCATACGACAATGACGTGTGTCATATTTTTTTGGGTAAATACTTTTATTTCACCCACTGTGGTCTACTTGACAATTATTTGGATGCAACATAACCTAACTCTGTCGTTATTGTCTATTTTTTGTCTATTCTCTGTGTTATAGTTGTCGTAATTATTCAAATTGTAGGATCTAAAAGCAACAAAATATTTAAACGGCTATAAGATGATATGCCCATGTTTTCAATCGTCTCAAAGAATCTGAAATAATGGAAGAAATTCGAGCAAATTCAACAGCAGACGATTCCGAAACTGATTTGCAAAGCGAGGAAGAAGATGTGAATGATATTGCTTCCGACAATGAATCTGATGCAGACTCGGAAGAGAAATCTGAATATGTACTCCAGTTATGCATCAAAAGAAATTAATAGCAACCCAGAAGCATTTATTGGTCGTGTTCAAACGAAATAGAGCTCAGAACCAATCGACAGTCAACGTGATCTTCCGAGTACTCACCTTTTGGAAAAAATTTGATCTTTTTGCATCCATCGCCTTATACGCTGAAATCGGGATTTGCTTATTGTTTGTACTCATCATCCTGTAATTCCGGAACCGGAAGTCGGATCAATTAGTAATTCAACAGCAGCCAATGGGAATGCTGTACCTTTCATTTGAAACCAAGTTTGTAAAAATCGGTAAAGAATTCGCTGAGAAATAGGTATGACATTATCTTAGGAACATGGTAAGTTCCCCCAAGGCATCAAGAACCGCCATAGCTGGCCAATGTGGTCGAAGTGCCTTCGGTGGGTCATTAATGATCTAGACATGCAAAGCCAAGTAATGTTGCACATATTTTAATATATATTGCATCATTTGGACATAATGGTAGTATCAGTTTCTATGGAAATTTGCTGTGTGATTGTACTCTTCAACACGTAACTCCAGAACCGAAAGTCGGATCAATAATAAAATTAATAGCGATCGATGGGAAAGCTGTACCTTTCATTTGAGACAAAATTTGTACAGATCGGTGCAGCCACCTCTGAGAAAAATCGGTGAGATTGTTTGCCACATACATACATCCATACATACAAACACACATACACACACATACAGATATTTTACGATCTCGACGAACTGAGTCGAATGGTATAAGAGATTTGGCCCTGCGGGTCTCGGTTAAAAAGTCGAAATTTCGACCGATTGCATAACCTTTCTATATGAGAACGGCAAAAAGGAGCTTGAATTTAGACGGGCCTGAGAGGCCCGGCTTGCCCTTTAATGTTAGGATTTTAGCTTGCCGTCACAAGGGTTAATGATCGCGCGCGGACCGTTAATCTAATGCTTAATTTTTAGTGTATGGTACAGATGCTAGAAGAGAGTCAGTCTCCCCATATCACTAGCGTTCCAGGTCATGTCACCATGGAACGTATTGTTTAGTGAACATGAGCATAATTTGTGGTTGGTTCAACTGGAGGCATTAGTATAGGCTGCTAGGACCACGGTTGGACTTCCGGACGTGGCTGTTTCAAGATCGCGCGAGTGGTGGGTTAATCTTTGAGACCGCGTTTGTAAGTTTATAGGTGTTACGTTTACTTAACTACCGGGGTGTTCTAATGTTGGCAAAATCGCGACCGTATGTGTAGAGGATTGCGATTGCATGGTCGCGTTTGTGACCAGGTTTATGTTATCGCGAAGGACACGACCGTTTGTACGGTTGTTCCTATATGAATATATAGAGTATAGTATAGTATAGAGTATACTAATAAAAGGAATCATAGCATGCCGAATAAAGAAAAAAAAAAGATGCAAAGAGTATGATTAGAAGTGGATAAATTGACCGATACTATTTTGGTATACATGAGTAATGGAAAAGCAAACTAATAGATGTACAAAAGAACAAATAATGAAGTTGAATATAAAAACACATGTAACATACAAACTACTTTAACTCGTGCAAATGTTGTTTATTTGCTATTAACGATAATTGCATTCTGTTGGACTTTCATCATGCTATGCTGACCGGGAATGGATGATTCGCGTGCGTCGGTAAACTAATTGTACCTTAATTTATCCAATCCAACCTTCCCGAATGAATATAACCAAATGCACAAATTGATCACCAGAAGTATTAGTCACTATTCTATCATATCCATTCCCTGACCCAACTGCCACTAATACTCAGACGAACACATACATAGATAGACATACGACTAGCACATAACAATTGTACACTAGTACGAAAAACTACGATTATTACAAAGCTACAACTAATATGTTTCTACTTATGTATTTATTAAATTATTTGAGTTATTAAATTAATTTAAATAGTATATGCACGATGACGAATTCGACCGATAAATGGACACACAATGACTCCCACTGTGAGCCCTGTCCACGAATACCGCCATCAAATTGTGGAACAATATTTGCAACCACGACACACAGCAAAAATCAATGCACGACGACCCGCCAGTCGGCCACATCACCACGCAGAGACCAGTGGTTGAGCGTTTGTATGCGCAGGTGCAGAGTATGAAGAAACATAGAACATAAAAAAGGCGCATAAGCCCTCTCGGTCTCCTCGATGCACCACTATCGAGGTGTAATGCAATAACCATCTTAAAGTAGTTGTTCTTTAGCGCTGATGCACGCAATATGCCTGCTGATGTTTGAAATACCGTCAAACCCCTCAACTTTGGGATTAAAAATTTAATCTAGTAGTTAGATATAAAATTCATTTTTTTTTGCAAATGATTCATTATTTAGGATTGGTATATTCGGCAACGTGTTAGAAAATAGCATACCAAGGCTCTGCCAAAAACACGTTTGTTGCATAAAATTTTCAAAGGGAGTTTTCATCTTTTAATTATCTTTCATTTAATTTCACTAGTTCTGATCAGCTTAAAATGAACTCCTTTTCATACAGGACATCACACTGGACTAGGGGTTTGCTCAGGACAAGTAGTGTCTCCATTTTTTTTGAAGCTAGCGCCAATCCGGCGCTACCTTAGTACTGGCACTAAGTTAGTGTTAGATTCTGATGAGATGAAGTCGGAATACAAATTCCATACTTAATTTAGTTAATCTGGTGCTAGGTTATTGCCAGATTCTGATGAGACGAAGTCGAAACACTATTCATGGTTTACTAATAAACTGCTAGGAAATTTTCTCCCAAAGATACTATTTACACGCCGGAAAGTTTTCCTAGACTTGCTGTCGCATTCAGTGTTTGTAGGATATGAAATTCTCAAATATTTTTATAAAAGGAACAAGCTTCAGTGAAAAACTGTATAACAATATACATTGAAATCAATTCATGTATAAGATGAAAGATAACAGGTTTTGGTTACGATTGAAAATCAGGATGCAACGGACTTGTAAACAATGCTTCGTTTAAAAATGTTATTTCACACACGAACATTGAAAGCGAAATTATTATGTATATTCAATTAGCACTACAGAAACGCAATCCGCGTCTAAATTCCATGGTCACGATACATGAAATCTGAAAGCATGCAACCATGCCGAATCCGCAAAAATCGCGCAATAAGGAAAAATCGTGCTACCGTAAGAACAGTGCATTTTGCAATGGAACTAATACCTTTCGCAATAGTAGTGAACTTTACTGCTTTCGACAATCACCTGTTCGCAATACATAGTATTTTTCGCTCTCTTAAATTACACGTCGCAGGGAGACGTTAAATATCTTGTGATTAGGCAAGAAAATGCTAAGCTAGAAACTCAGCATATATGTTATAATTACAAGCCATTATAAATAATTAAATATCATTTTAAGACATCTTTGAATGCTCAAACAAAATAAATCTGATAATCGCTGGTGCACAGAATTTGCAATTATGTAACTAATTTTTGAAGAAATATAGTGTTGCACACGTCATAATACAGCATCGACTTGCAACGATGGTTGATTTGATCAGATTACGGTTTTCAGACAAATGTATGTAACACCTTAAATTAATGGTAAAAATATTCCAAAACTTTATTGTCATTTGCCATGATGATGTTCGTGATCCGAATAAAATGTTCGAAAACTGCCGAGGGCTACTTAAAAACACAGAAACATGACATCAATGACATAAATCGAAAGCTCCCACACCCAATCAGGATCGGTAGTAGGTACAAAGCGGGATTAAGTACCGCTAATGGCTAGGGCGCGAGAAGAAACAGACATATTTGTCACGCTAAATGTGACAACTTCAAGCAGTTATTTATACAACCAACGAAATATTCATCACGTCTTTATTACTGCAGCGACAAGAAGCAAAACAAATCTCAAGATAACGAACAAAAGCAGTCGAAAATGAACCTACAACAGACGAAAAATCGCTATAATGACAAAATAAAACACTGCCAACATATCGTTCATACCGAGCGTGGAAAGCAACGAAAAGGAGACACATTTTATTTCACTTTTTTTCCCTGATATCTTCTTCTCTTTGTCGCTGCTTCACAGAGAATGTTGTAGTGTGGTGGGAAGTTGGTATACTAAGCTGCAAAAGCCGAAACAATACCAACCCCAATGCCAAAGCAGAAGCATTTCACTGAACCGAGCAAACGGAGACAGAAACACAAGTGACATGGAAAAAAAACTACCAGAATGAATATACATTCCAAGAGGCATATTAACGACTTGTTCGAGCTGACTTTCGTTGTGTAAATACCAGCAGCCACAGCGCAACATAGCAGCCCTAACAGCAATATCCGTCAGGGAATGACGACGACGACCACAACTGCAGTGAGAGAGTGTAGGGTAACGGCACCTAATCCAGGCCAGTTTGTTGTACTGCTGGATGCTCTGCTCTCCGATAAGAAAACTCGTATGTCCTTTCTAATGAACATTTACAACTTTCAAATAGAAATTTCAATGTGTTTATGATACCTCGACGTTCATGAACGAATCAATAGTTAAGGAAGACAACTCAGTAGTAGTTGTTTATTTACTCTATAGTGGGAAAACAAAAAAAAAAGCACACTAGATTCATATTGCATTTGGTAAACACCACAAACCTGTAACCAGAAATGAATCCATTTACCCTACAAAAACAAATCTCCGTGGCGATTGGATTGCCCGCCAACCGTAACGGCTTCAGGTGAAGAAAAAAGTGAATGAGCACCGTGACATAGTTAATAAATCTTTACAACTGAAAACTGACACTAAAATTAAGTATTTTGAAGCGAGAAAACAACTGGTGTTATATGGTGTTTCTATTTGATGGTACCGCGTCACTGGCAACACTGGCGTAGCTTGGAAAAAAGTCAATATGTTCATATTTTAAATTTTTTATTAAAATTTAAAAAAGGTTTCAATCGTTACCTTGTGTAGCTTAGTGGCAGCAAAACATACAACAAGTAACTTTGATGGTCATGTGGTGTCGAACTATGCACATCTCTAGTATTTCCATAGAGGGCCGCCTTGGGGAGATCTGATTTTTCCAGCATTTGTTGTGCTTTTCTTGCACTTTAATTTGTTTACAAAGTGGTTTGCCTGTTTTTGCCCGTTTAAATGTTATCGGCATTGGAAAAAGAGCTATTTTCAATCAAAAAACGTGAATATCTCCACACATACTAGCGATAGCAAGTTTCCGTCTTCGGCAAAGTAATGCAGTTTAATAGTCCAAACAATGTTCCAGAACATTTATATAATGGAAAAAATCTAGAAGAAAACTTATGATGATAAACCTGGTTTTAAGGGGCCTTTTACAAATAATGTCCCATATCTCAAAAATCTTAAAAGACAGAGAGTTGAAGTCTTCAGGTAAAATGTTTGTAACGAGTTTCTCTACAACTTTGCTGAAGTAATTATTTCTCTGTCTGAATTATTGAAGAAAATAAATTTCGTAACTCACTATTAGAAGGGTTAATCATGAATCCAATTAGACAAAAAGAAGGAGAATTCTACTCCAAGAAACTTTCTCAAAGACGCCATATTGCTAAAGTCAACCGTTTTGACGCAATCTAAAAAAAACCCCTTTATTGCTCTTTGGGACCACTGTGCTATGGTTCTATACGACATTGTAACAACGAATGGGTTTCTATGGTGTTTACCAGCTATATTGAGCGATACCCATGGTCCGCAACTGTGCACAGTGGTAGGTTGTAAAAATTCTAATTTTTAACCGAAACGAGATAGCACATGAATGTCTTCGAGAAAGTTGTAGAAGAGTGTCCATCAATTCTGCTGAAGAAATCTTTTCCCTAACGCTTTAAGTTATCGATTTATGGGATGTTTCCTATAACGGAAGCCAAATTTTCTAACCCAACTTTTTTTTTTATTTCTTGTGATTACAATGTTCAGACTTTTTTTTATTGTGCCAAATACACAATTTTGCTGAGGAGACCAAATTGCTGTGGCTTGTTCGAAGAGTGTTCTGGCAGATATTGTGTTTAATCCTTTTCACTGTGCTGTGATGTTCTTGATACTGCAGGATATGTCAGGATTGATAAAATCTTTAAAGTATCGCGACACATCCGAATAATCGGTACATGCACGCACGAGTTTTTGCGTTATTTCGATAAAAATGAACTTGTGCGATGGTAGCTGCCCCACTTTGTCACAATAAAAAAAAATCATGCAGTCTAATATTCCTTTCATTCTTTATAATCTTACCTAGTTGAGCGTAATGAAATATCATTGCTATCTACAGTGTTAAAAATACCAAACTGAATCCCTTTTTTTGTTTTCTTTTTCGAGAGACGAGACGGGAAATGTCACCCACTAGAACACTACTTAAGGTCAATTGCAGCGGGCAGTGATTATAAATGTGATATTCATTGCACGGTTTAGATATGTGCGGGCGTAGAGACTTAAATTGCGTGTATCATCGCGAAGGGCTCGAGCATTTGTACGTTAACGTGTTCAATCGCGTGTGTGTTTGTATATCGCGTGTGCTAACGTGTACGTAATTTCGCGTGCATAAATTCGATTTTCTAACCGTGTGCCTTTCGCATATTCGCGTGTATTCTTGGATGATCGCACGCGGACCGTAAATGTAATACTTAATTTTTGGTGTACAGCTCAGATGCTAAAAGAGAGTGAGACCTTCCAGCTCCCCGTTATGTCGCCATGGAAGGTGTTGTCTAATGGATATGAAAGCTTTCTTTTTTATTTGGTCCAATTGAAGGCATGAACCTCGTCTGCTGATACCAAGGATAGAAACTACCGGAAGTGATCGATTCATTATAGTGCGAGCGCGGGAGTTTCTTGGTGCACGCTTGGGACCGCGTTTGAAAATTTATGAGCGTTGAGACGTTCACCTGATCACCGGGACGCTATCATGTTTGCGAGATCGCGGGTGTAGGTACCGTGAATGGTCGCGAAGGGCTCAAGCATTTGCATGTTAACGGGTTTGTCACATGTATGTTACTTTGCGTGTATAATTACGATTTTATAATCATGCGGTGTGTATTCTTGAATGATCGCACGCGGACCGTGAATCTGATGCTGAATTTTTAGTGTATGGTACAGATGGTACAAGAGAGTCAGTTTCACCATATCACTAGAGTTCCCGTCATGTCTCCAACGTGTTGTCTAGTGAATATGAGTGTCATTTTTTATTGGACAAACTAAAGGCATGAGTATAGCCTGCTAGGACCTAGGTTTGGCTTCCGGATTGACCGTTTCATGATCGCGCGAGTGGTGTGTTAATGCTTGAGACCGCGTTTGCAAGTTTATAGGTGCTACAACGTTTACTCAACTACCGGACTGCGTTTGTACCTATATGAGTATAAATAGAGTATAGTATAGAGATATGATAATAAAAGGAATTATAACATGCCAAATAAAGAAAAAAAGATGCAAAGAAGTGTATAAATTGACCGATACTATTTGGGTATACATGAGTAATGGAAAAGCAAACTAATAGAAGTACAAAACAAACAGACTAATGAAGTATAATAGAAAAACACATGTAACATGCAATTAAACTACTTTAACTCGTCTAGAATTTCATCATGCTACGCTGACCGGGAATGGATGATTCTCGTGCATCGGTAAATTAATTGTACTTTAATTTATCCAATCCGGCCTACCCAAATGAATAGAAATGAATGCACAAATTGAATACCGGTTGAGCGTTGGTATGGGCAGGTGCAGAGTATGAAAAAACACAAAACATAAAAAAGGCCCATAGGCTCTCTCGGTCTCCTCGATGCACCACTATCGAGACGTAATGCAATAACCATCTTAAAGCAATTGTCTGTCAGGTCAGGTTCTTTAGCACTGATGCACGCAATATGTTCGATGATATTTGCAATACCGTCAAACCCCTCAGCCTAGGGGAGGGAAAATCCATAAATCTTGTCAGTATATTAAATTTTAATTTTTAATTTATGTGATGTAAAACATTTGTTTCAAAAAGTGGGTGAATGGAAAACAGTAAGTCAAGTGATGTACGATATCCCAACTAGTCTGCATGTTGGATTTAAGTTATGTTGGATTGGATCATGTACATTTGGTGCAACTTCAGATGATGTTACTTCAAACTGAACTCATCAACTTCTGTTCGACAGCCTTCACGACGCTACCCGCGTTACGGTTTGGTAAGGGCAAACTGGAGTCGAAGGAGGTTAATTGTGGTTGTCAGATGTTTGCTTGATGGTCACATCATTAGCATTTTAGCTAAATCGACAGACAGCCCCGATTGGATTTATGGTACCGGAAGTGACAAAAACTGGTGCTTGCATCTGCAGCTAGGAATCGTTTGTCGCATATATTTTTTCTTCGAAATTTTTTGTACAGTGATACTCTTCCAATCATATGCGACGTGAAATACTTATCCAGGGATTTAAATAAATAGCGACGCAGACGAATGTTGCTAGCAAATCATCATGCAGTCATGAAGATTTTTTGAGATTTCTTCAATACAGTCCATTTCAATACAATCTGTGCGAAAACATGTGAGTATCTGCTCCAGGTCCCAGACACTTTTTCATCGTATTTGGGAGAATTTTGATTAATTTTATTTTGTTTGTTTAATGTTGATAAAACGAACAAGTAACCAGATAGAAGGAAAATTCATGTGCGGTGGAAATACGCATTGTTATGTCTGAGACGGTTGGTAAGTGATAATTAATATGTATATAAAAGGAGTGAAATGTGAATGAACTCGGGATAAAACATTTTCTCGATTTGCAATGCTTTCAAGCCTGTTTTTAGCTCAAATGTAGTTCACAATCTGTTTTTCTCTAAAACAGCAGAAGTGCTAAAAACAGTTTTGATCAATATACGTCAATTTTTACCTTCCGATGATCAATATAATAAGTTTATATGATAAGTTTTTTGTTTCGAATAACATATTTTTGAACACTACCAGTCGAAGCACAGGAGAAGATCCTACAAAATTCGGATGGATGAGAAGATTATGTTGATGATTATGTTTTTTTGTAATGAAGTGTTACAGTAATATTCAATCACGAAGGAAACATGATCTGAATACAATTTTACAAGAATCTTGAAGGATTCATATAAAACTGGTCTCAGGTCCGTCTTACTTCGCCGGATTTTCTCACTCCTTCTTCCCGTAGGTTCTTTTAATCGATTCGTAGACCGAAGAATTCCTGTCCAATTGTTTCAATTTGTTTTGAATCCTCTTTTGCTTTCTAATGAAATTGCAAACGTATTTTTTATTAAGCAGGCATGCAAACGTTCAGAGGGTAAGGCGTTGGTCTCCTAAGCAGGCAATGTAATTCTCACTCACTCAAGCGAGAAGGAGCTTATCCTAAGTCCAACTTTTCCGGGATAAACGAATCGCAAAATTCTCCCTCTCCGAAAATAGAGTGAGAATATTTTTTTCCGATAAAATTTAACTTATTATTTCTGTTCACAACGGAGCAGGTGATATTTTTTTTTATTTTCGTAGAAATAAACAAAAGGTTCAAAATGCACAATTCATTACCAAGAAAACCGACAGCGAAGTAGGATAGACTTGTTTTGTCATGTTTTTGATGAGCGTCAGCATGGTAGAAAGCACAAAAGTAATACCGTAATAAACTCATTCGCTTATTCCAAGACGGATTTACTAATCCGAAAAAAATAATACATTTTATTTATCCGGAAAAGTTCTGTGGGTTCTAATAATTTTTCAAACGAAAATGTGAGCTTTCATCGTCGAAGTGATAAATTATCCGGATTTATTAACTCGCATGAGCGATAAATGTCTGGTCATAAACCATTCGTCGTATGTCAGTCAGAAAGATTTTTTAGAGATCAGTATGTATCTGTTGAAACAGAAGGTCAAGCTCCGCTGCGGAATGAAGTACGAAGGCGTTGCTTTTCATGGAAGGAAATGATCGACAAGTCTTATTTCTATGCACTGCTTCAGTATGGTTCCTATTTTTATATTTCTCGTTATTATGGTATAAGTACCATTTTTTCATTAAAGAATCTACAAAAAAACACGGAATTAGTGGACAAATTTTAATTAACAAAACTATAGCCCTGATCGCGAAATTCTCTTAAAAAATGGTTATTTCAAACAAATTTTCTACCTACAGTACATTAAAAGACAGCAACAGAATGATTAGTTGTACAATCCCCATCACCCGTGCTGGATTCCCCCTCACAGTTCACGTTTTATATTAATTTCTTCATCGGACCTTGAGATGAACAAAACTGTACAAAAACAGCTCGAACGAAAGCAACCGCAAAGAAACTGAACCTACTAGCTGTAGTAGTAGTGGTAGTAGTGACTCCCCGAAGATGACGACGGTAAAGCTGACCTGGCCCCGTCTGACGGGACCAATGCTCAAGCACTTACGCTTCGGCTATATCAAACACCGACCATCCAAATCAAATTATGGATTAAATAACATATTAGCACGAAACATAAAAACATTGAAAGGCAATCGTCGTGTCAAGAGGGAAACTTTCAAGCATGAAGAACCAAATCAAAAGAGGAAGGCGATAGCAGCCGTGCCAAGGAGATGTTCAATTTTCCCGACAGTTGTGAGTTTCTGTATTTACAAAGAACGGTTTGTGAGCGTCATGCACAACCCTCGGGGAAATATATGCTACACACAGCATCGAAGGTGGAGTAAATCCGAATCCATTGTATTCTTTTTTCAGTCTAGAAGTGAAAGGCAGGAAAATGAGACTATTATAAAAGCAGGGAAATGAACCCACAACCGAATGACGAGTCATACCAAACGGCCACCCTTATGTGGATGTGCTCATGTCCTTTCGAGCGTTGGGTCGATAGGGAACCGACGCAGCGGGCAGACAAGCGTGGCAATGCCAACTGATTGGCAAGCATCATTACTAGTAGGAGGGACCACTGCAGAATGTGCTCTAGCGAACATGGCTGATTTGGGCATCTACAAATAAATATTATGTTTATTAATTAGATTAATTGGAAAAAGTTTTTTTTATTGTTTCTAGGGATACTAAATTTAACATTGAGTAGAGCATTAGAAGCTTAACTGCCCATGAACCAAAGGATTTATTCAGTATTTCAGGGTGGCATTACTGGCATTTACTGAACTCATCCACCCCCGTCTCGTACATAACATTGCACGGAACGGAACCCATGGCGCTATTCCGGTGAAGAACAAATGCTACACGTTACATCTACCTCTCCGATTGCCATCTTGTGAAGAGAGACAACCAAGTCACCCTTATTGTATTGTACTTTACTAAATTACGATAAACTCATTATTATTGTTATTAGGTATTACAATCCATGTTTATAGCCGTCAACATTGCAAGAAGCATCGGCGTCTAACGACACTCACGCAACCAAGACGGAATTGTCCCTAGTGGCATTGGCTATACGATATATTGCGTGAAAATGTACCATGGAGACCACCCATCGAAATCAAGCTGTTATTCTTTATGGCAAGAATTTTAGTTGTTATGTTCAAAGGAAAACAGATTGTAAATAAATAGGTGAGAATAAATGTTATGCGAAAAAATATGCGTGGCAAAGAATTTAAACGAAATATGTTTATGCCACCCTAAGAGACCATTCATAAATTATGTCTCGTTACGGCATTAATTGGTAAAGATTTCTTTAGCAAAATGGTCGGTATAAATCTTTTTTTTTACAGCTATCCTACAGGAGCTGTAGAGCTGGGTTCTCGGAATGGATCTCCGTCAGAATTACTCACTACAATTGCAGACGAGGCGGGAAATGTTACCCACTAAAATATAACTTAAGACCAATTGGGAAATAGCGTTTATTTATGCACGCTTAGGACCGCGTTAATCCTATTATAAGTGCTATAGCGTTCACTAAATCATCGGGGCATTTTTGTGTTTGCGAAATCTTGGGCGTAGTTGTGCGTGGACGATCGCGACTGAATGTTAGTCTTTGTGTATCGTCGCGAAGGGCTCCAGCGTTCGTATGTTAACATGTTCGATCGCATGGCCGTTTGTACGTCGCGTGTGCTAGCGTGTATGTAACTTCACGTTTATAAATTCGATTTCATAATTTTTGAATGGCCGCGTACGGGCCGTGCATCTGATACTTAATTTTCAGTGTATGGTTCAGATACAAGAATAGAGTAAGTTTTCCCATACCAGCGGAGTTCCCGGTTATATCGCCATGGAACGTGTTCTGTAGTGAATATAAGCGTCATTTTTTATTGGTCCCCCTGAAGGCTTGGGTCTAGGGTGCTAGGACCGAAGGCAGAGATTTCTGAACGTAACCGCTTGTGACCGCGTTTATAAATTGCTAATGCTAAAACATTCACCGGGGTGTTTTCATGTTTGCGAGACCGCGGGCTTTGGTGTCCGTGGATGATCGCGAAGGTCTTAAGCGTTTGAGCATGAGAATGAGCATGATGATCGTACAATTCGAGGTTGCTACTCCATGATTGACCAGAACAAGCGAAATTGCACAGAGAACCAACGAATGGGGCCTGGGAGTAGCTATCCATTCTCAATGTACACGTTTCGAGAGTTCCATGCTGTTTTTGTTAGTAGTCCATGGAGTTTTTGTTAGTAGAATGGGGTAAAGAGTTACACAAATCTGGACTCACCTTGATGAGTGATACGATCTACGATCCCTCAGTAGTGTTATCATGTGTTTATTGCTCTGGGCAGCCGGCTGCTGAGAATTAACGATAGATTTATCGCTTATTAAATTCAAAATTGATTTTGAAATGCTCGGTTTGTGAAAAAAGCAACTTCAGCTCCAGATAGCCGACAGTCGGGAGTGTTGTATATGTTTATTTGAATCAAACGGCAGGTGAACGATTTTATTACTCCTTCAGTCCGGTGAAACATGGCATATCAAAAACAATACAATATAATGAAAGGCGATTACTTTTAGCGTCTCGGTACATTTGTCGATATATCTATATAATTAAAGGTTTCGTAATACATGCATTATTTATCGTGAATAAATTTTGATATTATTATTATTAATGGCAATTATGTATTGGCTTCTTTCTGCGCGGACAATTGATTCTTATGTTATAATTATTCGCGCGCGTTATTATGCTATCTAAAGCACATTTTAAACGGTATAAAATAAGCCCTACCGAAACGACTAACTTTGTATGTCGGATATACAACCGCTTACATATGCGCGTTTTTATGCTAATTACTAGAACAACATTGAAAACAACAAGAACGAAAAGAAATTAACTCTCCATCTCTTGCATAATAATCAAGCTACAATATTTTTATACTCATCGAGAAATATGGTTAACTTGACAGTAATATAGCGCATGTACTACTCCAAAGCATATGAAAGTATTCAATACAATTAGAACAATTAATATGATTTATTGATGATTAAATGGACTAATTGTGCACCAATGAATATGACAAAACATTTATTCTTTGTGCTGATATGACTGCCAAAAATTGGTAACAGGTTCTGAACTCTTCTAGCGAATTGTTGGTTCTCAACCCTCGAACATAATTCAAAAGTCATAATTCACTCAGACAAGACCAAGCGTATTCCCCACGCGCATTAAATACTCAGTGGATTAGTTTCCAAGTTGATCAAATAAACACTAAACAAACAAATTAGTTTGGTCAGTCTAAAAAATGTCAGTTCGATTGGCATCAACCTGCGAATATGTGTGCCCTTAGAAGGCCATCATATAAAAGAACAACACACATACGACAAAATATGTGCAATTCAGAATACAACGAAACTGCTTAATTATTTGCATTAAAATGTGATCGGAACAAATTAGTTGCATAACCGATGTAGTCCATTTTCAAAGATAGCACTGCTGACGAATCACTTTATAAAAATAGGTGATAAGCGACGCGGACGAAAATAGCTGACCACCGCCTGATTGCGAAGGTCTTAAGCGTTTGTATGTTAAAGTGCTGAATGCTTGAAGAGTGAAATTCCACCTATCATAAGAGTTCCCGGGCATGTTACCATGGAATTTGATTGTTCCATGCTATCGGACATGACCGATGCATGATCGCGTGAACACATATGTAGGTATAAATTATTTTCGATCTTATTTTATTGTAAATAAGCACTAGTCTTTATTTGTCATTTTTAAAGATTGTTGATTAAATGGAAAGGGAACATTGAATTGAGTAGAGCAATTTCATTGTTTGTTTGTAGTAGCGAACAAATCCATAGCGCATTTAATGTGTATGGGAAATACGCATGGTCTTGTCTGAGTGTGATTATATACATAATCAGCAAAATCTCGTTTTGAGTAGCACATGCTCTGTATTATTAATTACCATGTTAACCATATTTAATCATGTGCATAATAATATTATAGTTAGATTTACAGAATTTTCGAGTTTTGCGGTCTGTTGGGTTGAAGCTGTTTATTCATGTCTTCCCAAGACATTACAGCTTGATGATTGTCGTAAAAGTCACCAAAAACAAGTCTCTTCCTCATTTCTCTCGTTTTCTGCACTGTAAAGCTGTACCAATAATGTGGTATATTTAATAGATAAATTAGTTTAATTGCGTTCGTTCTTCTTGTCTCCAACCTTGCATCAATTTCTAGTAGTTAGAGTAAAAATCAACGCAGGCGTGTCGTCGGTTGTATGGCCGGCAAACAAAGTCGGTCACTTCAGGTATTTAGATAGTTCTTATTGCATACCGTTTGGAATAGTCGGCCATTATTTGCATTTCAAAGTATGGAATCTCAAAACTTGCACATTGAGAATGAACTCCCAGAAACTATCTCTTGAGTCTCTGTGCCATTTCGCTCGTTCTAGTCAATCGCGCGGTATCAACTACAAATCGTGCGGTTTTCATGCTCATGCTTAATATGAAATTTCGGGAGAGTTTCCTTGACAAATATTTCTTTATTATTCACTTACAAAAATATTATCAAAGATTATGTGCGTCCAGTTACATCGGAGTCCGGGAAAATTCGTTTCCAAACGCGAGATTTTTTATAAATTAAAGAGTCAAGCAATAGTTGGAACCCTCTAAAAAGTGGTAGGATTTTTACCAAGCAACCTCTAATAAATTATTCAATGTATAGAAACTATGCTTATTACATGTACAAAACTTTCCTATAAATTTGGTCTTTAAAGGATAAATACAAGAAATTCGGTAATACGTTTACTTTTAGAAAAAACACCATTCACAAATTTCCTAATTGAGTTTCTCGAATCGACACTGCTTTTGTCCGTTTACTTCCACGAACCCACTTTATTACGTGACCCTTCCATTACAGTTCATCCCTAGATCTACAGCAGCGTAACAGGAGCTTCATCATACTCAATGGCTGATCTTTGTGTGTGTCTGTAATCTACCAATTTTTATTTGATTTAGCTTGGAAGTGCTTACATTTTATTGTACTGCTGAGGCGTAGCATTCCGAAAATTTTTCACCAGAAAAGCAAACAAAGGACAAAATTGCTAAGCGGATTTGCGGCAAGAAAAACAGTGTCGATCTATATTTATTTTGCTTTCGTGTTACTTCTGAGGTCGTCTATATTAGTAGCAAGATTCTAAACAAAAAAAAAAAGAAACCAGTGAACAACCTGAAAACGTTTCAGTTGCTTACGAACGTTCTTTCCGCCTGCGTCGCCGTGCGGCGTTGTTCCAGAAAACTCAATCCCAGAGAAAAGTTTGTGACCGAATACAGCATCAAGAGCTAATTCGGGCAAGTTGCACCAGCGCACCAGTTGAGAATGAATCAAGTTGTGGAAAGACGATTCTTAAAACGAGTCGTCGCAAAGGGACTAACAGAAACGAAAGGGGGTGGGCGGGGTGGAGGGATGAATGGCAGTAGCCTTTATTGCCGAGAAGCTAGCTAGCTGGTTGGTCGGAAAATTGATTTTATTTTCTTGTGATTCCACTCGGAACAACACCCCTGGCGCAACACGATTGAATGAAGAGTACGAAGGGGCAAAACTGTGAAACGGGACAAATGGCAAATTACGGCGTAAGCGATGAAATTTAATACTTGTAGATACAGTTATTATTTAAGTGTTGGGATCAATTGAGCATACTCATAAACTGGCATGATTGCGTAGAAATTTAGTCTTGGTATATAAAGTACGAGTTTACCTGAAATTGATCATTAGGTTATCCTAATATCCGACTGGTCATTCCTTTCCACGTACTAATTATAGTTTAATTGCACATTAAAAGTGCAATCAAAGTTTTAAGAGGTGTTTTGAGAACAGATATAATCATAATTGCTACAAGCGTTGCCTACATGCATAGAAACGTTGCTTCGAATAACCGTATAAAAAGACGTGTATCCGACGCGTAAGCAAAGCGCGTGCACTTGGGACTGATAATTATAAAATATTGGTATTCTACGCAATGGTTTTAGAATAACATTTAATTTGGCCATGCAAAGTACCAGTTTAGTCGTATTTTCATATTTACTAAGTGGATTGGAATGCCCTCAATTCAACATTACTATTTAGAAGAAAAATCAACAAAACGAAGCTTGGTGAGTTTTACGGCGACTCTGCTTCGAATATAACGATCAGAGAATGAAAGAATACGAATTTGATACAAATCGTTGCGACGAGTGATTGAAAATTTTAATCCCGTGATATAGCTGTCACCGCAAACATCGAAAAAGAAACGTAATTTACATTCTATTTGTTTACGCGAAAACTGCGCCCGCGTTGATTGGTGCTCAAAAACAAACATTATGCTCCGACCGAATTAGATTACGAAATTCATTCACGTCACCTCTAGTCCTACGGATATAGCTCCGCGTAACAATTATCTGTATCCGAATCTGAAGATATGGCTTGCCGATAAGAGAACGATTATGAGCTTTCGTGCCAGGTACTACATAAAAATAGCAAATTGATCGAAATCCGCTACAGATGTTAAATGCGAATATGAATAAAAATAATTGTTTTATACATTTTAAAAACAATTAACTGAAGGTTACTGAGTAGAGAAAGTTATGAAAATTTAGATCCATAGTGCTAAAGTGAGAGCAAGGATGTGAAATGAACACATCGGAAAACTGGAAGTGGCACGGTCATTAGAAACTTTGGCTTCTGCTGGCAGGAGTCGAGCTTAGGCAGCATAACTACGAATCACTCAAGTCTACCAACATGACATTGTGAAGACCATAGTCGCATTTATGTACAATTTACATCGTATATTGAAACCCAATTTTATCTCAATGTAGATATATTGCCTCCACTTTTGCCCGTATATAGCATATTGGCGCATTGTAAAACGATTTAGTTGTACTGTATAGTTAGATGTATAACTGAAATTTCGATATAACTACAAAATTGTTTGCTGAATAATTTTTTAATATGTTCAATCGTTTCTGTCTTTCTGTGTTTATTGGGTATGGGAATAAGTTTCCGTCCTTCTTTACACGAAAATAATATTTATTTAAAACATGAAATACAAAATAATATTATGTGAAGTATGCACCATTCGAAGCGACAACTTTTTCCCATCTTTCAGGCAGCATACGGATTCCTCGAAGAAAGAAGTCAGGGTTTTTCGACTCGATCCATTCGTTGAGCCATTTTTCGATACTTTCGCAAGAAGTGAACTTTTCTCCAATCAGGGCTGATTGCATCGATCGAAAAAGATGGTAATCTGATGGCGCTATGTCTGGGGAATACGGCGGGTGGGGCAAGATTTCCCAATTCACCCCTTCCAAATATTTTTTGACAGATTTTGCAACGTGTGGCCTAGCGTTATCATGCAGCAAAATTAGTTTATCATGTCGAGCAGTCCAATCCGGTCGTTTTTCTTTCAAAGCACGATTTAATCGTATTAGCTGCAGTCTGTAACGATCGCCAGTGATTGTTTCGGGATGGTTTAAGGAGTTCGTAATAAATTACAGCACTCTGATCCCACCAGATGCACAACAAAACCTTGGAAGCATGAATATTTTTTTTTGGTGTGAATGGACCCGGTTCACCTGGCAGCCCCCAACATTTTCGTCGCTTCGGGTTTTCGTAGTAGATCCATTTTTCATCGCCAGTGATAATGCGATGCAGAAAACCTTTTCTTTTCTGGCGCTCAAGGAGCATCTCGCACATCACCAAACGTCTCTCGATATCCCTCTCCTTCAATTGATGTGGTACCCAATTGCCTATTTTTTGCACCATTCCCATTGCGTGCAAACGTTTACCGACGGTCGATCTGTCAACATTCAACTCATTGGATAGCTCATCCAGAATCCGACATGAATCTTCATCAAGTATCTGTTGTAGTTGTGCATCTTCAAATTTTTTCGGTGCTCCTTCGCGTTCTTTGTCACTGACGTCATAATCGCCGCTTTGAAATCGTCGCAACCACTCTTTACAGCTTGTATTAGATGGAGCATGATCACCGTAAATATTCCTTAATATGCGGTACGTTTCAGCTGCACTTTTCTTTGAAATGTAATAATGCAGCAAAACTTCCCGCAAATGCTGCTTTTTCGGAACGAACGTTGACATTTTTAACGCCAGATTAAAAAAGATGTTCACACTCGAAGCGAATATCAACTAGTGCAATCGAGACCTTACACATACAATTAGAAATGGTAAGTAGAGTAGTTGAGCTAACACAGCTGTAGTATCAATAATGACCTATCTTTCAAGAGGGCGGAAACTTATTCCCATACCCAATAATATTCTGTAGATGGATGTGTTGGTATCTTCGTTCGTTTTGTTATTCCTGGCATTTTTAGCCAATTTTGTATTTCCTATTTCTTAGATATTTAATTCAAGAACTGCTAGATTCGAGAATCTATTGCGGACTATTACCATAGAAATATAGTAAATGCATCAAAACTTTTCGGATAACGAATTATTGAAACCAGGAAGCTAATAATTGTCGAGTTAATGCCATTTTATTTACTTGACTTAATTGAGTTTCTATTCTATATTTCAGCGTATTAAAAATATGGCACATTTAATTTAATATTATCCGAGCCCCATTTTCGCGTAAATTTACCGCAACCAGCATTGAATTTTTCAAAGCCTCCCTCATTCATTTATTTTCAAGCCCATTGCAGTTTCAATTCAATATTTTGATAATAAAATTTTAACTCATTATTGAAATGTCTCGTTAGGGTTCTGGAAAAGCTAGTCTAGAACCTAACGTATGCAGCTGCCGTTTCTAATCTGATAGCTGGCACTTTTATATTGTTTTCTATCGCCGAGAAGCGTCAGCAGGTGTAGGTAAATTATATAGATTTGTCAAAAGTTTACACCAAATACCACACATCACCCACTGTCTCACAATCTTGAATGTACAAAGTTAATGATTTGCTGCGTGCCTGACTAATTGGTTGCAGTCCTATCTCTCCGCTTTCATGAGTGCAAAAAACACGCGCTCAGGCACTTTCCGTCTCACAAGGCAGCCATCTCGGATCGCTTATTTTTAGTTTGTTTATCGACGAAATCTGTAGTCGTATCAAGTCGGGAAAATATTTATATCCAGATTAGAACTATCACTTTGAGCACACGATTATCAACAGTAGTTTCAACGTAGCCATGTCAGGATATTTAGATGATTTACCTTTCCAGAAACATACTTTTTATGTTTACTTCAAAAACATATATTTGAAGTAAACATAAAAAGCCTATTTGATTTTGATCCGATAATGGCACAACTAGTTTCATTTTGAAGGGGAATTAAAGGAACTTTGTATGAGATTTTACTATATTCGTCAGGCTTGCTTCGAACTATGATTTTCTTTTTTAAATATAGGAAGAGGGAATATTCAAAGTTGTATAACCGCCAAGTTTTCTAAATTCTCATATATCTTTGACTATTTTAAAAGCTTGAAAAGTTATCACGTTGCATGTATTGATGTTCACGTCCATTCCATCACGAGAACAGTTCCAGTTATAGATCAGTGCAATTTTTAGCAGAGCAGATTGCACGGGTGTTCAATAAAAATGAGAATGATTTTAATACCTTTCTATAATTAAAGTAAAGAGCATAATTTTTTTTCTCTCCAAGAGAGTTGCTCTCTGGACTCCCTAGAAATGGGTGATATGTTTCTTTTCGCTCGGGTGCTGTCAGTTCAATCGAAGATGGCGTCGAAACACCAGCACTCCGCGAGCGTGTTGTATGGTTTTACGAAACGCATGGTCATCGTGGAAAAAACCGGATGCTGGCATCCCTGAGCGGTCGACCGGCGAAGATAATGACGACGACGAAGAAGAAGGAAACGTTAAAAATCTGTTCGACAACAAGGACGGAACGAGTTTGCGTGACGCCGACCGAAAATATCACTGCTCCCATATCTTGATTCACCGAACCCTCAAGATGGAGGACATCATGAGTCGGAAGAAGACTCGGTCCCCCGAGTACACGGATGAGCAGATAGCGATCGTGAAATCGCAGTGCCGGTGGATTAAGAAGAACTACCGCGGGACGTCGTTAGTGCTGGACGACGAAAGTTACTTTCCGCTCTCGAAGACCCACATTTCAGGAAATAACAGCTACTATTCCAGCGACAATTCAGCTACACCCCCCAAAGTAAAATATAAGTGTAAGAATAAATTTGAAAAAACAAGTTATGCTGTACATCGCCATATCGGACAGAGGGATTTCAAAGCTGTGGTTCAAGCCGAGCGGTCTGGCCATCAATCAACAAGTGTACCAGGAGGTGTGTCTTGAGAAAATTCTTTTGCCGTTCTTAAAGGAGCGGATGGGAAGTACGTCTTCTGGCCAGACAAGGCGTCTTCCCATTACGCCAAGAAGACGCAGGAGTATCTTGAGCAGAAAAAGATACCGTACGTGCCGAAAGAAAGGATCCCGACCAACGGGTCCCAGTGCCGTCCCATTGAGGATTTTTTCGGCTCCCTCAATGGCCTAGTGTACAAAAATAATTGGCGGGTAAGGATACGAAGCAGTTGATCACCAGAGTTCGGAATTGTATTATTCGGAAGTCAGTGCCGTCCAGCGCTCTTGTGAGAGCATCGCGACTTAGTTGTTTCGTATGGCCGTCCAGGGCCCCTTCTCCAATATTCATTGACGTTTTTTGAAGAATAGACATTATGTTTTTAACAAAACAAATACTGAATTCGTCGATTTTGTTTTTGTTTTTTAACTACATGACTGAAAAAATTCTCATTTTTTATTGAACACTCGTTATTTTCAGATCGTCATCATAGTACTTTGCCGCCGTTCAAATGAAAACAAAGATCATTCACAAACAGTATGAATATGAGCGGTCCCAGAATGCTGCCTTGAGTGACACCAGAAGTTAGCTGAAATGAATTTAAGTTTGAATTGTTCAGTCTAACGTACACGTAACAAATCGACAAGTATGGACATGGCCATGTAGTTACCCAGCTAGTAAATCCAAGTCTTCTCAGCTTCTCAAATGCTAGATTGAGTGAAACTTTGGCGAAGGTTTTTGAGAAATCAACGTTAATTCCGTCAATTTTTCGTTATTTCTCGATTTCGCGCATCACTTTGTTTACGTAATACGTGGGTTAGTTGTAGTCGAGCGCTGCTTTACAAAACCTCGCTAACACAGCTATGAAGCATGGATGTTTGGTCAAAGTAACCCTGACTCTATACAAATAAAGTTATTCCCGAAACGGAAAAGTAAAAAGGAGTCGTTTTTGGTTTTTATTATGCATTTCTCAAAGTAAGTTTTTTGGAGTCAGGCCGTTCTCATGGTCTGCTCAATTCTGGGTCGTAAAAAATGTATCTTTTACAAAATAATATTTTCGCACATATCAGAAAAAAACTGTCCGGAAGTCCTAATAGGCAGAAGGATCATGGACAAGTGCATATGTTGGAATATTCAACTTATGAAGCGGAATACAAATCTTCTCATTATCGACAATTTCATGCCTGATTCGTTGCGTTGTGTAAGCATAGTGCACTTCGCAGATTGCAGACTGATGACTCTCATTCCCACATAGACTACGCGAGGAACAATGTTTCGGAATAACAATTGTCCCAATTTAAACGTAGTTCTCGCTGCCTGAGAGCGACCATTGCGGATCACGACCATCACTACCGTAATTTGGCATATTAGAAAAGAAGTGTTGATGTGGTACTTACTTAACGGAAGGCCCCAACTCGGTGATACTTCCATAAGTATAAGTACCCCGGATTGAGTAGTGTGTAGATCAGGACTCACTTCAAGCAAGTGATGCGACTCAGAATATAATTTTGTGTTGTAAATATTTTATATTTGATTATGTCAGAACAGTTTACTGATTGATTAGAATAAATATATACAGTTTGATATAAAATATTTTGACTCTGGATTACCGACTATCGAGAATAAATTGCGTCAGAATCAACTTGAACTTCGGACAGCCGACCATCGGGAGTGTTGTTACCAATTTAAATTTAGGAATGCGTATATTTGTTAGGAACCTAGAGTTGAATTTTTCGTTACCCGTGATGATAACACGTAATATGTACAAATAGTTATGATAGCGTCGAATATTGTAGGTCAAGGAATGTATTGCTTTTTTAATATTGGATTGTTTGCAGAATGCGTGAAAATGAGCGATAATGACAACCATCGAAGAGAAATACAAGGAAATGATAATCAAATGCACGGACAATAATGGAACTTGAAATCTTCAGCACTTATTGACCCGTGATCATCGATACTAGTCAGATTAAAGTCGTATTGGAACTGACCTTCGATCAATTATTCATTTTTACATCACCGGTCTAAGGACCAAATGTCATCAATAGACATACACTCGCCTGGAGACCCGAGATAGGAGACTTGTGAGAAACCATGTTATCTCATCGTTTGACGATCGCTGGGGAAAGTACTTATGATCATCGGTAGAAAAAAAAACAAAGCTGACCAGGTGTACCACAGACAAAGCTCAAATTTGAAGTGGTACCAGCCAGTGAAAATGTTGAGAATCGCTAACCGAGAACATTGCCACGACTGACCACTTGTTTACGCACCTGTCGAGTGTTTACCCAATATAAACAAATTTACTAGAAGAGTGTGGCACCATGTAAGTCAAACCTATCGGTCAGAGTCCATTAACTAAACATCTATTAAATGAATTCAAAAATGCACTTGATGACATAAATGGCTTTTTGAATAATTCTTAATTCAATAAGAACAAATTGTTCAAAGAGATACACACTTGCATGGCTGGTATCCGAAAGAGGTCCTCCCACATTTTTATTTTTTATATGAAACAGGAAAAATGTCCATAGTCAACTTTGATTATTAATGAAAAAACTAGAAATGATTTTCAAATGACACTACACGAAGATTACTTTAAAGAATTAAAAAAAGACAAACAGTCAGTTTCGGAGAACATGTGGGTTAACCTGTTCTGGACGCCAACCATTTAACATATTTCGAACATTGTAGTTGTTTTCTTGTGGTAAAATTAAAAGTTTTTGAAATTGTTTCTGCATCGGTTCATGCAACACGCTCTCACCCCGCAATACTCTCCATACCGACGACACTAAGCGTTTACCTCTATACCGAAATCAAGCACACAGGCACAAACACAGGCGGAAGGTTATCAAAAGCTGGTAAAGTGAGCATATGGCTCAATAAACATCGCTTTCAATTAAGGTTCCTCCCTCTTAACCACGCTCTACAGTGGGCCCGTCCGACGCTGCGAGGCTGTAGTAAGTGGTGAGGAGCGGAGGCAGCAGACGGGTTTCGACGAATTTTCTGCTCCAAGGTGACAAAAAGCGATTTTGATTGCTCGGGGGCTGTGCCGGGACATTATATGTTGGAACACCCAAACCCGATCGACCGACCGACCGACCAACAAGTTCCGCCGCCGTTGATTGTGTCTCAAATTTGTCACATTGTTTTAATTGTATGGCACATTTCGACCTCCTTTTTCGCTTTTGTTCTTTCACATGTACAGTTGGCTAATAGCATGGCGGTTATGATATGGGGTTGTCATGTCATATCCTTGTTGCGGTGCTCTGTTTTCGTCTGTGTGGGCGTGTGTGTGTATGTAGGTGCCTCTCTGTATATATCATAAACGGTACTAATGGGGTTGTTTGGCTTTGATCGCCGGAAGTGAATTAATAACGAACGAGAGATTTTATCAGGACAATGTGGAATATTGTTTCCTTTCTTTTATTGCATCGAACAAGCAATTAATACTCGGTGTATATTGGTGGGAGGAACACATGATTTTACGAATGTTCGTTCGATGGCACATTCGTTTTTTATTTCATAATAAAAGTAAGTTTAGAGTTGAGCATGCACAACTTCTGTTTTAATTTTCATTTTTTTGTTTGTACCAAAAGCAGATGTTCATATTGTGCCTAATTTCATAGATAAGTGTGCCCCTGACCTGGTATGGTACGCTGGTCTTATAAAACATACGTTCGAGCCTCGACCAGGTTGAATTTATTAGTATCTTGCTTGGAATCGTCTACGAAGTCTGTCGATATAGAAGGTCAAGTTTTGCGTCGAAATGTTTGCAAAGTCAAACCAATTTTCGACTTCATTGATTATCATCAGCTTAATTAGAAGTCCTTTTCTTGCTGGACATCATGCAGGACTAGGGGTATAATCAGAAACACAATTATGTTTTCGTTTTTGGAGCTAGCGTCAATCCAGTGCCAGCTTAGTCCTATCACTAAGTTAGTGTCGGGTTCTGATGAGACGAAATCGAAACGTAAATTTCATAACTAATTGAGTTATAGCTTTTGTGTCCTTAACACGTGAATGTGATTTAAAACAATTTTCTCCTAAGTTAAGAGAAAACAGTGTTTACCTAGACTTTTCTCCGCTCAGGAGAGATTTAGCATAAGACTTTAATTTTTACTTCAATTCTGGCATTAGTGTCGTTTGGTTTATATTGATTTGCTATACTCTATAGGTATAAGGCTTTTTGATCAAATTCGCACACAAAAATCATTTTCATTTCCTTAACCGTCGTGGTTCGAAGTTATGAGTGGAATTATCATTCAATCAATGGAAATATTGTGTTTTTACGTATATTCTACATTATTTTTAAAACGGATAAATTATTATTTTAAACTTTTTTATATACTGCTTAAATAAAATCTTAAAAGCGAAACCAGTCACGGAGTGACAGTCAGGTTCAACCGACCAATAATAGGTTTGGGAACAGACGAATTGATCTGCGCGTTATCTAGGGTATTAACTAAATCAATAGTAAGTAAACAGTAGAGTTATGATGTATTGTTATCTCTCTGGCGCCTTATCGGCCATATTGCAGTCGCTTCCATTTAGACGATAAGCAAGCGACCGCTTGCAATGAATTAATAGGTGAAATTATATACTTTTCTCCCTAATCTAAATCCAAAAAATTATTTGACAATCCCAAAACAAATGCTTACACAACATATTTATGATAAGGGTAAGAACTTATTCTCATACCCAATACTAAACAAGATTGAATACCAATTAATAGTAACGAAATTTAATTTTAGCAAAGAATCTCTATAGAACATTTGATATTCATACGGTTCGTGAATCACCAGGACATTTTCATGTGTGCAAAGTCGCGGGAGTAAGTGTGCGTGAATGATCGTGAGAGTATCGAGCGTTTGTATGTCAACGTGTTCGATCGCGAGGGCGTTTATGTGACGCATGTATGTAACTACGCGTGTATAAATTCGTTTCTATAACCGTGTAACCGCTTGCCTAGACTTTTGAATGTTCACGGGAGCCGCGATTTTGAGAGAATGGTTCCATGGCATCCTGAAAATTCTAGTACATATAAGTTTATTTTTTTAGACGAAATTGATGTTTAAGCTGCTTGGTAAGGGCTTCCTGACGTGACCGATTCATGATCACGAGGGAACAGACGTTGGTATAGCCGCATTTAAGACAGCGTTTATGAATTCGCAAGTGTGAACATATTTACTTGATTACCGGAGCGCTTTATTATACACTTCCCATCAAAAGTTTGGAATCGGTTCAATGCGTATTGCAAATTTATAGCCATAGTACTCAAGTGAGCGCAAGGATGTGAAAAATACAGATCGGAAAACTAGAAGTGGCAGGGTCATTAGAAACAAGCTTAAAATCTTACGGACTAATCTTTTGTCTTCTGCTGGTAGGAGTTGAGGTTAGGCAGTGTTACTACGAATCACTCAAGTTTACCAACATGTCTCACGGCAAAGACAGATTTGTCCCTCTTTACCATGAGAACCGACGGTAAAGAGGGACAAATCTGTCTTTGCCGTGGGACATGTTGGTAGACTTGAGTGATGCGTAGTAACACTGTCTAAGCTCGACTCCTGCCAGCAGAAGACAAAAGATAAGTCAGCAAGATTTTAGTACTGTTTCTAATGACCCTGCCACTTCTAGTTTTCCGATCTGTATATTTCACATCCTTGCTCTCGCTTGACTCTAAAATTTGTATTACTTGCCAAACTTTGTAATCTGTAGGCAATATTTGGAACTATTTGAGAACTACATGAAAACAATGAATAAATGGATCAACTAGAGTTAGAGGGTCTGACGATTAAACTATATAGTTGAATCATAATTTTATTGTTTTTAAATGGCTCCTAATGTCGTCCTAATGTCAAAAGATAAGATACAGGAAATTTGATGAGCATTTTGGGAAATCTATTGTTCTTGATCAAGGAAATTGAATAACTTATGAAAAGGTCACAACTAAACGAAATAATTGTTTTTGTTGGAATAAAGATTAAAATATTTCGGAAACTGCTACATCTTCGAAATTTTATGAGCATTTTGATTTGAAATGACAGTTACAATTATATTCAAAAAGAAAACAGTTTTGCCTTTCTCCTATAGAAAGGTTATGCAATCACTCTAAACATCGCCAAATCAATCCCGGCCCGGAGAGCCGTCTGTCATATGCATTCGACGTCATATGCATATGCGCATCGGTTACTCGGAGATGGCTGAACCGATTTCATCAAACTTAGTCTCAAATGAAAGGTACAACGATTTCATAGGCTGCTATTGAATTTCATATTTCATCAAATTCCGAGTTCCGGAGTTACGGATTTAAGAGTGCGGCCCAGGGCCTAAAATTCTCATACCCATTCAATGAACGTTGAAGTTCACTGAATTCACCTTCGTCTTTTCGCTGCCTCCTTCGTTACTAAATTCACACAAAGCAAAACAATAAGGACAACGCCCCTTCTTCTTTCGATTCTATGGAAGCGAGTAGCAGAAGTAGTGACATTCGTTTTCGTTTGATTTTGAGTTTAGAAACTAATTTAAAATTTCTCAACAAGGTGAATTTTTTTGGCGGGGTCCAAACCCCCGAACCCTCCTCCTGGATCCGTCGCCGGTTTCAAGTGTTTCAGGGTCCACACATAGCACACATAGCACACTCAAGTTCGTATCTGTCGATTCATTCTACGTATGTGTAAATCGCACTGAATATCAAACAGACGTTTCCACCATTATATTAAACATAACCAACCCTGGAATCGTAGTTTGAATAAATGAGAAAGGCACAATAGAACCACTAGGTGCATTAAAACGGGTTTTTTTGACGGCAAACAGTATGAATTATAAAATATCCTAAAAGTTATTAGAACAACTTACTTATTGATAGATTCTCCCTGATCCAAATACCATAAAAAATATTTTTCATATTCAAAACGATGAACATTTGATTGTTGCTAATTCACGGTGGAGAAACGCGAATAACTTATAAAAAGGGAAAAATTTCAAGAACTAATCTTTTTTTAAACAAAATTCCAAATATCTCGCAAAAGCATCACATATTGAAATATTTTAGTTAAGCCCATTTTGATTTGAAATGCCATTTAGAATCATATTTTATAATAAAAGTGTAGTTTTGTCAGCCAATTTGTATGAAATTTACAAATATATTTAAAGTTATCGTTAGAAAACCTTTTTTACTAGTTTCTTCATAATGCAATTACATTTAAACCATGTGTCCACTAAAATAACCTTTTAAAAAAATTAGATTTCTGACAAGAACTATTCATTGAACAACTATCTTAAAAATGTATCACCAAATTGTTAAAAAAATGTTCCAGACCCCCGATAGAACATTTAAAAGTTATGCTCAGATGAAAGAGTCTAAGCTTACGATTAGTGAATTACTTCAGCAATACTGATTTTTTGTGATATTTCCTACCAGAGACACTGTGGGATGATCCCATTTGCGATCGGGTTTTGTATTATCGCGAAAAGTTCGAGTGTTTGTATGTTACAGTGCGCGTTCTTTTTATCGTGCGGGCATTGATATGTCGCGTATGCTAGGTTGTTTGCATATTCCGATGTGCTTTTAAATCTCGCCGAAAAAAAGAAACAACTCAATTATTTGACATTTATTCAGTAAAGGTCAATTTTTCTTCTGACTCGTATACGACAACATATTAGAGATAGACATTAGATATTGTGACAATCCTGCACAGAGCGACAAAAAAATGAGATGAAGGTGGAGAAAGGCAAAAACATACAGCACTTGGCAAGGAGACAGTGAAGCCAAATTTCATCAAAATTAACACTCATCAGCAAACTAAATCTGAGAGTAATTCATTGTTACGAATCACGAGGATGCGTACAAGCGAAAACCTTCCCTAGAAACCTATTTTAAAGTTGCAAACAAATATGCATTGATGAAAAGTGTAACCCAGTTCGTTTATTTATTCAATCCGCGTGAGAGATTTTCTATTTGTGTATGCTATTTTATTTTTGATTCTGATACATTAAAACGGCTCAATAGGCCCGGTCTCCTCGATCAAGGCGTATTGCGATCAATATTTTAAAGCAACTTTCTGTTAGCGATCAATATGAAGTTACAATTGTGTTCAATATAATATGAATCGCTATTTTCCTAGCTGACGCATTAAATGGAGAATTACCATCAAACTAGTATTACGTTGATGGTCCAGATTCCATTATTCATACTGATACATGTAATATTATTTGAAGCTGTTTGCAGTACCGTCAACCAACTTAGCCTAATTTTGCAGGAAATTTGTTGCTGCAATAGAGGAATCCCACGAAGATCCGTCCGAAAATCTTTAAAATCGTGACCGACCATCTTAGATTCCAATGAAACTTTACACGTTTCACCGTCATGCAAGACTAAATATTTTCCACAGGTAATAAGATTATTTTGACTCAAGAGCAACTTTTCAAAAGGGCGTAAACGTTTCTACGTGTATGAATTTCAAATTTTTTTTGTTCGATTACTGTATTTTATACAGCAAAACTATCTGAGAACGAGTTACAGGGAATGAATACTTCTGTCTGAAAAATATAAATTTTTTATATTTGGTTACTAAAAACCTAAAGAGAAAAGAAACATTTTGAATGTGATTGCATGATGGAGAAAAAATCGGTAAAAACGTTTTCCTAACAATAACTTCTACATGTTTTTAAATTTCATACTAATAGACATACAAAATTGTAATTCTATTACAGAATATAATTCTAAGCACCATTTGAAATCAAAATGCATTTAACAACAATCTTCCAAAATGCGATAGTTTTCGAGATATTTGAAATGTTGCTCCTTCAAAAACAATTAATTCGTGTAATTATGCTCTTTTTAAAAGTTATTCGCGTTACCCCATCAAAAAATGTCAAAAATTTAATGTTTATCGTTTTAAAGATGTAAAAGCAACTTTTTAGTGTATTTGGATCCTGGAGAAGCTTTCAATAAAAAAGTTTTCCTAACAACAACTTTTGACATTTTTTTATAATTCTTACTATTTGCAGTCAAAAATACAATTTTCTTTTTGAATACTAAATTGATTCTAAACGCCATTTTAAATCGAAATGCTCTTCACAAAACATTTCTAAAATGTAGTAGTTCTCGAGATATTTTAACTTTTGTTTTAACAACACAATTATTTTGTTTTATTACGACCTTTTCATAAGTTAGTCGCGTTTATCCATCAACAATAATAGGTTTTTCAAAAGGCCCGCAAACTTTCGTGCAACTTTCTCTTTGACATCAAGGCGATATTGTGAAACATTTTAAAGTTACATGAAAACAACCAACATATGATTCAGCTATATAGTTTTGTCAACAGACCCTATGGTTGAAATATATTTTGGTTGCTTTCATGTAACTTTCAAATGGTTTACAATATCGCCTTGATGTCAAAGAGAAAGTTGCACGAAAGTTTACGGGCCTTTTGAAAAACCTATTATTATTGATGGAGAAACGCGACTAACGTATGAAAAGGTCGTAATAAAACAAAATAATTGAGTTGTTAAAACAAAAGTTAAAATATCTCGAGAACTACTACATTTTAGAAAATTTTTGTTAAGAGCATTCGATTTAAAATGGCGTTTAGAATCATATTCAAAAAGAAAATTGTATTTTTGATTGCAAATAGTAAGAATTATAAAAAAAATGTCAAAAGTTGTTGTTAGGAAAACTTTTTTATTGAAAGCTTCTCCATGATTACACGAATTAATTGTTTTTGAAGTAGCAAAATTTCAAATATCTCGAAAACTATCGCATTTTGGAAGATTTTTGTTAAATGCATTTTGATTTTAAATGGTGCTTAGAATTATATTCTGTAATAAAATTACAATTTTGTATGTCAATTAGTATGAAATTTAAAAACATGTACGAAGTTATTGTTAGAAAAACTTTTTTACCGATTTTTTCTCCATCATGCAATCACATTCAAAATGTTTCTTTCCTCTTTAGGTTTTGGTAACAAAATATAAAAAAATTAAAAAAATGGATTTTTTGCAATTTAAATTTTTATCATAAATTTTTGTTTTTTTGAAAAATGACATTTTTTTCAGTGTATATTTTTTCGGACAGAAGTATTCATTCCCTGTAACTTGTTCTCAGATAGTTTTGCTGTATAAAATACAGTAATCGAACAAAAAAAATTGAAATTCATACACGTAGAATCGTTTACGCCCTTTTGAAAAATTACTCTTGTATCAAAATATTGCAATTGCCAGAGAATATCATGGAGATTCATACAGCGAACACACCTGCAAAGTTTCGTTCGAATCGACGATGGTCATATTTTGCGGTCGGCCGGTTTCTCATGGAATCCCTCAATATGAGAAAAATTGAATTTGTGTCACTACTTCATCTATAACAGAACATTTATTAACCAAAATAATTAAAAAATGTACCATGTCATCTTAATTTGCGTGAAGGGGCGTATATGAAGAAATTATGACAATTAAGCTTCATGCACACGAGGGGATAGGA
The DNA here is from genome assembly GCF_030247195.1 of Topomyia yanbarensis. Classification (NCBI taxonomy): domain Eukaryota; kingdom Metazoa; phylum Arthropoda; class Insecta; order Diptera; family Culicidae; genus Topomyia; species Topomyia yanbarensis. Next base: position 349,681,338 of record NC_080672.1, on the reverse strand, counting down.
CACACGCCACAAAAAATATTTACCATGGATTTTGTTATAGCTACTCCAATGCGACAATAGCAACAAGGTTGGAATAGGTACAATAAAATCCATAGTTAATTTTTTTTGTGGTGTGTATCCTGTCGCCGCGTGTGCGAACAGTTTTTGGAATCATCCTGAACAACCAAAAAACCATAATATTCCCTTCCTCTGGGTTTAAATTCACTCATCACTACATAGTTTTTTGATAGTGTTTCAAATGGAATCAACCCATGAAAACACCATCACAATGGTCCGGTTAATTTTATATAAAAAACATATTTTGCGTAATTATGGGCTATTTTAAGTATTATATAAATCATATGATAGTGTTTTGATGAATGTGAAATTTGGTACGGAACATATCTATGATCATTTCAGGAGATAAAGGGGTTGAGCCCATGGTAATTTCATCGGAAAAGGAGTGGTGAAAAGAAGAGATAAATTTTAGGCAATATTTAGTTGATACTGCAATGAAAACGCTATATTTTTACAACTTACCTGCTTTAGTAAATTCCACATGAATAGTTGTAGCTGTAACGAGAGAAAAAAAACAATTAAAAAAAGTTACAAAGAGAACCAATATGCATGTATTATTAAGGAAGTATTTTATAAAGAAAAATATATTGATATTCCCTCGAAGTAATTTCAAATGGATCAAATAATTTAGATATTGCTTTTATCGGTTTTCAAAGACACATTACACTCTGAGATCTAAACGGTTTATTTTGAGATAACGCCAATAGTTAAAAAAATATAGTTATTTATGCATTTTACATGTAAAATTTTAATAATCCAATCTTCTCTGTATTTTTTATGGCTCTCATTATCAGGCAAATTTTCAAAATAATACAGATTTTAGAATTTCCGTACGTTTCTATGCGACACGTACCCACCGCATTCCATATTCAGATAATTCCTACCATGCAATGCCACAGATTTATATGCAGTATTGCTATGTTCAATTGTGAGAATGATCGCTGTAAACAAACATACATACGAGATGTATATTGAGTGCTATGAAAAGTTTCCCAGTATAGACCCAAATAGGCGTCGGTATATCAGCCCCGAGCCGAGTTTCAAATGTGCACAATTTCATCTCTGTATGAATGGCGGAAGAAGGAAGACTATATCATATCCCATCATCACACCATCCGCATCCCTTCTCCATCGGATTTTACGTGAGTGAGTCTTCGCTTTGTACCGCTTTGGGAGTGCTTCTCGGTGCCGCCCGCCACGGTCCGTACAAAGAAGAGGTGAAAGAGCGGTAAATTCCAAGAGAGCAGATTATGATGATTTTCTCGGTGTATTACAAATTCTTTCGGGGTTTTCAGCTTTCATATCGTATTTGCTGCGTTTTTGCTGCTACAACTTCATCTCGGTCCGTTTCCGACATGCTGACGACGGAGTTCCTTTCCTCGGTTGGCGGTGGTGGTGGCGGCGGTGGTAATGGTGGCATTTTCTGCCAGGCGGCAGTACCTCAGATCGGAGAAGTGCTCGGCTCGGAAAATGGGTGTCACGGAGAACTGGCAGAACAGCGGAAGGCTGCCTGAAAGGTGGTTCGGTAACGTCGTCGACCACCGACTCAATTTTCAGATTCTCTCTTGTTCCGCACACTTGAAGTCCTCGTCATCGTCGTTGAAAAGAAGGCCCCAAAACGATGCTCATCCTGCCGTTGATGGTGTATACCAACACGTAGTCACGCTGTTGGAAGCCGTACAACCGCCAACTTCTCGTTCATACAGACGAGCAGCTGTTGGGACATAGGGTGAACGGGCCAGTTATGGCTCTGTTTCGTTGATGCTAGGTAAACTGTGAACAGTAAACTATCATCAGCCATGATAATATTGCTAATACACTTTGCAATGTCGAAACAGACTTCTGGAGAGATGCCAACAATTTACACCTTAACCCTGATTACATAGCGCAGAAATCGAATACGAGTGAGATGCAATCTGGCGTTCGTCTGCCTTGAATGACACCGATCTGACCGAATCTGTAGCGTTATGAGAGTTACCAACCAACAAGATGTCGACAACGGTGAGTTCGTTTTGTTGTAAAGGGTACGTCTGCATAGTTTGACATTTTGAAGATTTTGATGCTGTGGTAAATTTTTTTTGACAAACGTCAATGATTTCATCTACTATTTTTTGTTGCAAAAGTAAAAGTTTTAACTTAATCGATAACTTTGAAAATCTACTACTAAGCTCTCACACGGAACAACAATCCGTTCATAAATTCTAGCTACAGAAACAACGTCACTAAAATTCGCATGGGATTTTTCGACGATCTATTAGAAGAACCATTTATTCACATTTTTGCCTCTAGGTGGCACTCTAATAAACAAAACACCACTAGAGCGATATTTTTATTATCTGCAACTATGTTAACGAGAGGCAATCGATCCAATCGATTGTTTTGCCTTATGCAGTAATTTTTCTGAATATATTAACATTATATTTCCCTGGATTAAAAAAAATTTTCAGCCAAAATATTTTATTAAATAAGAAGTGCCATTTTATTAAAAAAATCCTATCGAACATAGTACTCAGTAAAATTCAACTTTTTTTCGTGAAACGCATCACTTTGCGGAAATTTATGAAGACCACGTGTTGATAGGCCCAATGCTAATTCAGAATTTTAGAAGTTTACTAACTTCTACGAATGATTTTTGATCGTTTAGTAGTCTTCGACAAAATTGAATACAGTAAAATTATCTTATAGAATTTCAATTCTAGTGATGTTCTGATGACTAGAATGCCACACAGTAGCAGGAATGTGAAGCTTTTTTCCAAATAGATTGTCGAAAAATTCAATACAATTCAAAGTCGTTGGTCCAGTAACAAGATTAACCACCAACAAGAATCTGACGCGATACAGACTGACACAAAACTTATTGTGCTTACTTAAGATAAATAGATTTAAAACTTTATTGACCATCTAAAGAACGATCTCCGATCGATGATCGAATTGGCTCAGAATTGGACCAGACAGACACGCTGGTTGTACTAGGAATCGACTCCGGAGTGGGTCGATTTAGTATATCGAAATTTCATTGTTTCTGGGTCTAATAATCAGTTAAACACTTTATCCATTTCCAATTATTAGATCTTGCTAGTCAGTAGCAATGAAAAAGGTCTAGTCGGTAGAGAGAAATGTGCGATCTCTGTTAACGCAACGTTTGCAACATGGAATGGGCATTTCCACTCTTCCTGCCCTAATCTTTTCAATCAGCTTAACTGATGTTCCCTCCTAGTTCTTATGCACAGTCAAGCTTTTAGGTTTATAGTGTAAACATATGTCTATAATTTATTTTTTTTTTTGTGTTTATTAAAGACACTTTACATCAATTTTATGATGCATTCGTGTCTGATATAATTTATTAATATGGTATACAAGTTTTAAAATCTAGTTCATGCGAACAAAGACGACAGTAACACCCCAAAATGAATCGATCATTTTAACAATAAATCAATAGTATGAGAACCCTAGACTCAATAGACAAAATTCAAATTTGTATTCTCGAATGTAGAATTATAATTAAGGCTATATGTATTTAACAAAGGTATGTATTACAGACACCGATCGAGATGGATGAAAATCAGCAAACCGGATTTTAGTTCCTCTTATGCAAAATCCTGGTTTGTTGCATCGCGTCTTAGGAAAACTGAACCGCCCGTCTCAAAGATTCTCCAAAAGAATAGAGAACAACGCGCAATCGAGAGAGCGCTGATTGCTCATTTCAAACGGTATCTGGACTTTTCGACGTGAGATTTGGTTAAAAAAAGCTTGATGTCTCGCAAGGTTTCGCCGTGAGGATTAGGAAACGATCCGGACTGAGAACGTACAAAGTACAAAAATTCCCTAATCGGGACGAACACTAGCAGAGGATTGTCAAACTTGACGAAATACTAATGCTGCGTCATTGATGAGATCTACAATAAAACGAATTTTTAGCAGTTTCCGGGTCAGAAATATTTTACTGGTAGGGACAAGTTTGTTGTGGATGACTATTTCAAATGAAAGAAACTGTTGAAATTCGCTTCGAAATACCTGATTAGGCAAGCCATATGAACTCGTAGTAAACGTGGCACCATAAACAGAAAGATTCACAAAAATGAGTGGCTCGAAAACGGTTTTACCGTTTTTAAGACAACTCACTATTCCAAATAGCGCAGAAGTGGTATGCGGCCAACTCTGTGCATTTTGTGCCGAAAGATATGAACTCACCAAATTACTCTAAGCTCCATCCGGTCGAAATCTATTAGGCCATGATGAAGTTTCGGAAGATCAAAGGATAAGCAAAGATCGAAAAAGACATGATGACGAATGGGAAAACAAACTGAAACAAGGTATCGGAACCGGCAAACGCAAGTATCAGACTAACATTACTTCCTTCACCAGAAGATCTGCATTGAATATTAATTTCATTTATTATATTATTTTATTCCATCATTCGTTATATATTTATTATACTCGATATAACAGTTATATCAATTTGATCTTAAAACTATTATTCTTTTGATATGAAATATATGCGTTTTGTTTATTGAATTCATCATTATACATATTACATTAATAATTCCGAATCTTTTATTTAGTATTCACATAATAAACATTTTGAATGCTTTTTTTGGAGTGATCATCCTTGAAGGATCATAGCAACCATCGACGGCAACGGTGGAATTTTTTCACGCCCGTCAATTTTTGTCTCTGATATCGTAATAAGAATATATTTCTTTAAAAGTACGCCTACGGTGAAGTGAAATGTGATAAGTGTTGGACGTCGTGCTCAAGAAGATGAATCAGACCGTGATCTGTGTCCGGCAGGTGATTGAAGCGAAATCAAGCCTATTACCGTGTCTGGATTAACGATTTGGATATAGAAGATTCGTACGCTGAAGCAGTTTTTTCGTGCTCAAACACGAAAAGGTCCAACTATGCGGGTGAGAAGATTGCAATTTATTTTAGAAAAAATGGGCTAGCGCGATTATTTTATAATTATTAATTGTGTCGGTGAAATCACTATGTGAATTGCACTTTCCATGCTTATGCTTGTATAATGGAGGAAAAAAGCTGATTTTGTAGTGATTGTTCAACATTACCAATTTCTTCATTTTTTCAATGAGAATTCAACATTTTTTCAAAATTAAGTGAACCGTTGATTCCTTTGTTTTTTTCGATCACTGTGGTTCGTCGCGGAAGGAACAATGAAATAACAGCAAGGACTATATACCAAAAGTTAAATTCTATTCTTCAAATTTATATTTTTTCTAGAGAGCGAGTAAATGCGCTATAACCTAGGCCTATTTGTCAGGGCAAGGTGTAAATACCTCTGTCCCATTCCAAAGGACCAAAGGAGTGACATAAACCTTCTTAGCCAAGTTACTCCCAACGATTTATTATATCCCCTTCAAACTGAAACGGTCGATACGGTTGTCCTCGTTTCTTCCTACTTTAAGATTAAAAAAAATTCGTTAATTAAATTATTCATAAATGAATCATTTAATTGCCGTCCTATTTTGAAACATCTTCGAACCCAACTCTGCGCAGTAGGCCTAGCCGTTTTAATATTTGCGATATATGAAAATATGCTTCAAATATTAATATTGACAAGAGAAACACTACAGAATAACTGCAGTGTTTTCCAGGATGCTTTTCAACACTGGCTGTGTAAGAGTTAGAATAGAATAGAATAGAAATATACATTTTGAATGCTTTTCTTTTAGTAGGTATCACCAGCGATGAATTGATAATTTGACAAAAAAATAGTCATGTCAACGTAGTTTGATAAAATAATAGTAGGGTAACCGTGTCCTAATTCATTTTAGCATCTATTCATCCCACCCATTCAAAGACGTTAGTTGGAGCAGTGTCTGCTATCTCTATTCAATGCGAGTATTTTACATTTTCCAGACCCAATTCTGCATTGTATTGCTTCTTTGGAACGAAGCAAAGATGTTGAAACATATTTAAACGCAATCCAGTGACAGCTGAGTTATCAAAGAAATAGTGTGACATCCTGAGAATGAATAAGAGCTCGTCTACCCTATGTGTGGTGAACAACATCTGCCCGGGATATTATTCGTGTAATGTTTCGGCTTTTGTCCAACCACTACACGTTGGATGTACATTTTCGACGTATTGGGGCTTGCATAAAGTAGTCTGTACGCTTCGATGAGGGTTATCACGACCTCGAATAGATTGACTGGATATGCGGCGGGTATTGTGACACCAGCTCTCAGTTAAAGGATTCGGGCCATTGGGAAGCAGACCACCCAATGTTCCAGTTCAGGATATACTGGCAAGTCGCGATCTTCTATATATGACCCTCATCTACCTTCTATAAAAACGATAAATGACCTGCGTTAAACCAAATCGAATTGAGCGCTATAGTTTTTTCCTAATATTTTTTATGCCAAAATTAATTTATTGACAATTTACCAATATCATACAGAGTTCTCGAAAATATATGGATGTTGGTGTTTGTTGCACATTGGATGCGATAGCGCTTTTTAGGTAGGTACCACAAAATGGCACTTGGTCATCTTTGGCTTAACACAGGCCAAATGTTCTAATCTATCGCCTATCATTCTATTATTCGTTCTCAGAAGTTCCCAGCGCTGTCACTGTAGAGCTGGAACTGTGTGGAACTGTACCAGAGGTCCACTATGTTGCCCTCACTACTACGGCGGCTTTAAAAGAATACTAAACGAGCGCTACCTGATGCTCTGATCACTTTAGAGGATTCTCTGCGGGTCCGAAGAATACCACCCGTTGATCCGGTTCACGATGTTTTGGCAGCCAGAGGCTGTAATGGATGTCGAAGATGTTTAGTTTACCTTAAAGTTCATGTTTATGTTCTTCTGGGGATGTTGTAGTTAAGTCCCCTTCTGAATATTTCGTCAAAGCATAAGTTTTAAATGCTCAATTCAATTATATCTCTTGTTAAAACCTGAATTACCAGTTTAAAAAAAATATTTCTTTTACCCTCTTGTATATCGAACTGTATTCAACGTATTGTATTGTAACGCACACATGTCTATCAATTTAACGAACTGGTTAAAAAGAAAACACCTGCTGCAACCTGTGTAAAGGGTGTACGGAATCAAATAGCATCACTTTCAAATAGCTGTCCTTTTTCCGTTGCGTATTCTCTATCGAAATTTTGGTTGAAATTAGTTCAATTTGCATAGTTTACATTGAGTAAGTTTTATCATCGTTTCTGCAACCGTGGTGAAAATAAAGTTGGAAGAACATCATCGTCTTAAACAAATTTTGTCCACGTACCTGGAAAACCAATTTTCTTACCGTGCCATTGACGAAAAAATGGGAGTGGTCTAATCTGCTATATGTAGTATTTCAGTATGGATCTATATTTAGTGTGAAAGATTACAAGCAAATAGTCGAAGCTTTCAAGAGTAATTCCAATAGTTCCCAAATTGCTAAAAATACATGATTTGGCAAGCAATTGTGTCGTGTGGAAAGTGGAGCACTCCGTTCGTGGCAACCAACATGGTCAATGGGCAAGTGTACTTGAAAGAATGCTCCGAATAATGTTCTGGATTGATGCAAGCCTAAGAAGGTCAATTTCGTCAAACAACGATACTATCGGTACTGGAATACGGATGCTTCTGCTTTCGCTCCGCCGCGAACATACATTTCATCAAACTCGAAAGAATTCAGTATCGTTCTTTGCGTATCGCCTTAGGGTGCATGCAGTCGACCCATACGATGAGTCTCGAAGTCCTGTCGGGCGTTCTCCCGCTGAAAAATCGATTTTGGGAACTCTCATATCGATTGCTCATTCGATGCGATATCTTGAACCCGTTGGTGATTGAAAATTTCGAAAGGCTTGTTGAGCTCAATTCTCAGACCCGTTTTATGTCCCTGTACTTTGACTACATGGCGCAAAATATTAATCCTTCTTCTTACAATCCCAACCGTGTGCATTTCATAAATACTTCTGAATCTACTGTTTTCTTCGACACATCCATGAAAGATGAGATTATTGGAATTCCGGACCACATACGCCCACAAGTGGTTCCAAATATTTTTTATAATAAATTCCGAGAAGTCGACTGTTCTAAGATGTTTTATACTGACGGATCAAACCTCGAAGGGTCCACTGGCTTCGGTATTTTTAATCAAAAGTTCACCGCCTCCTACAAACTCGTAACCCCGCTTCAGTTTACGCCGCAGAACTAGCTGCTATTCAGTATACCCTTGGAGTCATTGACACATTACCTGCAGACCATTACTTCATCGTCTCGGATAGTCTGAGTTCTATTGACGCTATTCGCTCGATGAAACATGGAAAGCATTCCTCGTATTTTTTGGGGAAAATACGGGAGCTACTGAGTGCTTTATCTGACAAATCTTTCCAGATTACCTTGGTGTGGGTCCCTTCTCATTGCTCCATTCCGGGCAATGAGAAGGCGGACTCCTTAGCTAAGGTGGGTGCCCTTGAAGGTGACGTTTTTGAAAGACCAATTTGCTTACACGAATTTTTCAGTATTACTCATCAGAGAACCCTCGAAAGTTGGCAAACCTCGTGGAACAATGGGGTGCTAGGATGGTGGCTACATTCGATAGTCCCTAAGGTATCGACGAAACCTTGGTTCAAGGGGATGGATGTGGGTCGAGACTTCATTCGTGTGATGTCCCGACTCATGGCGAACCATTACACGCTGGATGCACATCTCCGACGTATTGGGCTCGTGGAGAGTGGTATCTGCGCTTGTGGCGATGGTTATCACGATGTAGAGCACATAGTCTGGGCGTGCACCGAGTACAATTCCGCCAGGTCACGGCTTATGGACACCCTCCGGGCCCGAGGAAGACCACCCAACGTCCCGGTTCGAGATGTGTTGGCAAGCCGCGATGGCCTCTATATGTCCCTTATATACACCTTCATAAAAACCATCAATATCCAACTTTAACTGCCCCTTTTTCCTTATCATTCTCAGAAGCGCTCTCTTCCACCTGTACCATACACCCACGATGGTTTGATGCGACTCCAAGGCGACACAAAACATCCCTGTCGAATGAGCCAACAAACACGGGACCTAAAGCACGAACAACACACGCACAACTCGAAATGTAGCCCATCAACATCTGAGCCGCACTACGAAATCGTCTGGAGAAACCCCTGCCATCTTGAGAACGACCACCCGGCGTCCCAGTACATGATTCTTCTTGATGAAGGCCACCCTGATTCTGTAATCCATCCGTTGATCTCCCGAAGCCTGAAACTGAAATAATGTTCTCCCCCTGCCATCTTTGTCCTCCCTACTTCCCCTGACTCTTATACACAGAAGTAACGCTCCCCCCCCCCCCCCTATCTTCGTGAAGCATTTAGCTCTTCTTGCCTTTTCTAGTTTTAACTATTATATTATATGATCTCGTTGAAAATGCCCAACTCTACTACCACATAAAATAACTCTAATTAATGTCCCCGAATCTTTACAAAATTTAATCACACCCTCTAATTATTTCTACTTTAAGATATTCGTAAAAATTTTCCCCCTTAGTTAAACATTATTTGCTCCAATAATCTCATTGCTAAAAATGTCAAACCATATTGCCATAAAAACTAAATGACCCCCTAATCTTACGAAAATTATATTACTCCCTTGTGTATATGTATAGCTATAAATGCGTCCTAGTTTAATTTCAAAAATCAATATGTAATCCCCTAGTTTTAAGTAATTTAAAATGTAAAATAAAGCAAAATTGGCACCTTTAAGCTAACGCAAACCTGCCTTATCAAATAATTGAAATTGAAAAAAAGGTCAATTTCGGACCAAAGAATTTTAATTTCCCGAACGCATCGGAATTAGAGCCGGAAGCATCCAAAACAAGTGAAATCGAGAGCTGAAATGAGGAAAATGAATTTCGCTACCAGAACAAGTTGGCCCAAACGTTTATAAAGTTTAATACTTTGATTTATTTTATTCCCTGAGAATTTGAAAACGATTGGTTGAATGGGACGAACCTTTTCTTGTGAATGAAATTTGATTCTGTATACCTTTTATTCCATGTACAG